>NC_087526.1:2720909-3028863 GCF_963921805.1 Phalacrocorax carbo
ATGCAAGCCTGGAACCCAGGGCTGTTTTATGGAGGTATAAACTATAGTCCTTCTCCTTTGTACTGCGTATGCAGATCAATCTTACTTTGCAGAGATTTGTGATAGTCACCTGGTCACCAGCAAATCCGGGCAGTTTACTGCCCCGGCTCTGCGTTAAGCCGTTCCCCCAAAGCCAGGCGCTGTGCAGAGCGGCCCGGGCACATCAGGATGGGAAGGGTTTGAGGAGGTTGAAGAGACCTCGAGCAGGTTGCATGGCTGGGTGCTTCAGAATGCTGCCGGTCGTGTCCCGGGGAGCTTGGGTGTGGGGCTAGCAGGAGAGATGGGCAGGAGCCGCTGGGCAAGCGCTGCGGGGGCTCACCGGGGCAATCGCAGCCGGGGGCCACGTGCTTACCGTGGTGGCAGGTAAAGGAGAAGCTAGAGATGTGTTCAGTCAGAGCTCTTTGAAGGAAGAGGTGCAAGAGGCAGACTGTAATTTGTTGTGCCCTCTTTGGATCCAGCTCATACAGCTCCCCTGGCCATGGTGCCTGCTAGTTTTGAATGAGAAATATGAACTTCAAATAAGTAGCACTTCCCTTGCCAGTGTGGAGGAAAGTAAATTTTTGGCCCAAACCACTCTTACCATGACACCTACATGCACTGTGCTTAAGTTTCCTAATTGCCAACTGTGTGCCTCTCTCCAGGAAATCACTTTGGGTGTATTTTAACTATTTGAGGAGAGTCAAAACAGACCATGTCTTGATGAACAGACCAAAATCTCGGTGAGGGCAATGCTTCCCCAGATCAAGGGCACCGGTGGCCCTGAAATGTCCTTGATGTTTCACTCTTCAGAGGGATATTTTCTGTTACTTCAGACTGTTTAAGTACACACAGTAACAGAATAATTTGAAAGTACTTGAAATGCTTCATTGTTATACATTGAATAATACAGAGCAGCATAACAACATAGATTCTTTCAAAGCTGAATAGTGAATGTTGCCTGGAATACTTTTGCCCTTTTGAGGCACCTGATTGCTGACATAATGGGTCTCAATGGGAATTCATAACTATTACAGTACATTTCAAACTACAGTAAAGAATATGGAAGCCATACAATAAAGCAATTTTCCAGGCATAGGTGCCTGGATCAATAGTCTGAAAGTGATCAGGTGGAAGACACACAATAGGTCCCTATTTAACTACAAAAAGAACCAACCTGCAACCTTCAAATGAAGTAAACCTGAATGTTTTTCTTTATTTCTTAAGAGGGAAGAGTCTCTTTAATTTCCAGCTCTTTCTATGCTTCAAGGTCCCAATCGGGTTTGGGAGTGTGACAATAGTATGAGAAAAACCACACTGTAAGGCTTTTCAGGCAAATTTTAGAGACCTAAGTGGTGAGGCAAACTCTGCAGCTCCCTGCTGCGGAGGAACGGGTGAGACCCGGCCAAGGTGGGTGTGAGGGTGCAAAGGGCAGATGGGGGGGATGAACCCAGTTGCTGGGGACACGCAGCCCCCTGGCCCGGTGGGGGTAGGCAGGTGCAGCCTGCCCTGGGGACACTGGCTTGCTATGCCCTGAGGCTTCCAGAAAGGTTTTTGCTGGGCAGACCTGGGGCTATAAAGGCAGAGGCTGGAAGCGGGGTATGTCCTGCTGCCCAGGCTGAGCTGAGATGGGGGGCTGATGAACCCCGAGGTCCCATGCCTTGGCCAGCTGAGCACCTGGGACCAGTGGAAGGGTTTGTCCAGGTGCTTTGTCCCAAGTTCTGCATGTTTCCTCCTCTACTTTGATCAGCTCTTTTCTATAAAACTGGATTGAATATAGCTTATACCTGACGTCAGAAACATGCAGCGGGTGTAAAGCCTGGGTTGGAATCTCTATTGCATCAGAGTTCACGTTTGCTGTGGTTAAAGGTTTTGATAAGGTGTCTTGTAGCATTAAAACTCACATCCTACCCATTTTCACAAAGCCTAGGAGCTATCTGAATTGGATTTAGTGGCTCAAACTGTAGGTAAAAGTTAAATTATATTTTTTTCCTTCCCCTTATATATAAGTGAGAGTTTGAGCTCCAAGACAATCAAACTGCAGAGTACTTCAACATCCCACTTGCTTTAAATTATCTTCACACATTGGAATAGTTGAGGCTATTGCAGGGTTATTAGAGATCATAAGGGGTTTTGTCTCTTCATACTGTACTGAAAGAACCTACAACTGCTCCTTATACAACATAAGGCACCTACATGGCCAAACTGGGGTTTGTACAACCCAAGAATTGATCTGGAGAGGCAAAAGAGCTCCTTTTAATGCAAAAACTGGGAGAGTGTAAAGCAGAAGTATTAGATGACTGAGTAACGTGCATTCGTTGGGTGCTTTTCTCTTTAGGATCCTTTGAGGTATGCAGTATTGATAGGTGTGATTAATTCTAAATGCCTTTAAGAAGTGGTTATGGAAAAGGAAAGGGGAATGGGAAGGGTATGATACGATTGAGTGCCAGGACTAGAGGTAAGCAGCTCTGCACAGGTATACATTTATAAACCCGTAGCTGTGGACACATTTTACAGCTGTGGAAGTGCAACCTAGAGGGTGTTTGGCTGTATGATAGAGCTAGTCCTGGCTCAGGCATGGCTAAGCACCAGGGTCACAGATTCCCACCGTAAAGACAGCAAAAGGCCCCTGTGAAACCTGGCTGTAACAGACTTCTATCAGAGAAGAGATAAAACATGCTTTCTTAATGACTTTTTAACGACTGAGTTGCAAATTATCCCCAAACATGAGGGTTTTTTGCATTTCATGAAAGAGATCTTCCCATAATTATCTTCCCACTCAGACCTACAGCTTAGACTTCACATATGCTTTTGTGTTTTGCTAATTCTCTAGGAGAAAAAGCACAATGGCTTGATTAGCTGTGATTAGAGACACTGAACAAAACTGTGGCCAAGAGTTTAGGTCTTCAGTTAAAAAATAAAACAAATGTATCGCTCTGTTTCAAAAGTACTTAGTGGCCATATAACATCAAAGAGGCGTTAGAAATAGTGAAAAAATGTAAGCACAGAAGAGGAAGCACAATAGATTTTTTGTAAGCATTGCTGCTGTTGCTGTTAATTCGAGGAAAGCACGCAGCATCGCCATGGTTCTTGACAATATTTTAAGCACAACAAACACAGGAACAGCAGCAACACGAACACACCCAGATGTTCAGAACCCTTTTAAATTGTTATTGTTTAGGGTAGTTGGATAATACTAAAGAAAATCCCTGTCAGAATCCTGAAAAAAGGAGAAGCTATGAATTTTATATTATGTATGTGGAGGTTGTATGGGAAATAATAAGAAAACCCCTCAGTTTGAAGGAACTGGTGTCATAGGAGGGAGAATCCAACTCCAGTGAAGTCCAAGTGATTTATTGGGTCCCCATCAAATGAGGGGACAAATAAATGCTCTGTTTGTCATGTACCCGTTTAGATTTTGATGGTAAATGAGATTACATGGGCAAATGTGTCTTTGCATGAGTGTCGTGCTGGCAAGGCTGTCATCAAGTTTATGAAAAGGTTTGTACAGCAAAACCAAAATATGTCTTATTAAGCCTGCGTGATGTTTATGAGCGCAGTCAGTTCATGATGGGAGGTGTATCGGCTTAGCCTTGCTTAAAAAAAATAGTTCTTGGGAATCTTAGCATGAAACTTGGCAAGACTTGAAAACGATACTTTTACATTCCCTGTGTGCTGCGAGGCATTAGAAAGAATATAGCCGAGTGTTTATTAAAAGTAAAAATATTTACCATGGCAACTCCATTATGCAATCTGGCTGGCAAGTTTGATAATCACAGCAGTTAACAGGAAAAAGAGCGTAGGTGGGTAAAAACAGAGGAGCTGCCTCATTCATGAAGAGTTCTTTTAAGTAGAAACGGAGCCTGTGGAGTGGACATATGTTTCTCATTTAAATAAAGCCAGTTTGACTCTGACATTTATGAAGGTGAGACTAATGAGCATAGACCAAGCTGTGTTCCCACCCTCAGCAGGATAGCACCAGCTTGACCTGACCATGCACAAGCGAGTACAATCTAGTTCAGCTATTGTCTGGATAACAGACAGTTGTTACACACAGAGCTTTGCGTTAATTTTTCCACAATTGGGTTTCATTTGCCTAAATGCCTAAATTTGGCCTTTTCAAAATCCTGCATGCTTACATTTGACGGAACTGTTAGGGTACACAAGCAAAGCTCCCTGCAAGCTCTACCTGCATGAGGCGTTGCTGGCTGACTTGTCTGGCCCTGCCCAGAAATTGGAAAGGGATGAAGCACTTGCATGCGATCCTAAGGCTTTTTGCTAGACTTTCAGTAGTGTTCCTTGGGGTACTCCATTTTTTCATGTCTTTTAAAGAACACATTATCTAACAGAATATTGCCAGGACTTGATGTCTGGTCGTGTTCAACGTGGCTGGAAGGAGGTGTCACAGTACAGCTGGATTTTAGTTTGGATAGATTAAGAAAATTATCATAATGTTAGGGTAAAGCTATGGAAATTGTTAACAGAGGTAGGCAGAGCTGTTAAAGATGGCAGAGTGTGACACTATGAAAATGTGAGCAGGAACAGGCATGAAAGGAAGTGATAGGAAACAAAAGGATTTAGTTGCATTTATTAGTGTTCTTGCTCCAGAAATGTTAAAAAGCTGAAACAACCTGCGAGCTGCAATACTTGAGGCCTCTCACCACTTAATAACAGTGGCTGCTCTATTAGTTTACTTTGAACACATCTGCTCTCTGCAACTGCTGCACAAGGTGCAGGAATCAACATCAGTTAAGGTACCTCTGACAGGTATCGATCCAAGGCTGCATGGAGCAAGTGAAGGGTGCAAGCTGAGGGGGACTTCCCAGACATTTATTGGGACATTATTAAGACAAAGTGTTGATGAATTCTGGTGGACTTAATCTGGCTTTAGAGAAATCGGAGTTAGAAGCTGTTCAGTACAGCTAGGGAGGTTTGAACTCGCCCAAGTCACAGTGATTTCAGTTGTTATCTCTCTACTCACTGGGATTGACTGTTGTATGCGCCAGCCCAACCAACTGCAAATAAGGTGCCATCGTTTCCTAAATGGCACAGGTAAAGGAAATTAGCTCAGCTCTGTTCCTGAGCTGTGAAACCTGGTGTAATTTGGTGCTTCTCTACCAGTCCCATGGTGAAGCCACCAAAATCCAGCTTCTGTTGTCCTCTAAACCTTGGTGTGCAGTATAGAAAGGGCAGGTGATTACTATGTTTCACCATAAAGTCAAATATATTTGTCCTTCTTATTAAATTTTCTTGCTGCAAACAAGAGAAAAATATTCACTTTGTGATTCAATTAAGTCCATAAAGATAGTGATGCTGTGTTATTTCATTAAATTTTTTGGTTTTAACTTAATTCGATGTTAATATTCTCCACCTATGTTAATTCTTCACCTATGAGAGACACCTAATCAGAGAAGGAGCTCTATACCTTCTCTTCTGCTAGAAAACAGCCAGAGGGGTAGAACTCCGATGCAATTTAGTGTAGCAGCAAGGCTGTTTTTACTCTGGACAGAACACCTTACTGAAAGCCATTTTCATCTGCCTCAGACTATCAGAATTCAGCTTACAAGCCCAATACCCTTCATTTCTGTCCTACCCTGAAGAAGTTATTTATTGTAGGAAAGGTAGGAGGCTTTGGAGCAAGGGTAAGTGGAGATGCCAGTATTGCAAAGGGGACTTAGCCCAAGACATGAGTGTTAGGTACTGGGATGCCTATTGACATTAATATATGCTTAACTTTTTGTCTCTATTTTGATCAGATTTAATCTGAAGGTCTGTTGACCTTGTTCTCCCACGTACCACTTCTTATGACAAGTTTCCTCTTTCCTTGAGAATGCAAGTGCTGTCCAAGCTTAATGACTCTGCGGTATGAATCTCCATGTGAAATGGAGAGCTGCATCTGGAAGGGAATGGTTCTCTCAAGGGAACTCCGACAACGGATAGAGCTGTTTCAAGTGATGTCTGTCTCAAACACAGAATGGTTGAGGTTGGAAGGGATGTCTGGAGGTCGTCTTGTCCAAACTCCAGCACAAGCAGGGCCACCTAGAGCCTATGTCCCATGACTGTGTCTAGGTGGTTTCTGAAGATCTCTGAGGAAGACTCCACAACCCCCCTGGACAACCTATTCCAGTGCTTGGTCACCCTCACAATGAAAAAGCATTTCCAGATGTTCAGATGGAATCTCCAGAGGCCCGTTGCCTCTGGTCCTGCCACTGGGCACTGCTGAAAAGAGCCTGGTTCGGTGGTCTTCATCCTCTCCCTTCAGGTATTTCTGTACATTAATAAGATCCTCCCTGACCCTTCTCTCCTGTAGGCTAAGCAGTCCTAGCTCTACCAGCCTTCCCCCATATGCGAGGTGCTCCAGTCCCTTCACCATCCTTGTGGCCCTTCACTGAACTCAGAGTGTTTCTGGCTGCAGCTGTGCTGACAACGGTAGCCGTATTGCTACCACGGCAGGGAGTCGCTTCCGATGGATCAGATTTTTTTTACCATTGTAGTCAAAGAATAAGATGCGAGTGATTTCTGGAAGGTGAACCAGAGCCTGCTGCTAGGGTTGGTTCATAACTAAAAGCAAAGTTCTCATGGAGAGATAGGCGGCTATTGTTGTGTGATTGGAGACAGTCTATCTCCAGTGGTGTTACTGATATCAAATTTGTCTGCCTGCATTTTTTTACTTAGAAAGAAGCTATTTTGGGTCTTTAGCAGTGAATTCGTATAAGGTGAGTTGGTGCTATAGCAACCATTCATCTGACCAATGGCCTACTGGGAATATTCAGGGTATGACTTTTGTCATTGATTTTCCTGTTGCAGTTTAGCCCTATCTCCTGCAGCTTTCAGTTTCAGAGGAAACTAGTGTTTGCCTTTAGGGAATTGTCGTATTCATTGTTCCTACCTCCCAGTTTTGTTTGAAATGTCTCTATATGTTATTAAGGAGCATATTAATAACTGAGTGGTTAACAAATCTGGTCTTTAAAGGGGGAGGGGAGGGAAGCATGACTTGGGCAACTGGTCACCAAAGGAAAACATTCTTTTTCCCCTCCATAGAAGCTCCTTTACCAGAAATCAAATAACACATGGGCAGCTCTGGTGGTTTGGCCCCAGATCACCAGATAAGCCATGTTAAAAGCACTGGGGATGTTCACACATACGAAACAGTGGGTCAGAAGAACAGCTGTTTTCTTCATTTCTTTCTTCAGAATCTCGTGGCTCTTCCAAAGCTTACGGAACAAATTTTTTAATATTATTTGTGAACATTAGGATTGATGCCAGGTAAGGTGTGTTGTGTACAATACTCGTATAAAACATGGCTGAGGTAAAAATATTAGGGCTAGGCTGTTTGGAACAGCATGAAAAGAGTTCAAGCTCTTTTGGCATGAAGTTAGAGGTAGCTGAGCTACCAGTTTGGTGACAACCACAAATCTTGGGTGGCTGCGAATCTGCATCAGAGTAACTCTTGATTTAGAATTTACCAAGATGATGTTAAAGTTGCAGAGGTGACCAAAACGTATTTCTTGGCCAGAAGCTGCTGTCCTAATGAAACTGAAGTCTTGTACTTGCTGCACCTGTGGCTATCCCGGCCTCTCTGAGGCGGAAAGTTGCTTAATGAGGTGGCCTATTGTACAGGATTCGATATGAGAGCATAATGTTTCCTTTTAATCATTTTCCACAAGCTTTATTCCGTAAGTAAGAGGTTGGCAGACCAAAAGCAGATTGAAAACCAGTATAATGGCTTTCTGAACACAGCCATCTTCTCATACTTAAAATCAGAAGCACATACACATTGTACACTTACGTGCTTATATTTGCTTTCAGTTTCAACTTCTTGAGCTAATTACCACACCGGTCAGTTGTTATGTGCTTTAGAGGTACACGAGTTCTGACTGCTTTGAAGAGGGATTGATAATGAAGCCCTGAAATGAATAAAATATCTTGTCCTCTATCATGTCTGATAGCACGACAGGGATCATTTGTACTTTGAAAATGGTCATCATTCTTTGCTGGTGACTTGTTAACATTTAGATTATCATTTTGTGTTGCAGTGTGCCACCGTGCCTCGCTACTACAAAGACAATAGAGAATTAAGGGCACAGTCAAGCTGCCCTCTTTTGAATTACTAACTGACTATCATTTAAAAACTTGAGGGTAAAAGCAAACCTGCCTCTCCTGTATTTTTGCTAATACATGGTTATGAGGTGCAAAAGTAATGAAGAATTAAGTTTTCATACATATCGTCATTGCAAGGGTCAAGGTTGAAGCGAAGTGACCAGCAATAAGTTCGAGGAAGCTGCCTGTTTCTATAGAGACAACATCTTTCTCTATATTCTATTTAAGAACCTGAATAGAACAGCTGAATAGACTTCACAACACTTCTTGGTTCTAGGAGCCTGAAATAAATCTTTAAAGTGCAGCGGCTTTATTTCAGTTATGCTTCAAACTACTTAATAGGTAGGATGAAAATAATGTACCTTTGTACGTGCTTTAGAAATAAATATTAAAAATGGATAGAAATGTTTTAATGAAAAGCAATGTTGGAGCTACAGTATTTCACAATATTAGGAGAAGCAAGGCAGAGATTTACTCCTGGAATACTTCTATTCACTAACTTGCCCTAGCAGTCCATGTTCCAGAACTGGGGTATTAATGAATAAAATACATTATTCCCTTTGGACAAGCTTCAGAAGCCAGCAAAATATTCTTTCAGCGTTGGTGGAGATAAGAGTTAATTTATAGTATTTCATGATACGCAGCAGAATAACTGATAGACAATGACAACTCAGAGAACAGATGACCAGCAGCAGATTTCTCTATAATCTAGAACTGATAGCTTTAGGTCAGATAGAAAGTGATGTTCCTAGCTTGTGGGTCATGTTAAGCCTGAGACATCAAGCAGTGGGATGACCTTAAAGTGTGGACGAGATCCAAATCTTACCCGGGAGGGATCTGAGCTAGTTGCACGGCTGGTGGCTTTTGTGAAGGCCTAATTCCTTCCTCGGGCTCCTGGCTGATATTCCTGGTTGCTGGCTGTTTTGCACAGAATACTGCCCCGGTCGTGGTAAGGATGCTTTGAACCTTCATGCAGTGAGCGTGAGCAGCTACGTGTTATTTTGGTGGCAAAGCTTCTTTTTGTGCCCAAAGCCTGCTTGTAACGTATGGCCGTTCTTGTGTGTGATAGTTGTCTCGCACTCACAGTAGCTATCCACCTCGCTTTCCAAATTAAAGTTCTTTAATGGATTTTTTCCACTATAGTACCTTCTTGTATCTGGAAAACATGAAAAGTTGTCTTTTTATCTATGACGCACAGTAAAACAGTGAAAGTTGTCTTGCTTGAACCTCCCTAATGAGATTGATTTCTTTTTTCTCAGCATTTTGCAGAAGAGTAGTAAGAAATGATCATTCTATGTAATGTTTTGACAAGAACTCTCAAGGGAATAACTATCATGGTTAGGTGATATGTGGGCTTTATTAAATAGCATGCCTGACTTATAACTGATATGGGTTCCAGTCATCTGTATTTTCTTCTTTGAGGCAAGGTTCAACTCTGGTTTGCACAACCAAAGGCATCTTAATGAAATATTTTTATCCAGTCCACAATGACTTTTATTTTTATTCCAAAGGCAGGAAGGGTAACAATATTTTTTCCTTATGCTCTAGGAAAATGTGAAGTCTGGAGTTACCAGACTCCAGTGTTCATGCAGGAGAGTACTAAAGGCCCTAGGCAAAAGGGGGGTTGAGAAGGACACAACTGCATTGTAAAGATATGGAAGATGATTAAAACAGGCGTAAGAGCTATTTCCACTAAAGGTGAATATAAGAATAAATAGCTGTAAAATGGCTATGAATAAATTTAGCCTGTAAATGATTTTTTTTTTACCATCAAAGGTGCGGGCAAAAATGCAAAAAGCTTGTTCAGCAAACTGCTTCCCTGTGTGAATCCAGAGCAACAACTGTTGTCTTCAGAGAAATGCTGTCTGTGAAATGTTTGAAAGAAAATAAACCCCCTTTTGTTTCATTGAACAGCTAGGTAATATTTGAGTTTTACGGCTAAGGCAGGCAAAAAAAAGGAACAAAACCACAATCCAACCAATCCCGCAAAGAACTTTTGGTTTTACGTTATTTAATCTGGAAGGATGGGGAAAAAAGGTAGTTTTTAACAGGAATAAATGAAAGATCATTTTGATGAAAATTATGACCAAACCTTATCTAGGGAAACAGAGGCCAGGAGTCGCGCAGAGCATTCTTTTTAACTGCTAATAATAACATACAAGAATAACTGTAGCTGAACCCTTGGATCCCAGTTCGTGAAGCCTTAGGGACAAGCTGACGCTACCAGTTGCCCCTTTATGAAGGCATTTTTCAGGTGGGTTTATTCTGCGTGAATAATTTGAGTCTGCAGAACAGAATATAAAATCAATGCTGTGGCAAATCCCTAGCTGTTCTAAAGGTCCCTGCAATAACGCTCATCAGGACCTACTAATGCATTTGATTCCAATAATTATGCAAGGCGGATAAACTCCGGTTTATACAAACTTGTGCTGTGTAAACCTAGCGCTTATAAAGATCGCTTTGTCCTGGCTGGTGCCCATCACATACACTAAAGATGCTCTTGTGCTTTTAATGGCATGAAGGTCAGAACATCGAGTGGAGTAAAACAGCCAAGGTCTGTACTTCCAAGGGCAAGCACTTCCTAATTGTGAATGTGGGGTAAATTGTATAGGTTCTTGGAATGCAAAGTATTTGGTAACTGTTAATAGGGAAAATCAAACGGGTGCCGTGCCATGCCTTTCTGGGCTCCGGGTTTGAAGAGAAGCTATCGGAAGAATTCGTGTGGCCACATTAAACAGGCTGTGGGGGTAAGGATAAAGGAAAAATAGTCAGCTGGCTTCCCTATAGGTGAAATATACTGCATAGCAAGTCTCCAGCTATCATTCTTGTTGCCTCTGTGTGACCTCAGCAGTTATTTATCATTGCTCACAGCTGAAATGTTGCTTTCTCCATTAACTTCTATCACTTCAGCTGTCGCATTTAAATTTATTCATTCCTGGGAAAAATATTTATTTTCCTGTGAAGTAGGAGTGCAATGATTAGCCATACAATCAAGAGATGTTGATCTTCATAGAAATTCTATACTATATGACATGAATAGGAATTATACACCCTTAAACTGTATTAGTTACACTCCTTAGCCAGATACTGTGCGGAGAGCCAGGCTATTTTAGCAGCCTAATCTGAAGGCATAGGGAAGGCTTGCACTAATTTCAGCATGCTTTGAATCAGGCCAGAAGTCCGAAGTAATTATATCTTCAGGGTTACAGCAACGAAAGAGTAAAGTAAGGCCCCTTATCTTCAAGCTCTTCAACTCCGGAGATACTCTGGAGTGACACTACATAAAGCAGGCAAACTCACAATTTGTTCTGCCTTTTGGAAAGTAGATTAAAATAATGGATCTGATTCATTCCTATTTTATCACTGAATACCATCATTACTGAAGACAGGATTGTTCCTTAAGCTCCCAGAGGACACCACATTATTTAGTTTTTATTTCTCAATATCAGCATGTCTAACTTTGTGGACATTTTTATTCTTGCACTAAAAAAAAAAGCCACTCAGTTGTGTTTGACTACAAAATCATCCCAGCAAAATGTAAATTATTCCAGAGGGTCCATCTACATAAGTACACATTAATCTACTTCTTAAATATGTAGTAGAGTCTTTCCCCTGAGGAGACTATGGAGCTGTGGAAATATGTAACAGTAATTAATTACTAGCCAAGAATAGATTAATATTGCATGCTTGGAATAATAAAACAAAATGTATATAACCAAGTGGTGTCTGTAGGGTAACGCGAACTGGGAAGAAATATCAGACAGTGACAGTGCTATATTTAATATCCCATCAAAAGGAAAGTGCCGGTTTTTATTTGAATGACATTTTCTGTATAGCACAGCTATTTATTTTCACAGCTCATATTTTAGACAAACGAAAACATTTTATTTCCTATTGCCCAGGAGAGCTGGCTTTATTGTTGCTGCAAAAAAAGCCATTTCTCCTTTTAGGAATTGCTGTTGGACGTATTTCTGAGGTCTGTGCCTTGGTATTAAATATCATTGCCCTGTCTGTGTTCGTGTGTAAACCGGAGATGAGAATGTGTTCCTGAAAATATCTACCAAGTGCTGTACTTTGCCTTTTATCATTTAAAGGTTTTGCCCAAGTCTCACTGCGCCTCAGCCATTCTCTCTGCTGTTATTTGTTTTAAAGCTGGTGCAGCAAAGATCTCTAAATGATGTCTAGATGGAGTATCGCTAGGCTTAACTCAAGTATAAAACCCCATTAGCAATTTCAAATATGAATTCTCATGTGTTGTATATTAAGTTGAACTAGAAACTCAGGAGGCTGGGCTGGATTATAGTGTGGTGGGAGAGCCACTGCCGTGCTTGCCACCATTTCCTCCCTTAGTGATGGAAAGATTTGCTAATAGGCATTGTAAGTTAGGATATTAGCAAAAGACTCCAGGTGTAGGTACTTAACATGAGAATATGAAGTGGGAAAAGCTACCTGGGTCACTGAATCCAGTTCCTTGCAGTTGGAGGCAAGCACATTAGAGGTGCTGAGTCCAGAATATCTCTCCAGATCAGAACGTTTCCTGGCTTCTCCGGCTCTGCAAACACCTACACGACAATGCTCTTTCACAGGATAGGGAGCTTCCAGCTCCCTAAATGTGTCTGGCATATTTGCTCTAAATATTTACTGTTTGCTTTGTCCGCAATTTGAAAACAGTCCTTCACAAGGTAAAAGCAGGATGCTGCTTTTTATTTTTTCCTGGAAACCAGTTCAGGACTGGAGAACAAATTACTTCCACACAATTGAAGATCTGCTGCAGGCTTTTCTTTTTCTTCCAACTATAAAATTCACTTTTTTTTAAGGTAGGAAAAAAAGCATATTTAAAAATCAGGCACATGATGTTTCTACCTGGGTGAGAAAATGGGAGGAGGAATGGAAAAATCTAGTTTAGATAGTAATGATGGGTGCAACAGCAGCAAGCGAGCAGCATAGCACAGTGCTTCAGGAGAGGTTTGTCAGCTCTTATTTTTGAGTGGCTGGATTTGTTGTGTGGATAAAAAGCAGAGTTCATTTTCCACGGGGGTAAATTCAACATCTGTTCATCGAGCTCATTTTTTAAAAACAAATTTAAGAGGAGTAAAATAACATCTTCTGCCAAAAAAAATCTTTGAGATGAAGATATTATATTCACTATTGTAGCAGGGGAATATAGTGCGAGGCTTAAATATCCCGCTTTCTCCTTTTCATAAGCAACTATGGCACTTTGCCAGCAGAAATGTCTTAAAATCTTCTCCTTTCTGGAGAAATTGGAACCTGCTTGGCTTCCCCCCCCTTCTCTAGGTGCAAAGTATCAGAAAAACAGCAAGTATAACACCAGACTGTAGCTGCTAGGAAGTGTAAGTGCTTCACTTCATCTTATGCAGCATTTCTCAGGAAGGTCATTTAGAGAAGAAAGATCCCATGGCACGATTTTCCTCCTGCTTTATGAACTGTCTGCGCTTTTTTAGCATATGGCTGTGCATTTATCTGCTTTTGCTTACGTTACAAAAGCAAAGGGGGGATGAGGTAGGGGAAGAATACCTGGTGAGTCACCTGTGTTTTGCAAATGCTCCCCAGGCTAGATCTTTTTTCAGCGCTTTCTTTTCTGTTCTAGATGTTAACAGCTTGGGAAACAGACGTCTGTGGTGTTTGCTGCGTGTCTGTAAGTCGTTGAAAGAGTGGAATGAATATTGGTTTGATTATATAGGGTCCTATTTGTGCTCCTAAGTTACCCATTTATTACAAGGACAGGTTCTAGCGTGCGCTAAACACGCATTTGCATGATTGAATGTGTTATTGTGCTTCCAAATGCCTCTCTGCCTGCAGTTATTCATGACCACATGATCTAGTGGCTGGAGCAGGAGGCTACGAGTCTGCAGACAATAATTCTTGTACCAGCTCTGGCACTGCTTCATCATATGACATTGGGAAATCACTTGGGAGGGAAGAGGTGACAGCAGTTAGGCAGCTATCTGACTGATAAACAAAACCAAGCACTAGCTATTTTTGCTCAGCTGTGCAGAAGAAATTCTCTGAATACTTATGAATATGTGCAGACACCTCTGCTTTGTGGTCTTGATGAGAAAGCAGAAACTCAACGCACGCCTTTCATGTCGCATGGCTCAGAGCAAGTTTCTCAAGCAAAGACTTCCTGTGGCTGAAGTACATCGAAGGAGTCACAGCAGCTGCCACTCATGCCCAACCTGACCAAAAGGGAGTGGCATTTTTTTTTAGCACTCAAAGATTGCACTGGTTGTACCTTGCAAAGTTTTCCTGGTAACCAGTGACAGGAGATTATTGCAATAATCTACGACATAATACACTGGGACACTGTGCACTGCCTTTTCAATTTTCCTTTGAGAAATAGAGGAGGATTAATGTAAATATAGCCAAGCTGGTCTTTCTCCTCAAAAAGAATGAGATGCACATCTGCGAAGCAGTGAAGGCAATACAGATGTGCTATAAGGGTATATGGGATGCTATAACTTCATTGCTGCTTTGGTTAAGTCAAGACTTGGCTGATGCAGTTCTCTCACCATCATTTTAAAGGTTGGTTTTGGCCACTATCAGATGAAACAATAGATTAGCTGAATCTGAGCTATGGCAGTTCTTTTCATGGCCTTATTCTCCTCTACTGGAAAGTACCACATAGAATGAAATGAAAAAAAAGGTCTCTTTTTTCCTTAACTTTGTAATTTCCTGCTCCTTCTTCAGCCTTTGTAATAACATATCACAATGTCAAGACTTGATTAATTCAATGAATTATAGCAGAACTGGAGCTGTCAAGAGGTTGCCAGTGTGTTTTGATTGATATTCAATTACTTTTCGTGTAAACACCAATGATTTTAATGTCCTTATTTTCTAAAGTTATTTATGAAACAAATTTCCTGGAGCCCATCAGTGAAAGAGCCAGAGTTGCTACTGATGGGTTAGTCACACGCATGGCACAGTGGTGATTAGAATGAAATGCGGCAAAATACTTTAAAATTTGCTCACCAAAAGGCCATGGGACCAAAAATTTCCTGCTGCAAAAAAGTGCCTTGAAAGTAGCCCCATCAGAGCCTCGAGGCAGGTGTTAAAGGAGGAAAACGCAGATTGCACTGGCTTTGTTCCTTCAACCTAGCTGTAAAGTACTTGTACACCTATCTGATCCTGCCGGTTGATTTGTATGTAGGCTGTGGATTTCTTATGCAAAACAGAGCAGATATGAGCCCTTGAGTGGCTTGTGGACTCCTCATTCACACTATTGAGCACTTCTCTGAATAGTTCCAACCTCTGCAATGACTCCACAATGACCCTTCAAGGATCGAATGCTTTATGCACCCTTAGTGACCAATACGGCCCAAGCAATTCTTTCTTTTCTTGAAAATCCTACCCGAGGGAGAGCCTTACAAATGTCAATTTAGCACTCGAGAATAAAGCTGAATATGGTTAAATCTGGTAACGTATTTTCCAGGATGCCATCAAAATGTCAATTATTAATAAAAAATAAATTAGTTGTTTGACCTTGCTCACATAGTAAGCAAAGGGTTCAAAAATGCAGATGCAGCCTACCCTGCAGCTTGGAAACGTAACCGCAGCATGTTCTGCACTTGTTGCTTTTTTTCTTAACGGGGTCTGAGTAAAGCTTTAATGAGATCGAGTATTGCCAGCTCTACCATGAGCTAGTGGCAGAGGTTGGCTGGTTGCGAAGTAACAGATCTATCAGCAACGGGGCAAAAATCTCCAGAAAGCAGGATCGTCACAGGATATTTTTTTTTAAAGCCTTTGGCAAAGATGAGCCCACCATCATCCCGGGCAATTCTTAATGTCTCACTGGCAACTGCACTTCCTCAGCTAACCACCATGTTCCTATTCCTTGCACGAAAGATTGTCGAATACTTTGCTCTATAAACAGATTATTTTACCATTTCAAAATACTTTATCGTCTTTATACAGCTTTGGGATTAACCCACCAAGTGCATTCTGTATATTTATTGAATATCCTAGAATTCTTCATTGTTGTCATGAAACTTGGAGGATAGATCTTGGGCTTGATTAGGGGAAAAAAAAGTTGAACAGGTTCATTTTCAACTAGCTTATAACCTCTTTGTTTAAGCTTGTTTTCCTACAAGGACTTGTGACGCTGAATAGATACAGGGTATGCTCTGAGCAAGGCAGATATCCAGAAATATCTTTCCTCAGGAGGTATCATCTGCCCAATCAGATTGTTTCATTCTATTGCCATATTTTATGAATTAAAAATCTGTATATAAATGTAGAGTTTAATGGAAATTTAACAGCATATGCAATGAAATGCAAATGCTTTCTTAAGTGCAGCGTTGCATTCTTAATTTTTCACTCAAGTAATTTAGAAGCCATTAGTTTAAGTGAAAATCTAAGATAAAGCACATCCATGTGGTTACAATGGCTCCTCTGAAGACTGCACTTGTAATTGTCTGAGAAAGATAAATTCCTAATTGCATTTCATTACATTTTGTTACAGCTGGTGTAAGTGTATTTTGTAGATATCTGCCTGCCAGATGGGTTTAGGTTATACAAAGGCTGTATTTTTGCACAGGAGCCATCTCCTCTGTGACTTGATTTGCTAATAATCTTACAAAAGCATAAAGTACAGGTGACCATTTCAGCCACGTTCTGATTTGCAATGAAAGCAGTATACTTTTAAAGCTAGAAGAAAGTGAAAACCTTCAGATCCTGTTGAAAACAAATGCAAATCTTTGAGTAGGGCAGGCTCTGGCAGTTGGATAAAGCTAGGGATGCAGAGCTAAAGCTATACCTGGTAGGAGCTGCCACTTGCTAATAAATTACCATGACTCTAGATAGGCTTGTAGATAATTCTGTAGCATTGGAAGAGTAGCTCAATGTTGTAAAGGTGAGACAAGATCTGCTTGTAAAAAGAAATGGCCCGAAAGGAGCTCGCTCACAGCAGGTTAACCCCTCTGCATCTGCAGCTGTACTCAAGGTAATGGATATTAGGGAGACAGTGGCAAGACATTAGGTCCCACTGCCAAATGTCACCAGTTGCTTAAGTTTGTGCTCACCCGAATGGTTAGATCTTTAAAACAGAAATCAGGCTCTTGCCTGCTGGGATTTTGAGAAGATCTGTGGACCAAGGCTTGCCTAAGACAGTTCATGATCACAGCAAAGGCTGTGAAACTTGTACGTGCTGAAGCCAATCAGCTCTGTCTGGGGGGACTGCAGAGGCAGGTAAATGAGAAGGGATTTCTGAAACTCAGATGACCTTTAGCATGCTGTAGCTATAGGGATGTTACCTAGAATAGTTTCATGGGAAATCTACTCAAGAAGGTTAAAAAAATGGCTTGCTTAACTCAAAATGCCTGCTTGCTTCTTGTTATCAATGTTTAATATGCAAGAGAAAGGAAACAAATGGAAATAACTAAAAGCTCCCCTTGACAACTCAACTTTGGAGGATCAATTGCACCCTGATCTCGCTCAGCTGCAGATCTATCAAAGGTCTGTGCTAAAGGCTTGTGGTTGTTCCACGCATTTTACAAAAAGGATTTCTGAAAGCAGAAGCACTGAGGACAGTCACTAAGGACACAAGGAGGGCAGTTTTAAAAATTTAATTTCTTTTTCAGTGGTACTGTTAACTTCTAGATTGTCACAAAATATTGGAACTAAAATTTTTTTGCCCATGATGGTTCTTGGCATTTTCTTATGTTCCTGTACTTCCCTGTTAGGACATGGAATATAGGTGCTTTCTGCAGATTATTTCTTAGAGCAGCCCATTGTTTTCCTTGTGTTGAGCAGCTCATTAGTGAGACGCTATATCCACAGCAGTAAAACGTTGATCCGTCAGAAAACTGTACTAGGTGGCATTGCCAAGCTCCTGCTGCCTCCCTGGGAAGTCGTTGCTAGGACTGCAATGACATGGGCAGGATTTCCTGGCCTGGGAGGAGAATCCTTTGACACAGCAGAGATTCAGAGTTTGAGCACAGAAATGTTTTAGCAGGATACATGGATACTTGAGGTTAGCCGTTAGGGACTGTATGTGACTTAAAGCAGCAGTGCAACTAACTAGTCTGGTATAGGCAGGATGGGAAGACCACTTCTCTGCAGCTTTACCTGTGTGTACCTTTAGGGAATGTGCAGGAAAATCCTGCTTTTTTTTTTCCCTGCTAAGCAACCTCAAAAAAAGATGTTAGAGGATTTCTTTACAACTTGATGATTCAGAAACCAAGCAGTCACCATTTATTTTGCTCCATCTGCTACATTAATTCTCATCAGATCCACACTGTCTGAAGAGACAGCAGGTGTCAGATCTGAAAGAATAATTTCTGTTTGTTTATATAGTTTTGTTGCCATTTCCCTCGACGTACTTTGCTGGATTGTGCATCTGAAGATGCTTCACAATCAAATTAAGGAGAGACATTTACTCTAGACACATTTTAAAATGTGAGCTTTAGAAAGTAGACTTCAGTTATTTTCAGACTTTTTAAAGTCTCTTTTTTTGACAGTGAGGGGCTATCAGCTCAATTAAATGTCACACCAGCTTTCACAAAGTTGTTATTTGCTCTAAACAGAAGATTTTTGGGCTAACGTTAAGAGAATAATGAGCCTTGGTTCATTTTTTTTTTTAAAGCCACAGCTGCAAAAGCAGTATGAAAACTTTTTTCCCTGATATTTCACTTCTTCCCAAATGAAGTTAGGTGCAACAGAAAGACCTTCTTTTATTGCAGTGATTTCTAAGAGGCTGTTTTTTTGCAGAGACTAAATCTGTCGACATATGAAGTCAGACAGCATTATAATACGGAGCATATAGAATTTCATTAATGTATGTTGTGAACCTGTTACCTTAAATATCACGGGAAGTAGCAAGCTTTTTTTTTTGCTAGAGAAGCTCACAGTGCGTGATTCTTCGTTAGTTTGAAACAATTACCAGGAACCACATAGACACACTGATTGTTCAGAGTTATTTGCTGCGGGGTATGGCTATCTGAGGGTTTTCAGATTTCCCAAGCATTTTCCTTTTAAGCCTGGGACAGAGAATAGGCATGAAATCATAGGAATACCTTTACTGAAGTCTCGCCTTATACCTCAGGATGTAACCTGTCTCTAGGACATGCTGCTGGTTGGGTTCTGTCTATTATGCTGCTACCATAAATGGCTTCTCAGTAAAGCCAAGCGCAACTCTAAGATGCCAGGAAAATATGGACTGGAAAAGCTAGAGCCTGGGAAGTGAGATGTGAGCCGAAACCCAGCAGCCATTCAGAACTTGGGAAGTTTCTTCATTTCTCTGTGTTTTCATGAGTACAGAATTCAAGTAAATCACACTTAATGAAGCTTTGCAATAGGATAGTTAATAGGGCTGATTATTTTTAGTTGGTTACTTCTCCCTAAGGAAAGAGACTTTAGACGCCTCTGTTTGGTCTTCGGTTTCCCCCAGAACTCAGCTGTTTAATATCAGCTAAAGTTGGCGGAAGATTGAAGGTCTCAAAATTTCTGCAAATTTTGTGAAAATGTTCCTGTGAAAAACAGCTTATCAATGCCATTGCTGGACAAAAAAAGGCAGCACAAACACCAGCCTAATTGGAGAATCCATGTTGAATGTTCCCATTACAAGTAACCTGACTATGGGGAAAACTTCGTGCAAGTTCAGGTGTTGCTGGACTCGAGGCAGATACACAGGTAAAGATCTTATCTGCAGAAGTTCATTCTTTGCCCAAGAAAGTATGAAATCTAGGTAAAGTTTCCCTGTGTTTAAAGAATCGGTGATGCCCTTCTCTTGCAGGGATTATGTGACTACTTTAACAGGAGTGACTTTATAATTAACTCATTAGAAAGCCAGTTAACCAGGAATGGAAACTCACTGGAAACCAGGTTAGGTGGTTACTCTGGTGGTCGAACACAAGGTGGATGCTTGAGAGTTGTGGTTTTGTGCCTAAAATGGCAAAGGTAGACTTGATAGTTTCCAGTGTGGAAACCATCAGATGTAAGGGTTTGATCTGAGGCCGACCTGTACAACACAGTGCATTTATCTGAGAATAACCTAATTGTGCGAGAGGAACCGCTGAGCCGTTCTGAGCCACTAGGTTGCTAATTCACAATTTAACATTGGTTGTCTTTATTTTCATCTGCGTGTCATTTGGATGCAATTCTCTTCTTCTGTCCTCCCCAGTAGGGGTGCACAAATTAGCTGAAGGAACTGATTCTACGAATTCTGACTTGAAGAGAACTAGGTGCCCCAAAATTACCCTTTTAAACTCCCTTTCATTATAGCTGCAGATGAAGGTCTGATCTAAGCTCATGAATTAAATGGGAAGATTCCTACTGACTTCAATAAGCATTGAATCAGACCCTAAAGGCTGTGAATTAAAATGAGTTAAGTAACACTTTTCCTGTGGCTTTCAATATGCAAATATCTGAACATCTCAAATACCTTCAAGGACTTCTGTGGGGCAAAAAAAACCCCAACCAAACCCATAACCCATCCATGTTTAATATGTATAAACTTTTTGATATGTAGCTCTGTCCTTTGACTGCACCGGCGTTACTTGAATTGACTTGCTGCAGTGCCTGCAATCCATCTGGGGTCGAGCCTTTGTTTTCAACTAATGTTAATTCTCATCCCTTCCATTTGATTTCCTATTATTCTGCTGTATAAAAAGCTTGTCAAAAATAATGGTGATGTAACTGAAGTTATCTGATCAGACTATTTGCAGGTAATTATTTGATTTTTATATTTGACTTACCTTCGAGAATTTTCCCCTTGGTGAACTACACGTCCATGTGCAGCGGCTGCATTTAACATCAACAGTTTATGGAAAACTTAATACATTGTGCTCTGTCCCGTCTGCCGTTTCCATGTCAGTTCATTGGTGATTTATTATTGTTAAAGACAAAAAGAGTAACATATGCTCTGATCATTTAATAAAAACACTTTGAAATAGTGATTTAAATGTAGTCTTGACAGGTCATATGCTCATCTGATAGAAATTGATGGGTCATAGCAAACTCTGTGTAGCTTTGCTGATTTATACCTGTCTTAACCTTGAGTTATAAAACCGAGTTTAATTTTGTCTGAAGCGAAGTCTTTATGAAATGCCTATCACTGAGGAAAACCATATTGAATCACAATCGGCACAGTTTATATGTGCCACTTTACACAGCCTTGTACACAGGATTTCTGTTTCTAGAGCAATCCTAAATCCACAAGTCAGTCGGACTTTTCCTTTTGGTGCCTGGGCTTGGCCATGTGGCAATCGCAGGTAGGACAGCAGGCCCTGGGGGTGAGGGAATACATTTGCACTAGCCCGTTAAGGACTTGTGTTAGCTTTTCTTGCCTTGCTTGACTGTGGAGGTAATGGCCCAAATCCACCTTCTCTCATCAGTGGGGACTGCACCAGTAATAACTGTGCCCAGTAGAGTCTTGGCTACCCGTGCTGTGGTGCAATTGCTCTGATGCATCAGGTGGGTCAACAGCAGCACCTCAGGCATGATGGTTCGGATGATTTCTCCTTCAAGTGCCCAGAGCAGACTTTTCAAGGGGAGGGTGCTAGGGTTCAGCTACCTTCAGGTTTTAATGAAACTGAGATAATATTCAAACTTAAATGGATAAGTTTTTATTGAGTCTGGCTTAGAGAAGTCTTTAAAGGCTTGGATAGAAATGAGTCATGGCAAATTACCATTAAGGCTCTGCAGAATATGTAGACCTCATGTCGCATTAATGACACTTACTGATGTTTGCTAAGAACTTCCCAACTTTGCGAAAGATGCTGCGTAATCGGTCATTGCTGTTATGGGGGAAACAAAAAGCATATCTGTGGCCTTGGATCAGAGCATGGTAAATTCACTGATACTGTGAAGAAAGACTATTACTGTTGTATATGTATCTAACACATTAAGAATAGCAATCCGTCATGTAGTGGTCAGGGTCTGCAGTTATGGTCTCAGCTTCGTTTATTTGTTTTCCTGTTAGAATAAAAAATCACAGTTTTTCTAGGTTCTTCAGCACTGAAGAACTTCAATCATTCAGATCTTGAATTTAATGCTGCATGATTTTAATTAGCTAAAATAGGCAGAATACTGTCTGGACTGTATGTTGCCCATGGAGATACAAGAAGGTGTACTGCAGTTTCTTACGGATCATTGCTGATAAAGCTAACCGGATCAGGAACACAGGGGCAGGAAAAAATATTGTGTCTTTTGGAAGTGTAATATATTGAAAGCTGCTTGCAGTGCTGTTTGGATGCTAGAGTCATTCTGGCATTCAAATAGTTCTAACTCTAATAGCAATTCTTTCTTTTAACTGAAACTGCGATTTGCTGCTGTCTGAGGGTTGGATTTTTCTGGCGGTTGAGGTTTAACCCCAGCCGGCAACTCAGCCCCACCCAGCTGCTCATTCACCCTCTGTGCAGCAGGATGGGGGAGAGAATTGGAGGGGTAAAGGTGAGAAAACTTGTGGGCTTGAGACAAAGACAGTTTAACAGGGAAAGCAAAAGCCACGCACACAAGCAGAGCAAGCCAAGGAATCCCTTCCCTCCTCCCCACGGGCAGGCGGGTGCTCAGCCGTCCCCAGGGCAGCAGGGCTCCATCACGCCCAACGGGGACTGGGGAAGGCAAACGCCATCGCTCCCAACATGCCCCCTTCCCCCTCCTCCCCCAGCTCCATGTGCTGAGCATGGCGCCGTGTGGTGTGGGACAGCCCTGGGGTCAGCTGGGGTCACTGTCCCGGCCGTGTCCCCTCCCAGCCCCTTGTGCCCCCCCCAGCCCCTCGCTGGTGGGGTGGGGTGAGGGGCAGGAAAGGCCTTGGCTCTGGGTGAGCCCTGCTCAGCAGGAGCGAAACCCTCCCTGGGTCAGCAGCACTGTTTCCAGCACTAATCCAAACCACAGCCCTGTACGATCTGCTAGGGAGAAAATTAACTCCACCCCAGGCAAAACCAGCACACTGGCCCTTGTTTGCTTGACATTAGGAGAAGGCAGGAGCAGAGACAGCCCTGAGCTGTACGTTAGCTAGCAGTTTAATGCCAGAAGAATGGACCTACATGGCCAGGAACCTGGTGCTGAGGATGTGACATCTGTACTAGACACAGAGTTTTCACTCTGGACTGGAGTTTGAGATGTGAACACTGGCCAGTAGATAGTGTGTGAGTCTCGCATCTGGCATATGTATTCTGGTTTATTATTGTCTGGAAGAAATGTACTTTCACACTCAGACCTCCCTACAGTGTGGGTGAAGTGGAGTCGATCAGGAGATTTACTTAAAACTGGCCCTTCTGACCTAAATTCAAATGCTGTTGTGGATGTACCTGTAAGTTCCCCACAGCACAGACCGACAGCGGCTGTAAGGCAGTCTTGTCTACGAATGAGGGAAACTGTTCTGGGTTTTTCTTTAACTTCTTCCTGGTTTTTTGCCTCTTAAAAAAAAAAAGAATTTAAAAAAAAGTCCTAGGCTCCCCCTGATTTTGGACCACTCTTTCTTTAGTATCTGCTGGACCTGCAACTCCTAGCTCGAACTTTAAATGCAGCGGCAAGTGTACAGCCAGTGAACACACAGTGTATGGTTGCTCTGTGGGTGCGTTTCTGCTATGCAGCGTACAAGTAATATCCAGCGTGGCCATCACTTCTGCCATCGTACCTGCACTTCAGTGTATTAAGTAGCAAAAATAATGGAAATAAACTATTTTTCCTGCAACCCTTATGTAAGTGCTCGCTTTTACAGAAAGGTCTTGTACTGCGGAGATAATAAGCATGTCTGTTTCTTTTAAGTAACCTTTTTATTTCCATTCCCCCCACCCCCATGTATTTGCTGTCACACCTTAGTAGGTCGTTATCATCTTTAGGCTACAAAGATCCTGGGAACAAGGACCTGTTTTCTCTCCTTGTGTGCAAAGCTTTGTGCATTGCTATGACACTATAAAATATCAGAGAGGAGAAATAGAACTGACTCGGAGACTTGATAGCTTTTTGCAGGAGTACAATGAATTAATTGAGGGGAAAAAAATCAAACTGAGTGTAAAAATAACTGCTTGTGTGTTCTTGCACTTAAACAGTTTCTTTTCTCAAGGCTTTTTACATAACTTATTAACTACTAGAGAAAATGCTGTATTTGAGTGACGTTAAGGGTTTAAAATAAACTATTAAAAGAAGTCAAGAAATTCAGTGGGAATATATAAAGCTAATCTTGTACAACCTATTGAGATATCTTTCCTATAATGTGTGTACTTAGTGCTCCGTGGTTAAGTAGCATCAAATTTAAAAAGCACTGGCCTAAAGAGGCTTTGAGTTAACCTGTATTTTATGTAACTCTTCTAAAGCTGCCACTTGCTCAAATAGGTGTGATTTTATGGGCTACTAAACACTGAGAATTGTCCAAATATATTACCTTGACAAAACAACTGCATCTGAGATGTGTGGACCTAATTCAGTGTGAAACATTTGCTGAACTTGATAGCCCAGGCATTTGGGTATTTCTTTTAACGATTTGAAGCAGCGCTTGCAGACGGAGCCAAGAGCTGAGCCTCGGCCCGTCTCCGGCAGCTCTGGGATGACTCCACAGGGCAGAGGATGTGAAGGAAATGCCTCTTACGGATGGAGGCACAAGGGTTCCTTTTGAACATCGTGGCTGCCTCGTGCCTACAACTTTTGGAAACGCAGTAGAGACACTGCTAAACTAATTGTAGCCACAATTCCCAGGCAGGCCCTGGGGAAAAATAAATGGTATTGGATAATCAATAAAGCTGATTATTCTTCAAAGTCTTGCTAAGCCATGTAACCTTGATACTGTGTCAATATTCTTAGAAGCAGAAATGATTTAAAATAACATTTGCTTCTTGATGTTTTTTCTTCATCCCAGGCAAAATCTTAACCTTTGGATTATTTAAGTGTTTGCTAGTGATACAACTCCCTTATTTCACCATTCTCTTCAGAACTGCTCAAAGAAAACTCTCTTCCCCTGTAGCAATATTTGTGCTGGTCTGAATGCTTCCAGCTTACAAATGCGTAGACTGTGGTATGGGAGTGTGCTTCTGTTGGTCTATTATTTGCATATTAAATTGCTGTTTGTTAGCCTGACACATAGCTTTCAGATACTGGAAATGAAATCATACTTGCAGAGGGTATTCCGCATGGCTGAAAGGACAAACAGCTCCAGAGAGAGAAAGTCACTTGGAAGGGAAGTGCTGCCATTGCCTGGAAGGGTCTTGGCCAATCTTTCTGTAATAGCGTTAAAGGCAGACCACAACAGGGCTAAAGTCACTGCACTCAACTGGATGGTGAAAGGTATCGATGTTCTGTGGCACAGTCGGGTCTTACATTTTTTTTTCTCTGTTCAGTAAAAATAAAATTAGAATGAAGGTGACCTGTCATGACAACATCAAGGGAGAGGGAGAATAGTGAAGTCACTTATTTTCTGTGCTAACTGTATTTTTAGTCTCAGAACTTTTCTGGTTTTCCCAGAGCAGTGGATAGTTCTTATGCAAAATAAAGATTTCCTTAGAGACTGAATCACCCTGCAGTCTAGAAAGGGTGCTCATACTGAAGAGGTTGCTGGCAAGCGCGTGGCGTAGCCATCGGCACGGCACAGGAAAAAGCCGCTCTAAAACTTTCTAAAGTCAAATCTCCACTGTTTGCGCCCGATTTCCACATACTGGCACTGTGTCTTTTGGCCTCTCTGCACATATATGGCACACGAAATGTATGCCCTTCCTCCCTCCTTGCCCCTGGGGTTTAGGTTTTGACACAGGTTGTAACAACTGGGAGAAGGAAATGCAGTGAGACCCTGAGGCCGGGAAGGAAGGTTAGTGTGAGCTGCTCCTGTTGTGTGGCTTTCAGGGCTGCTGCCCGTCCTCTTGGTTTCTTGGCTAGAGAAGGCTTTACTAGCTGGGACTGGCCATGGTCCTTTTGCCTTTGGCCAAATCATTGTTTGGAGAGGAGCAAAGTGAGGCAACAAGTGGTCAATGGGCCATGCCAGATATGGCTGTCTTCCAAAATAAAAAAGCCAAACCCCAAACAAAAACAAAAAAAACCCCTAAACTACAAAAAAAAAGAGACTAATTATTGCACAAAAGGTAATGTGTGTGGGTAGGGATTTCTTCACACGGAAAATGTGAAGTGTTAATAACACAATTTGTGATGATTGAAAGGGACATCTACTGTGTGCCTTCCGGGATGATGTGCTTTTGGGTGAGGAAAGGTGAAGAAATGGTTTCCAGGCTGCTGGGGCAATGTCAGCTGGGTTGAGCGGAGTTTGACTGCGTGTTGGGTTGCAAAAGACTTGAGCAAGCGTGCTGGCAGCAAGGCAACAACGCAGCAGAAATTCCAGAACACCATGTTTTAAACCTTCTGCTGCATCTTGCTTTTATATATTGGTCTGAAGTGTGTTTTCTCTTTTTCCTTTCAAGACTTGAGGGGAAAGTCCTGTAGACTGAAAAATATTGTTTTCAACTTCCCTGCTCATTTGGTGCCCAGGAAACGTGTCCCTGTTTTCAGATGCTTAAACGTACGGATGCGCGCTACAATGCGGTTCCAGAGGGACGCATTTACAGTGACTGGCCATAAAACTGCAGTCTCTGCTTACTTTCAGAGAGCTCTTACTATCACCAAAGTCAATGATTTTAAGGCTCATAGATCGTCTTGATTTTGTGAATGGGACCTATTATGTGAAGATTAACCTAATCTGGAAACAAATAGTCTTTAAAACAGCAGGGAAATATGGGCTTGGGGTGCTCTCTAAGGAAGCGAAAAACCAGTTTTATCTGTAAAGCAAAAGGACAAATTGGTTTGGAGCAGTGCCATGAACTCAAGGGGTAAACAACCCAGAAAATATATAAATAAATAAAAAAAAATTCCTCTGCGGTTCTTTAAATGTTTGAAATAACTGTGAAGACAGCTCCTGTGTTACTGCAGCATCAGCTCAGGTTCTGAAGCCAGCCTGCTCGTCACCCTGCCAGGCTGCCTGAAAGCAAAGCGTGGGGCACCGGGGTACAGCTGCGAGCCCGGCAGGACTTAGCTGGGGTTCAGGCTCTGCAGCTCCAGCCATCCTGAACGTGAACTTTAATCTTTGACTTCAATACAAGTGAAACATATTATTTATTATTAGTCAAAAAGTGAGACCAAGTCCTTTGAATCTCCTGAAAGAAATCTTCACTTTACTCTTTAAGTACTGGAGAGGTTCTGCAGAGGGGGGTAACCTAACTTCTTGAATCCTAACGGAAACAGCAAGCAAAAATAAGGAAGCTGTTGCTGCCAAGACAGTAGCAATGAGGCACTTAGGCTGACCCCTGCCAGCCCTCAAATTAGCTTTCCACACTTTGCGGCTGACAGTGGTGATACCGGCTGTGCAACCTTCATTATTCCAAGTCCTGTCTGCAAATTGCCTCCTACCTGTAGCACTGCTATAATAACAGGAATGACCTGCTGCCCCAAAATCAAGAATACAATTGTTTTTTCTTTTTTCAGATGCCTTCATGTTGACTCGCTGTTGCTCTGGCAAGATTTAGCACCGAGCCAGATGCTGTGGCCCAGCCCTCCTGAGCCCTAACAGAATTGTAGCCTTGATGAGAGAGCCTGAAATGAAACTGCGTTCTAGAAACATACTCTAAAGTTGACACCCACCCCCACCCCGCCCCAAACAAAAAGTGAGGGGTTTATTAACTCTGAAAAAGTTCCTGCTCCCTCTATATTTTGCCTTTTAAAAAATATAAATTATGGGGGAAATGACCATTGTTAATCTTGTGCGTGTTATTTCTGATGAGCACCCGAACCAAGGCATTTTGGGAACGGGTGTTTTTAAAGACCATAGAAAGCAGACCTCCCAGATTCTGAGAGGTAATTCAAAACAGTTACTTCTATTTTCTAATTATTTACTTGTATTAGTAATCTCATTTTCATATTTCGTTTTCTCACCTTTTCCTGTATCTTCTGTCTCGTCTCTAACCTGAAGATGGGCAGTGGATGAAAACCACGGGCAGCATAGCTTCAGAGACCTGCTGGGCAATGGCAGATCACTGCACCAGTTCGAACAGTAGAATGGGATCAGGATGAGTTAGTTTCCCCAAATTCTGCTATAATTTTAGATTATTATATTCCTTCCATAAAATGCATAACCAGCAATATCAATTACTGTCTCTCAATTCCATATTTTCTTCTTAAATTCTTTTTAAACAGAAAGGCGCTCTGTTCATCTCATTTCTGCTAGAAACATTCAACAAATATGTCAGTGAATATGGTCCCACCCCTCCTGGATTCTGCAGCTTAAAGAACCAGTTATGCATTAACAGTGGGAATAGTAGGCATGTAACAGATCTTTAATGTTAGAAGAATCACTGCTCTGTCGGTTCAAATGGCTGGATTTAATTATGACTGTCTGCTTTTGTTAAAATAAACTGATGCCTTTTCCTAACATGAAATTTATCTTGTTGATAAACCATCTCAAGATTTTTTTTCCATTTGCTTAATTTTACTGCCCTCAAATTTATTGGTATAGACAGTAGGGACTATAAAATATTTAATGGATGAGTGAGAGATCTGGATGTTTATAGAATATTTATTAGGTGACATCAGAAGACATTCTTTGTTAGTGTCTGTCTTCAATCACAGCCAAAAACATGTTCCATTCTTCTAAGGGGAAGAATGTGCATTGAGAGAGCCTTGCACTTGTGTGCCTGTGGGAGAACATCGGTGTACAGCAAGATAAAATCCACCGCTGTGCAGGGGTGAATGCGCCATGTGACATCCCAGAGTTAGGGGCTGGGGGTCCTTTAAGATGCATCTCTCCATGCTGGCATGAGCCTCCATAGTGCTATGACTTTTTTTTTTTTCAAATTCCCATGGTATCTTCTTGGTTGAGGTTATTGGATGCCTCTGGGAATTATAAACCTTTTTTTTATAAACCTGGAAATAGAGAGCTTTCCTTCTGCTGCCGTATTTATTCCCAAGGCCACTTGCTTCCTCCAGTTATATCTGATTTATAGCTTAAATATTTGGCTATGGCTATTTGTTTTAAGATTTAATTCTAGCTCTTAAATGTAAAGAGGTGTCCTGGTTTCTGCTGGGATATAGTTAATTTTCTTCCTAGTAGCTGGTACAGTGTTGTGGTTTGGGTTTAGTATGAGAATAATATTGATAACACACTGATGTTTTAGTTGGTGCTGAGCAGTGCTTGCACCGGTCAAGGACTTCTCAGGTTTTTATGCTCTACAGACTGAGAAGGCTGAAGGTGGGAGGGGGCGCAGCCAGGGCAGCTGCCCCAGACTGGCCAAGGGGCATTCCAGACCATATGATGTCATGTTCCGTATTTAAACTGGGGAAAAGCTGGCCAGGGGCTGCTGCCTGGGGACTGCCTGGGCATGAGCTGGTGGGTGGTGAGCAGTTGCATCATGCATTACTTGTTCTGTATGTTATTTTTTCATTATTACTGGTATTATTATTACTACTATTATTTTCTTGTCTTTTATTTCAATTATTAATCTCTTCTTCTCTCAACCCACATCTTTTTTTCGCTCTTACTCTTCCGATTCTCTCGCCCAGCCCACAGTGGGGGGGAGGATAAGCAAGTGACTGAGTGGTGCTCAGTTACTGGCTGGGGTTAAACCACCACAGGAGGAGAATCTTATTAACTTTGTTTAGGTAAGAGTTTACTGGGTAGCTGGAGGTTCCCATTTGTTGGATAGTGCAGAAAAAGTATGATTTAAAATAAGAGCATGAATCTCTTTTCCTTTTAGATGAATTTTTGCTGTTGGAACACTTTGATATTGTTGAAGCTCCTGCTAGTGGGCTTCTTGAGAAGAATCAGCATAAAAGACAATAGAGGCAGTGACAGATACGTACCTTACTGATAAGTGTGATTTTTCTAGCAAGCTGAATAAGATTGTTTATCATAGATTTTTTCAGATAAACCATTAATTTGGGATAACTTTTCCCTGGGCTGTGCTTGATAGATATTGAGTGCTGATTTAGCCAACAATAGAATACTTCTCTTGAAGTACACCATGTCTTTCAGATCAATAATTTTTCAGCTATGACTATATTGAAATCTTATGCTAAGAAATAGGTTTGTGTATACTCTCACTCTGAAATGTTTTAATCAATGAGAAGAGGTCTGGAAGTACTCAACCCCAACTGTGAATGTAGTGAATGTAGTGCTTGTATGTAGCTATTTGAGCTCTAAGGAGCGTCTCACATTCGTAAGAGCATTTTGTTGGAGACAATTCCCAGGTGTGATACGACAGGGCAGTTCACTACAGAACTGAAGGAAAGCAAAAACCAAAGAACCAGAAGCTCATTTGTGAATTACACCGTGATTACGCAGCTGGACCAGGTGATCGTTGCAGTTCCCTTCCAGAGAAACTATTCTCTTTCTAAAGCAACTTTATAATTTCAGATTTAACAGCTTCTGTTTCCTGTTTTTCATCTTAAATTTTGTGTCCTGGCATGGGATAGAAAAAGTAGCTTCTCTTGCATTACATGAAAGTGTTCTAAAGCCACCCCCACCTCCCCTTCCCCAGTGTTTGGTGGCGTTTTAGAGAGATTTGAAAAAGAGGAGCGAGCTTCTGATTTGGATCATTTGCATAGTTAGGTCATGAATCCTTAATTTCCTGAATACTGTAATTTCTTTATTGGCTTAAAGCTGAAAGAAGGAAGGAACATTATCTGGGGCTTAGTCCTGGGAATAACTGTGGTCCTGTTAAATACAGTCAGATGTAATATTAGGATGTGAGAGGCGAGTGTGAGGAGTGCAGCTACTAGGGGTGCACTTTTATATAGCTTTTGAAACTATTCACTCCAATCCCTATGTTAGGTACAGTAAAAACCAGACTAAGGACTGACTGGAGCACTGGGTGACTTACAGTAAAATGCATAATTTCATAAAGGATGCTGGGAGCCTGTGCCTTTGTGATAACAGGGCAATGTCAGCTATCAGAATTATCGTTGGGTATCATAGGTATGGCTAAAATAATACATAACTTTTTAATTCTTATTTGTATTTGTTTAAGGATCTAAGAATCCACAGTTTTTATCAAGTTTTATTGTAATGACTGGGATATAGTACCATACATGCAATTAAAAAAAAGGATGTTGGAAAACAGTAATTGGCATTTCAAACCATCCTATTGCCACAGGGCGGACTAGATAACAGAGGTTATCTATTGCTCTGGCTTTATAGATGGGCGTTACTTTCTCAGCAAATTAATCTGGTATGTCAAATACGCAGCATTTTATCTGTCACATTTCATTGCTTGCCGCAGCCGCGCTACTGCACTGGGTTTGCGTGCTTATAGCATCGAGCTTCGGTATCCTGAGCTGTTCCGGGATTATGAACTTAGATGCACCTGGTAGAAATGGAGAGAATGGAAAGGCTGTATGTGTGTTTAAAAAAAAATAATCATTGTTGATTCTGGAGCGTTTGCAACTGTCCTCCTGTCCCCTGAATTTTTCTTCATTTAAAGGGCAGAGAAAGAAAAATGGCATTATTGCCTGGGTTGCCATCACATTTTTTTTATAATGTTATTTAGCAGCTGTTTGCCTTAATAGCGCAGGAAAAAAATTCTATATGCATTGCTGCTAGTCTTGTCCTCTCTTTGGCTTATCCCTGTCCTGTGATAGTGCTTTACTGCCAGTCAGCCAGCTTCTCACGCTCTCCGTGCCAAAGCTATTCTGCAAGCTTTTCCTTAAAGATCACCAGAATTGGCATGGGACCTATAAAATAGTTTAAGGGAGAGCTTCTGGTGTAAAGAAAACATTCTTTAGCATGTATATTTTTAAAATTACACACTTTTAAAGGTAATCTTTAAACTTCAGTCTTAAAGAGCAGATAGTGTGCGTCATGTTCCTGCTCCAACCTACTAGAGCAACGTTCTGAATTGTGCCACTACATAATAAAGCTACTGTGCCATTGTTCCAGATTATTCTAGCTTTTTCTCTTGCAAAATTTGTCTCTTCTGGTATTATATATAATATTTCTGTAAGATTTGATTTCGTGTGGATGCATGGTGTATTTTTATTGAGTTCAGATATTAAACTACTGTAGGGAGAGGAGAGTGCGCTCTGCCGCGGGAGAGCAGCGAGCTGAGGAACAAGTGATTGACACAAGTCCTACCAGGCTTTTAGGGCTGGTTTCAGGACAGCGTGTGTGCGCGTGTACCAAAGGAGGCCTTGTCACCCTGCCTCAGAGGAGGTCCTTACGGTGGCTCGGGATGGGATGTGCTGGTGCCAAGAAAAAGAAAGGCAACTTGCAATACCCATGCAGGGCTGTCATTAAATCAAGGCTTATTAAAGCAGTATTGGCGTCAAAGAGAAATATCCAGGCGGTGTCAGTTCTGCCAAGCATTCAGCACCAGTTCATAGCAGTGGTGGAGAAAGTTTATGCGCTGATCCTAAAACAGCTGCCAAGCTGTCTTTGATACATGACAGCTGGAAGAAATTTCAAAAATAAACATCCACTTAAGTAGTTAAAAAATAGTAAGGATATGTATAAAGGAGATAGGAATAGCTGGCCGGAGGGGTGGGAGTGTGGCAGGGAAAAGAACTGCTGAAGAAAATTAAATGAACTTTGAGTGACTCTAAATGACAACTGTGTGGGTTTCAGATATGTTCCCTGTCAAAATCCGTTTTCCTACAAGGCACGTTTTGCTCTCTGTTGGCTATGACTCCATCCTGCTCATAGTGAAGGCCAGTTCTCAAGCTCAACTTTTCGATTGTTACCATAATACATCAAATAACTAAGAAATTCAACACTTTCTAGGAAGCTGTACTTAAAAATTAATTCTTGGTAGGTTTTTTCTGTAATGAGTCTCCTGTGCCAGCAAGATGCTTACATGGATTTGTTAGCTAGTGCTAGATAAATTAGTCAGTTTGGCCTTACGACATTAATTTTATTTTGAGATTCTCTCCTTCTGTGGCCTCTTGTTTACCAGCATCTAAGATTTAATCTTAATTCATAAGCGGACTGCTGTTAATCTTTGAATTTTTCCCCATCACTCTCATTTAGAATGCTGAAAAATTTTACCCAGCAGCGAGGAAAGGTGAAAATTCCAACCTGGCATCTTAAAAGTGAAGGACATGAGGCTTTACAGAGGGAAATCTTTTCACCTGGTGAGAAACTGTGATAGTTTCATCTCCGGCTCAGACTTTCAAATCTGGTCTGTGCCACTAAAGCACACGTAGCCAATTTGGCAGGCATCAAAGAATATATTATAGAAGCATCTTCACAAATGCAAGTCACTTACAGTCTCAGTAGGACTAAAAAGAACATTAATTTCAATTATAATCTTGTTCCTATTGCCAGTATTCAGAATGAGATTAAAATACACCGATGGGATTTCGTGGGGAAGCGTTCACTTGTTTGTAGGTTATTTTTTTTTAAATGGGTGAACAAGAATTTATAGCGCTGTCAATCTGTCACTTTTAATCGTGTGTTATTAATTTATGAATTTAAAATAAAATCTCAAACAATAAAGCTAAAATGGAATATAGATACTGTGATTAAGGTGTTTATTATTCAAAAAATTAAAGGCATATTTGGGGGAAAATAAAGAATTTCAATTAGGTAGTACATATAAAATTTTTGAAAACTTCTTAGTTAAACCTTGGTATTACTTTAGTAACCACTGTGCCGTCTACCACAAGAAATTCACTTTTCAAAAACCAAGCTGAGGAAATTCTTCCAACGGATACATTTCAGGATACTTTGTTTAACGAGGAGGAGGTGGTTTAGGTAATTTTTAATTTCAGTGTCTTGCACGAAGTCTGGCATATATTTTATTACTCAAAGTGGCGTAAAGAGTTAAAACCAGGAAAGCAAGGTTTATGACACAAGAAGTATCCAATCTGTGGTTTAATCTTGCTCATGCCGAAACAAAGGTATTGCTTATACATTATGGAGCAAGCTCGTGCTGTTTGAGTTTGGTTTCCAGGCTTAGGAAAGCCAGTCAGAGCAGAGGCAGCATTAAATGACTGTTTATGGGGCAGGTTTTATGGAAGACATCTAGCACGTTTGCCTCGTTGAGGTTTACCTGTGCAAATTATGTATTACAGTTAATACGCTCTGCACGTTTTAGGGATGTTTTGTCACTGAGCTAAGCTGCTCATCCCAGACAATGGTAGACTAAGCTGGCAAACGGCATGGCCTATGGGATATTAGTGATTTCTGATGCCCTGACTTGCAGCTGACACACAGGCTGTGTTTCCGTTCACGGGATACGAGCCAAACATTGAGCACAGATATGTCGACGTATGTTGTCAGGAAAGCTCATCTATGTATGTCCTCTGGTAAAATGGTTATGTTGCTTCTCTGCTGGAAGAAGCTGGTCCCCAGCTGCATGTCCTAGGGATTCCTGTCCATTCCTATCAACAGTTCTCAAATCCCATTACAAAAAAAGCCATGTTCTTGTACTTCGCCCTTTCCCAGTGGTGGCAGGTTTGACTGTACAAAACTACTGCAGAAATTAATGAATTAACATTCTCGCATTCGAAAGGCTTTTCTGTTTTGTCTCAAGCGGTAGGAAACATTTGGAGAGCGATATGAATCACAATCCCCTGGAGACCTGAAAATATTCAGTGGGTTTGGATTCTGGCTATATAATCTGTAATAAATCTAGCTTTCACAAAGACTGCGGGTTCCCTGCAAGACTGTTTCAATAGTTGTGTTTGCAAATTGTAAATAGTTACACGATTTTCAAAATTCAACTCTACAAGACCTTGAGCTTTGAGGTTAGGAAAAGAGAAGGTGCTTTCGTTCGTGGTAGCAGTTCCATATGTGTGTACTTACATGTATCTGTCCTAGTAAATCTGAAAAAAAAGGCAGAAAGAATATTTAACATATGAAATTTTAAGGAGGATTCCTCTTAAAGATGTCCATAGGCAGATCAAAAAAGAAATGTAAGATTCTTATTAGCTACTAACAACTAATGGGATCTCCAAATGCATAATATCCTCAATAATAAGAATCCTAATGATGTGAAATTTTGCATTATGGGCAGCTGAATAAGCACTTCTATACACAAGCGTGTGGGTTTGATTCTTATATGCTATGGTAGAGGAACAATGTAAGGCAAGTCACCTTTGTATGTCAATTTACATATACTTTGTCTGCAATTTCTAATGTGGATTTTAGAGAAAATTGGTCTTCCAGGTAGGGGAAGAAGAGAAGAGGACAAAGTATGTTGTAATTGAGCTGGAAAGATATTTATGAAAGGAAATGTTACTTCCATAGAGATAAATGTCCTTCCTGATGAGCTTGATGTTGTGCATGACATCTGTTTGCAGAGACAGCAGCGACGGTGAGTAAAAGAGGGAAATGGACATTGTCATTTGGAAAGGAGGTTGTAGCGAGGCAGGGGTCGGTCTCTTCTCCCTAGTAACAAGCGACAGGACGAGAGGAAACGGCCTCAAGCTGCACCAGGGGAAGTGTAGTTGGACATTAGGAAAAACTTCTTCACCGAAAGGGCTGTCAGGCAGTGGAAGAGGCTGCCCAGGGAGGTGGGGGAGTCTCCATCCCTGGAGGTATTTAAAAGAAGGGCAGACGTGGTGCTTGAGGATGTGGTTTAGTGGTGGACTCGGCAGTGACAGGTTAGTGGTTGGACTCGATGATTTTAAGGGTCTTTTCCAACCTTAACGAGTCTATGATTCTATGAATGTGCTGAGGGAGAAAACCAGATGAGACTGAAACACCGAAGCAATGGTGGGGTGGAAGCAGGTGCCAGGAGCGGGCTAGGGAGGGTGCTTTCAGCATAGAGTAGGGAGAGCTGCTCCTGTTTTGTTACTTCGGTAATCTTAAACACCATCGCCATCCAGCTGATGTGACGGGGCCAACGTCCCAGTGGTGCAAAACGTCCAAGTGGCGCAAAATGCTCTCACGTGTCACATCCATCCCACAGCTATCCGTAACAGTTTATAACTCGAGTCTTGCAGTATGAAATATTAAAAACTGGGCATTATGATGTTTCAGAAGAACAGAGAAGATCAAAATATTGGTTGTGTTTTAAGTCATGTCATAAGAGGCATTTTTTAACATGAAATGCTGAGAGGATCAGAGGAAGTGCTACACAAGCCATTATATCGGTCTGCAGGTGGGCAATAGACACTAAAATGGAGAGACTTAGTCACGTTCACAAAAATACCGATGGCAAAGTAATTAAACTTGGGTCTTTATAGACCTATGCTGGCCTCCAAAGAAAACAATAAAATATGTCTATAAAAATGAGCTCTAGGGAAGAAATGTCTTCAGTAAAATTGGGAAGTCTGACTTTAGATATTATTTTTCAGCTTCAAATCTTACACAGATGTCTATTGTTTATTCTTAGTACTGATTCTGCAATTGCACCGTCTTTAAGATCACGTTATCGGAGAATGACCTTCATTTGGGAAGGGGAACCTTAAAAAGCTAATGTTAGATTGAAATGTGGCATTTGGTGGAATGTATTTTTTGATACTCCAACTTGTATGTCTCAAATTTAGTTGAGCTGCACTGTAACCTGAGGAAAAGAATCCAGTCTTCCATATTTTCTATAACATATTCAGGTAAACAGACTGCAAAATTGTATGTAAAAAGACTAGATTAAAAAAAGCAGGTCGTTTTAGTAAATTGAAAGTCTTATCCTACTAAACATGTGACATACGGTGCCAAAATGGATTAAGGGGCTCTATATAAGCCCTTAAACGACTGCAGGGAAAAAATGCCAGATTCATAATATCTTGCAATGCTCTCCTCTTTGCTTTTTGGTATGCTCTGAGAAACAATATAGTCCATGCCTGTAAACCACAGAATAATTTTCTTTTTGTCAGTTAAGGTCATAACAAAAATCTACTTTGTTTAACAGCTCATAAATCTAATTTCCCCCTCCCATAGTTGTGTTTTCAAGGTAAGCACTAGCTGGCGTGGAGAGGAAAAAAGAAACAAAATCACAAAACAGCTACCCTCGCGCTGCTCTGTGTAGGTATTTTAAATTAATACACATCCTATAATACACATTTTTAAGTGCTGGGTGTAACTTGCAGGAATCTGGCCACCAGTATTTAAAAGCCAGGTATGTATGTATATGTACATCTACACAAAACTACTGTTTTTTGTGCCAAAATCTTGACAGTTTTCAACTGTGTCCTGTCCAATATAAAATTTGGTACTGTTGTTACTGATAAGCTGGAATGCATTGATGTAAATAATTTTTCTATCTGTCTGCCTTGGGTAATGTTTGTTTTCAATGCCTAGCTATGCCCTCTATTTAATTTACATTTAAAATGAAATTATTATGCATAGTTAACTGGTAAAACTTGAGCATTTGAATGGATTAAAAAAAATTAATGACAAATTAGATTTTAAATCACAGGGAATTTCAGCCTCCAATCCTATCAATTCCACATATGTAGTTTATTATATTCCTGGAGACAAATGCATTTAACATGCTGGCAAGTTCAATTTCCTCACAGCTTTATTACACAAATTACTTATTGCAAGGAAAAAATGTCAAATGCCTACTGCTCTAAACTATGAGCACGCCTTTTGGGCAAAGCCACAAGGGAATTAGTAGAAAAATCTAGTGGTTTTGTTTTGATGTTGGCACCAGTAATGCTTTAGCTACTTTTCCCCCTACCTCGGTTTGTCTCACTCCCCCATCACTCAATGCAATCACTTTTTCCCCAGTTGCTTGTTTGGAATGTATGGTGACAGTTGTATCTTAAAATATGTAAGCTGTTTCTGGATTTTTTTCCTTGCCTATCGATATCTTTCAGAAATTTGCCTTAATAACCATCTGTCAAATATAACAAGTAAAATTCACTGAGGCATGCCATGGTTGCATGAAATATATATTGTCATGTACAGCTGACGTGACTAGCTGACTTGTCTGGTGACCCAAACAAAGTTAAGAAAATATCTAATATTTTTTGAGGGCAAATATCTCAATGTGGTTAATGCAGTCTGAATAGTGTATTAGCTTTGGAATGACCGTTTGCCAGAGTTGTTAGGGTTTGTTGTGTTGCTGTAAATTGATTTTCAACTTTAGCGAGAGTTCAGAGAGATTTATTGTGAAAGATCGATTTGTGTGTGATTCATTTTGGTACGAGAGAATTGCGTATCAGGTGGTGTTGGCCTGCGTGTAGGCTACCCAGGCTAGTGGGGCTGAAAGTGTGTTCCCAAGTGCTTTCCATTAGCGGAAGTTTTTGGATTTAATTATCTCCTGTTTTGTTGTTGACAAACAAAACAACACCTCCATAAAATGCGTAGAAACAAAAATAACACTTGCACAAATTTAGTGAGTTCTAAATTTCTTTAAAAATCTGAATTGGATTTCTTTCCTTATTTGTTCTCATTTACATATCCATAGCTTAGCTGTTGGTTAATCAGTGCTCTCTCATCTGAAGGGTATAAATCTCATTTAATGTTTCAGTTAAAATGGGAACCGTGTTTCAACCAGGATTTATTGAATTCTATGCAAAGCTGTCCATAGACAAACTATTCTTCCCCAACCCCTGCTAGACTGAATCTGATTTAAGGAAGCGTAGAAATGAAGATTGATGGCAAAGGATCAGAACTGGAATTGTTTTTTTTATGAAGCTCACAGCCGGGAAGGAGGAGGAAATATCAGTTTCGGGTTTGTTTCAAGGGGGTGGCTGGGATGAATTTGGTCGGGCTGGGCTGTGTGCTGGGGAAACCACCTGAGAGCAGAAAGCCAGAATGAGCAGGTCGGTCCTGCACAGCGGGTCGGTCACAGATCTGGAGTTACGTATTCCTGAGCTTCGCTGCCGTGCCTTACCTGTTGTGAAAGGTTGCCTTTTGGTGGTATAGCCAGTGCTGTATCTTCTTTATCAGGAAACGTAAGGGCCATATCAGATCAAAGAAAGAAAAAAAATATGCTCATGCTGTAGTCCTTCACATCTGTAATGATTTTGCACTGTTTAAGTACTTTTTGTAGTAAAAATACTGAACTCTTGGTAGTTAAAGGTCAGATTTATGCGGTAACTGCACTCAGTAGACAGAAGAATAAATATGTATTATGAGCCAAAAAAGCCCCTGATTTACATTTGAAATATTACTGGGGTGGTTACTCTATGTTTAAACATGACAAAAAGCACTTGGATTAAGCTATTCAGTTTGCAGGGCACAAAAAATACAGCTTATTTCATGGTACAGGTTTCAACTTTGATGCTCCTCCTCAGTACACTTTTGCTTTGCATCCCTTCAGAGTCGGATCTACATAGGCAAGCTTGCTTTCTCCAGAGTCCAGGGAAAATCCCGTCCTTTCAGTGCAACTGTATGCCATCGGTCAAGCCAGTTCTCTTCAAAGTACTGGAAACTTCAAAGAAAAGATTTCAGTTCAGTTTTCCTTTTCTTACCCCAAGCCATGATTAAATCGTGTATTATCTTAAACAGGAATTCTTCCCAATACAATTGATGGGATTTTAATGATGAGCCAAATATATGATTCAAAGAAAAACAAAAAACCCATCCTACCATGCAAGAATTAATCCTTAGGCATGTCAAATTCAGTGAGATGGCAAGCAGCAATAGAATGCCTCTATTGTCACTGAATTATCTATCACTGTACAAAACAAATTTGGAAGTGATAAATGTCAAACTCTAACTGCATATAAGGGTTTTCTCTTATTTTCTTTCACTCTGTTAAAAATTTGACAGAATTAAAATTCACTGAGCGTTCACAAGGGATTAAACAGCACCGAGTTATGATGCCCATCTTAGGACTATTCACGAAGATACATGAAGCTTCATGAGAAAGGGAGAGGACAGGGAGCCCTTCCTGCTCTTCCAAGCAGGATCAAGTCATTTCTCTCTAACCTACTCTCTGGTAGGGGCAACTTCACAGAGATGCTTCAGACACTCTATTCCACTGCTTCACTAGTCTTAAAATTAGAAATTAGGTTTGTAATATCTAGCCTAACTTTCTCTTGTTGCCATTTAAGCTCCTTCCCCTAAACACAGTGGATGTGGTGAAACAGATGATTGATTCCCTTTGTCATGGACTTTTAAATGTTTAGAAAAAGACATGCCAGTTATCATCATACTTCTAGCCTCCTCTCTAGTCCAACAGCATAAGCATGCTGGGTCTTTCATAACATGTCATGTTCCTGCTTGCTGCTTGCCTGTGGACTCCTGGGCTGGTTCTCATCCATCCTGAAGCACAGGCTCTGAAGCTGGATGCTGTCTGCCAGCTGAGACCGTGCCGCAGTGCAGGGGAAGGATTGCTTCCCATCTCTAATAAGTATCCACACAAGGGGGCCTGAAAACAACAGCCAGAGGAGTTCACGTGAAATGGTTTCTCCCCATTTTTGCCAAGCAGTTAATTAAATCGGATGCCGATTCCAGGGGGCATTCAAACAGGTTGTGATTTTCAGTAAAAATAGCAACTGAAAACATGCCTAGTGTTTAATTTTTAACAGGCACTGTTTGCATGTCGGTCCTTCTAGCAAGCACTTAACATACTCATAAAAACAGCTTTTAAACTAAGTAAATGATTGAAAGGACCCTAGTTATGCATAACTTTAAAGTCATTTTGCCAAAATGCTCTCAACTACAACAGATTAGTGTTAACCTGTACACAGCATAATATATAGTACTGATGGTACGGAGCTTACCAATCAGGAGCAAATTTAAACCTACCTCCTTCAAATCTTCTTTGTTTATTGTCTGAATCTCCTGATGTTATAAATTCACATTGTCTGAGGTCAGGAGTGGCAATGGAAAATGGACTTTCATTTGTTCATTTTCTGGTCTTGCATAAAAGCTCATCTTAGAGCAGGTCAATATACCCAAATTAATGCTCCGCTTCAAAGACCTTTAAAAAAGCCTTAATTTTGAGAATCTGCTGAGAAGTTCCTCTGCACAAGTCAGACCTGTTGTGCACCGGACGGTGGGCGCTGAGCACCTGACGCGCTTCATGGAACTGTGTTTGAAGTATCTGGGTGTGGATATTATTAAAGCAATAGAACAAATGTTCACCTGTTATAGCACTTTAATACCTTATACATACATGTGTTACTTAAATATAGACTCAGAGGCATAAAATGAATTTGTAAGGAAGTGGTTTGGTTGTTTCTTTGAATTGTAAGGATTTAGTGGAAATATTGATACGAGAGGTAATAGCCATCCTTGGATTCTATGGATGTGAGAATTCAAAAGAAGGGGGGGTGGGGAAATCGTTCAGAAGAATAAGATTTGCTGTCATCAGCTATTCTCTGAATCCATCCTACAAGAGCAGTGAAGCAATCACAGCTCAATGGCTCTTGCTGAAGAAGAGTTTATTTTTTTCTGGGAAGAACCTACATATTTTCCCCTCTGACACCCAGGACTCTCCTCTTCGTCCTTCTAGGGAATCTCCCCCTATGATAAACTCTAAAAGCTTTACTTCACTGGGAATTTCTGGTTTGGGTCCAGCCTTCCTAGGCCCCCAGATCTCATAGCTGGGAGCAGATTTTCAAGAGTGTGGCTTCCATTCAGGTTTCTTAGTGGCACCGTGGGCAGTCTCATTATTTAAAATGGAAGCTCCTTGACTTTAACACTTCTAACATTTCTAGAGAGATCACCCGTCTGCCGAGGTCTTCTGAAAAGGCGATTGAGCTTTTTGCATAAGTGGGAACTTAATACCTAAAAACCTCCTTCATAATAACATATGGTGTTATCAGAAATAAAACAGTAAAAATAAGAGAAGTTGATTAGAACAAGCAAAGTATGAGGAAAGCTTCAGATACTATACAGATTTTGTACTGCAGTCATCACTAATTTATGCAATCACTAATTTATGCAATATTTTATTATTTGATCTATTTCTATCAAGGCTTGTAACTGAACAAGGTTCAGACATTGAACAGGGATAATCTATTGAAATCTAACCTTTCTGCTGAAACCTGCTGGCCTTTCATTAGCAGTAACAGACCTGTCCTGCAGTCTTTAGAAATGGAAGGAAAATCTACTTTATTTTAGATCTAGGGTGTTCAGTCATTCAGTTGTGTTTAACTGGATGGTTACTGAGATATCCAAATAAATTTATTTTTATTTCAGTTTAGGGAAAACTGGATTTCTTACTAGCTTTTGTTCCTGGGTTATAATACGGATGAAGGCTTTGCAAGCAACTGAATAAATTACTGAAAACCTAATTAAAGATCAGATTTTTTCCCCAATTTTTTAAGAAATTAGAGGACCCAACTTTTGTGTCCTGTTAAGTTAATAATTTTCAGGTGTGTTATGATTTGCATGTGTGTCTTGTAGTGGCATCCTTAGATGTTGCTGAGCTCTTTATAAGCATGGTTAAGGACATACTAGATGTCCAAATTACAGAGAATTAGGTGTCCTTTGGTCCAAACACTGGCTCCCCCAAGTAAGTTGCCTTCAGAAATGAGTGTTGTTCAGATTGCCAGCAGCAAAAGCAGCCAGCACAGAAGCCCAAATACATCTTAATTGTCATGATTACTCTCTCCTGATTTAGGAAACACTTGTTCCCAGCTCTGTTCTATTTAATGTGGCAGAGAAACATCTTCCGAGTGCTTTAAAGCACGAAAGGAATGCTGTTGCTGGACTTCACGTCCCTACTTTGGATCTTTCATGACTGACGCTTGAAAGGGGAGGCTACTGAGGGCAGTAAGTTAAAGTGTGCATTTGCAGCTACAAGTGTGTTCAAAACTCTCCCATCTTTGACTTGATATGAGACAGCAGAAGGCAGCCTCGCTTGAGGCACTGGATGCCTGTGATTAACCAGGGGAGTTCCAGCGGAGAGTATACCTACTCTGAACTTCAGCCTTTCCTTTGAACACCTATCATCTTACAGAAATGGATGAAAATTTTAACATCGTGGTTCCTTTAAAATGTCACCGTTATAGCATCCAGAGGGGTCCTTTTGGCTCCCTTGGAGCTTTTGAAACCTGTTCTAGATACAAAGATTTACTGATGATAATTTTCAGACAACTTCTCTTAGCTTTCATCTCTCGCCTTGTGCTCTCCTGCGTTTTAGATTCACCTTGCAGGAGAAAAAAGTGAGTGTGTTCAAGCCCTGAGTCTGATCTGACTTTTGGTGCTGCAGACCCAGAACTGTTTTGGGAGTTACTTAAAGCAATGCGGAGGTAGATCCTTGACCAGCCTTGGCAGGCAGACCATGATGAGCCTCAGGAATATTCAGCAACCTACGTTCAACTAAGTTAAAGGGAACGGACTCCATGTCTTGCAAATATGTGGGCTTGGATGCTAAAATCTTGGTGACTCCTGAATTTGCGAAGGTAGGAAGTAGCTGAGGACTGAAGCAAGTTGTATGATCCATCTCGCTTTCCCCTACAGCTTGCATTAGTTTTCTAGGGAAAAATTTTACCTTTTCATGTTTTAAAAATGTATCATATTTATGTAGTAGTTCCTAATTTTTTTAAAAATGTTGGGTTTATTATGACAGGTTCACTTCTCTTTCACGGTTAATACCAAAGACATCCAGTCACCCTACACTGCATAAATACAAAAAATATGACATGAGAAACCAGCATGGTAAGATTCGTCATGTCTTTGTATGCAGCTAAAGCACAAACTGCGTGATCATGAAGCTCTATTTATAATCCATCAACGCTGTGTTTCTATTTGTCACCTGTGTTTCCAGGGGAAATTTGTTCTTTTTTTTCCCCTAAGTTGACCTTTCTAAAATGTGGTAGCCTCGATGTCTCTGATTTCTTCTTTCCATGGAAAAATGTATGAGGGTGTGCTGTCAAACATTCGTCCTCCCCCCTTCCCCTTTTTGTTTTGTCCCTCATGTATTTCAGAAAGGATCTTGAAATGTTTCCCCATAAGACTGACCTTTCTGAGCAGTGGCAGGCAGATAGTGTTCTTTGATATACTCTAACCTAATAATCCAACTGCCCAGGGTAGGCTTAAAATGAAATCTTGGCCCCGGTAATAGAATTGCTACTTTAAAATATACATGAACAGGCCAAGATTCAGCCACTGAAATTAAAACAGAAGAATTCCCTCCTGTCCTATTTTATTTTACTCCTCCCACCTCCTTTTCTTTCCATATTACAGCGTGTGATCTAATGGGACACAAACACTGGTGGTAACGCAATGCCATAGTGACTAGCCAGATGCTACAGAGCTTTGTGCTGTTTGTGGATATCAATGACATCATCTAAAATGTTGAGAGATTTCAGGAAATGTTCCTGAATTAGCTAGAACTAATTTTACCAAGGTATAAACAAAAAACTGCCTAAGAAGCAGAAGAATAAAAGATGCCGATGATGGGGTTTTAGTAGTTTTGCTGTTTGTGCTTGGTGAATGGTGTGTGCTTAGCTTTGTGGCTTCTACTTTTCTTCAGATCATGACAAAATGTATGATGACTTAAGTCAAGATCCAAAATAAAAGTTGAGCTATTATAGCTGTGGTTGCTAAAAACCTTCTTTTAAACTTAATTTATACATCACAAAAATTTATACATATACATATATAAAATGTATACATAATAAAAATATATGAATTTAAAGTGCTACACTTTTTCAGTTTTCTGAAGTTCAGAAGAGATGGATGAACTTCTATGATGTTTAAATAAACAGTCTAGAGGATGTGTTTGGGAGAGCAGTGGAGTTGTTTGGGGGACTTTTTCCCATGCTTTTGGGGGCCTGCATTTTCCTGGTTTATCTTGCGATCTGGATGTCTAATTAAAACAGCTGAATCATGAGGTTACAGCCAAGCTGGCCTTCCTGCATTTCCTGAGGTTTGTATTGGATGCTAATTCGCAACTGTCTTCTGCATCCTTGCCACTGCAAGGTGATGCTGCCATGGCCCCTCTGGGGAGCTCTGTTCCAAACCTGTTTGGAAAAAATCCTTCATTCAGACTTTTGCAGTTGTTATCTTAGGAGGCCTGAGTACGTGTGAACAAGTTACCACCTCTCAGCTGGGTTTAAGTAACAGCCTTTAAGAGGGAAGGAATGAAGCCATGTGTTGTAGGTTCCATTTCTTTCAGCATGGGAGTATGAGTGGTCATTGAGCAACAGTTTTGTGGGAGAAGGTTATGTTTGCCTTTACTCCATGATAAGTAATTTCTCTGTTTTCTTTTTGTGTATGATTTGTTTCTCTTTTTTGCATACCGTTTACTTACCTTTCTATGTCACTGGACCTAATTTCTAGCATAGTTTGCTATAGTGCAGTGGCACCTACCTTTAGGGTTTGCATTACCTTTCTCCTTTTTTCCTAACCTTTGTGAAAGTGGGTATTAAGTCAGGATTTGTATCAGAATTTAGACCACTGGCCCAAAGACTGTTTATTCATGTTTAATGTGTTGTTGATCAACTTGAAACTTGATCTGAGGGAATTGATGGAACTGTTTAACTTATTTAAAAAATAATTGTCAAGGGCTCTCAAAGCACTTATTGTCTTTTATGCATGTGTTTCTACGCGCTATTTCAATATGCATAAAACACTGTTGCCTCATAGAAACTGGTAAATGAATTTCTCATGGCCTGGGAACCACTGGAGAGTAGTGGTAGAAGCATGCAAAGGAAGGGGACACCTGTCTCCTTTATTCCAGATACAGAATGAAGGGAGTGAAAATGTTATTCTTAAACTTCACACGGCTTTTCCAGAGATGGCACATGTTCCCATTTCCAGCAAAATATACAGGGCACTAGAGAGTTGTGTAAGTACAGCTGTGTGGTGATATGCTTATTTACAGTCACTGATACAAGTAAGAGTTTTTCTCTTCCTTTAAGGGAGAAGAATCAGACACCTAATCAGCTAAATGGCAACTTGCTTAATGTTTTGCCTGCTTAACTCCATTATTAGGGAAAAGATCCCTTGCAGTGTGTATTGATGTGTCTAAACAATCAATAAGTGAAACATCTAATTTTAAAAAAAATCCATTTATATGGTACAAAGCAATTTAATTAATTGTAGTTAGGAACAAATTGGGATTGATTAGTGCTCATTGTTACTTAACACCACTTTCTCTTGTTATTACTCAGTAATTTTGTTGAAAAAAATTAAAATATGGAAAAGACCTTTGTTTTTTCCATGATTGCAAGAATAGAACACTTTTCCAATAAGTAAAGATTCATGTCAAAACATAAGGTTAACAACGCTTTTTTTAGAATTTTGATAAAATGTTTGAACACACTATTTGTGAAAGTTAAGTACACAAAATTTGGATATAGATTTTTTCCCTCAGCAGTTTAAATATCTCTTTAATCAGTTGATTTTATGCAGCTATATAGGGAAATAAATAATAACCGAAGTCTAGAGCATGACAAGTATTTTACAGCTGTTTGTGTTCAAACATTATAATACACATAACAGATATGTGCTAAGCCTAACATTTTGGTGAATCTTTCAGAAGGCCTAATTAAACTTTCAGTTGGAATGAATTTGTTGCTTTTGGGAACATTTTTGCACATTTCCAAACACTTTTCCGAGGAGGATAGGAAGCTTGCTGACAGAAATGTTCAAACAGCCCTTCAGGAGGAGACTGCTAGCTTTGTTCCTCTGTTTATAGCTACAGCTGACACCAAAAACCACAACCCAGAAGTGGGAAATGAAATTGAAACTGTAATAATTTGATTAGTTGTGATTCCTCTTCGAACTAAAAAAAGGTTGACTTTTACTTACACAATTCTGTCTCTTCCATAAGGAAGGAGGGCTAACCCTTCAAACTGGAACCCCAGTTTTCTTATTTTAATTTTGAATTTAATTATTTTTCATTGAATAATACAGAAGACTCAGAATGTCTTGGACACCTTTATGCTAGAGCACTACTTTATCTTACTGTGTATTGAGTTTCCAACGGAAATGTTTCCTTGGTCATGTAAAAAAGTACAATCCTTGGGTGGGAAAATTATGGTCACTGTTATACATAGGAATTGATTCAACACAAGAAAAAATAACAGCTACAAGATATGAAATAGCTCCTTGGTGGGAGTGGAGAGATTTCAAAATTGTCATGTTTATGTCCCAAAAGAAGTGACAAGGAGAAATTCTAGAAAAGAACCAAGTGGAAACCAATGTGCTAATCACTGAGCAAAAAGCTATGAACACTGCTGATCTGCTGCGTGCATAGAAGATGGACCCCTAATTCAAGGGTTGCTGGAGCAATATTTGGCAGAAAACAGAAGCGAAGGGAAGTTGGTGGGAAGAGGTACCTCGTACCTTCTTTCATAAATTCCACAATGATGGTTTTAAGGATAGAAAGATGTAAAGGTTGGACTTCCCTGTGTGTCTTTAATTCATAATTACAAACCCAGTTGAAACAAATGGCGATATTTTTGTTTGCTTTACCATAAGGCTAAAATTATAATATACTTTGATTCCAAAGCAAATTATTTATTCAGGCTTCGATTTCAAGCATGGACTGTTCCAGTACTGTTTATAATGCTTTATCTGACACTGCCTTTAAAAGGTACATACTGTCTTTAATGATTTGTATTTTAATGTTCTTTAAATACCCATCACTATAATTTATATGAATATACACTTGGTTAGTTGTCTTTTCAAGCTAGAAGAAAAATGCATTAGGCTTACTGAGTTCTTATTCACTTCTTTGATGAAGTATCAATCTATGTCTTTCAGCTTTCACAGTTAATAAGTGCTCAGCGTCGCAGGTCAAGTATTAAATGCTAGTTTAAGATTCCTGGTGCTTAAATACAGGTTTGTGTTTTTGTTTTATTACACTGCTACACTGTGTTGCCATTATCATTATTTGATAATAGCAGGTTCACCAGGTGTGTTTATGCATAACTTTGTTTTTGGGAAGTGGGGGAATGAGCAGAAATTGTGAATGCCTGTTTTAATAGACATCTGTAAAGAGATGTTGTAAAAATACAGTTGTCTCCCTTACACACTGCTACCTAGAAAGACTTGAGGAAATAACTATTCACAGCAGCTTACAGTAAAATTCATGTATTTAAAATACAAATTCTCTACAGTATGTATAAATAAAGGAATTAATAATGAAAAAGGATGGATAAACACTTCAATATCTCAATCTTTGGTTTTGTTTGGTCCTGAGTAGAAGCTGTCACCAGTAAAACTGTGTATCTGAGTAGGAATTTGGAGGGAAGGAGTAAATCAGTGGATATTCCACAGGATGCCTGTCACGTGGTTTATCGGCTGCAATGGGTATCTGAGGTCGGTGTCTGACACCCCATCTGTAGCTATGTTGGGAAGGATTAAACAATTTTTTCTTTGAAGTGTTTTATAAAGGACTTGGCAGCTCTCATGCATACCCTTTTGGGGGCTTGCAGAGTTTTTATAGGAACGAAAGGATCTGTCCACTTTAAAACTATTAATTTTAATTGCATGAAATAATTGAGCTATAAAATATTCCCATGTAAGACTGATTTTTCTCTAGCAGCATACAGGGACCAAAGAGTTTGTTCATATGCCCCGTCAGTAATTTAACTTCCACAAAGTAGAAACTTCTTTAATGTCCATTGCAGTGCAACATTTTGAAGGATGCAAACTTTTCATGATGATTAGAAAGAGATTGTATCTGAAAATAAACGGTTTTCTACAATCACACTTTCAGAATTGATTTATGTTACTCCTGCAACACACCTATAGCAGATCTCTAAGTATACTGTTTTTTAATATTGGTTATCAGTTATCAACAGTTATTTAGATAATGAAAGCAAACTTTTTAAGGGGAGTAAGATTTCCCCCCACCCCCTCTCTAAAGGGCACTGTGTATTTACATTACAGCAATGTATAAATGTTTCTTAACAATAATCATGTTTGGCATTTTGAAGCATGCTGATGATAGAAAAGATGTAGTGAAAGTATCTTTGATTAGAAAGTCCTTTTCTTATGGAGGATTTCAGCAGCATATAGTGGAAGATGCTTTATTGAATTTACTATAAAATTTTTAGAACGTGCATTAGAATTAAGGGTAAAAAAGAAAAGCTCTATTGAAATGTATAAATGTTGTACTAAATGCTAGCAAGTCTAGCAACACTTCTGCAGGGGAGTCTTACATGTTGCATAATTATCATTTCACAAAAATAAAACTTAAAACTGTATTTGGTCATTTTGATTTTTAAACGAGCACAGCACTTCATTGGTATATATGGACTGATAATGGTAGTATATCCCCAATAGGATTTGAATTCATTAGCATGTATTTTTGGTGTTTAGCAGAAAGTCTAGTCCAGCAAGTAGCAGTTATTACTGAGGCGGATACGGAGTCGGGTTCAGGCACGGGTGGAAAGCCACGGGCTCATCCCTCCCCCTCCACAGAAGCGTTACATTACATTACAGTAATGTAATTACCTGTTAATTAAAAACATTCATTTTGAAATCAGGGCAGTTCTTTGACTGCTCTACATAAGCGCTCGTGTTTCCACAGTTGAGGGCTGCTGCTTCGCTGCTCGGGGCCTGCCCGTGCTGCTGCTGAACACCCGGGCCATGAAACCATTGACATGTTCTATAAATAGCAGCAGATAAAAACTTTAAACTTATGGAAAAGAGTACCCTCTGCTCCCACACGTTCGCTGCTGTAATGCCCTCTTAGAGTCAGTATTTGTCCCGCTGGGCTACAAAGGCAGCGAGACTGATCTGTGGGAGCTGCATGTGAAGGAGCCTGCAGCCAGGCCCGAGTGAGGCCTGTGCATGCTGCTGTGGTAGGCAAATATGGAGGCAGGCGTAAGGCCATGTCCACGCAAAGCTTGGAGAGTGCGAGCACCTTTAACAAGAAGCAGTTTTGCTGATACAAACTGCTGTCGGAATGGCAGCGCTGGTTTATGCTGCTCTCTACCCTGCGCGATGTAGTACATTCCCTGCTCTGCGCTGTACGAGCAGGCCGTGCTCCGAGACCGCTCTGTGTTCCTGGCTGGGAGTTAGTCTTTAACTTCTCTCCATTTCCCTCTCTCTTTCTGTGGCCGTTGATTTTTTTTTTTTTTAAATATATTGTAAGCTGGATCCTACTGACACTGAGTTGATCAGCAAATCTGACTGCAGAGAGACAAAATAAGGCCTTATGTTCTTAAATTAGAAAAGTGCTTGCTCATCATGTTACCTTCCCAATGTTGGGGCAGAATGAGTCTGCTCAGCACTTTGTACAACTCTTCCTGCCTCCCCAAATGATATATTTACTTTCCATTACTCTGCTTTTTGCTGTCCCCCCGTCCCCAGCCCAGGAAATATGTGGAAATAATGAATCTGTTTATCTTTACCAGAGACATGTTTCTCCCTATGTCTCTTACCAGTCAAGCAGTGTTAGCACAGCCCTGAGATGCTGTGATACAGGGATGTTGTCCTAAGCTAACCTGCAAGCAGCGTTTCATATTTGTTTGTGGAGTTGTATGGAAATACCTGAGCACAGTCCTTAAAGAATAAAACTAGAGTGAAAAACTTCATCAGTCAGCTTATGCCAAGCTGAAACCTCTGTGGAAACTCACTGAAAATAGACTAAATCCTACAAAAAATTACCAGCTGTTGATTAATATCTAGAATATTGCACTCTGGAGCTATATTTACAGTAATTTGCTGTGTGTTTAGCTTAGAGATAAAAGGCAGCATTAACAAAGATGTAGCTGGGCTCTTGATTCTTGTGGTGAAGACCATCAGATAGCTATGCGATCTAGTGGATAAATATTGTGCTAAATAACTGTGCTTGTAAAACTTTCTATGTGATAAGTTATTTATGCACCTGTTTCAAAAAGTCACTTTTAACATTTGGGTTTTGACATTCCAACATTAGATTTAGGTTTTTCTGTTTCAGCTGAACTTTTTGGTAGAACTTCTCCCTTGATGTTCCAGAATTGTGTATAAAAGAACTACAATTCTTGATTGAGAGAAATGCTAAAATTACTTCCATAGCAAGTGTAAAATGAACCTAAATATGTATGACAGTCAATTTTATTACTTGTTTCTTTATGAGGAAAAAAGTTATAAGAGGTATAGAATGGATAAATACATTTCCAAATACTAAAATTATCAGTTCTAGAGTGTGAACTCTCGGTAGGGCTTGAAAATTGATAGGAAAGTATTTCCACATGAGTTACATCCAGCAGGAATTTTGGAGGCTTTTTAAAAAATTGATCAAGTGTTTGTATCTTGTGTGTGAAAGATAACAGACAGAACAAGGGGAAATAAATATGATAGAAACATGGCAATTTACAAAGAACAGAAATGTGGAAACAGGTATGCTACGCTACCTGGATGTAGGGCTTTATTTGCTGTGATATTGTGGTAACCAAAAATTAACACCTTTAAAATTATTGTTAAAATTTATTTCTCGCTGGATGTAAAGATAGTCTGTAAAAGTAAAGATCATTTTTGTTTCATTTTCAGTGGTATTTTGATAGATCTTTTTGCATTCAAGGAGTGCAAAATATAGAAGTGAGTGTTTAACAGTTCAAGTTCAGGGCTTGTACTACTAAATCCTTGGACCAGTAAGCCCATGCCAATACTGAACTTAAGTTACCAAAATAAAAAAAAACAGGAGGAAAATACATATAAAGTGAAATAAAGCTTTTATTTTAACACTTCCTCCTTTTCCACTTAGTTGCTGATTTGTGTTTTTTTTTTTACAAAGAAAATGCTAGTTTTACAGTGTGTTTAAAAGATATTAAAAGATGGGCATGAGCTGTTCCTTCTGGGGGAAGAGAAGTTCAGACAAGTTGGAGCTCTTGTCATTAAAAAGCTGACAACGTTACAATATACTAGAAGTCAAGACAAAAGTGGGGAAAAGAATTGAAGTACAGCTTGCTCTCATTTTCTTGCTCATCCTGGGGCAGGGCATAGTCGAAAGACTTTTCATTTTACAGTATCTCGTTTCTGCTGCATTTACCAGATGGAACATACAGATATACACTCACTTTGAGATGTTCCTATTGTGCACTAAAATCCACCCACCTTAAGGGTGAAAATGCAGCAGCTGTTCCTCACTGGTATTGCTACAGGATCATTTCAGAGCACAGATAGTCTTGGAGAATATACTGTAGCATTCATGTACACTCTTCATATCATATCTCTGTCTACAAAGGGGACAATCCTTTTTCAGAATTAGCTGTCTTTGAATACATTTTTATAGCTACTCTTCAAATTATGCAAGTGTAACACCAAGTTTTTCATAATACTTATTTTCTTTATGGAAATCTTGACTTCATGCACTCAAGTAGACAACATCTTTTTATTGGAGTATGGCAGATGCATGATATAGCGATACCCACTTCTTGAATCATCCATTTTACATTATGTGCTGAGTATGTCTAATTCTTCCCATGACAACTAACTGCACTGCAATGCTGACCCTCCTGGAGGATCAATTTGTTTGGCAGTATAAAAAAATATCACCTTTGTCTCTTAAACCATCTAGTTTTTCCTTTCCCTTCAGCCTTCAGACAAATGGTTTGTACACTGAAAGGGGGGACGACAACACATCTAGGCTGAATAAGTAATGGAATGGTTGTATTTAAGACAGAATATGTTACTGAGGTCAGGATAAGGAAGAGGGTTGTAACCACAGGCAAGGAGGACTGTGGTGAGAGTGTTTGCTCAGAGGAAAAGTGGGATGGACCCTGTTTAACTTGATGTGAAGCGTTGGTCACAAAGGAAAGATGAAATATGATTGTGGAAGACTATTTGAAAATTTTTTAACTATCAGCTATCTGGTCTAGATATCCCACTGAGCTTCAAACCCGAATGAGTGTAATGTTTCTTGGCTTATTTCATAGGATAAAAGCTGAAGGGGTGTATACTACAGTGTCCTGAGCGTTCCCAGATCATATTGTGCTTGGCTGGATTTCACTGAGTTCCTCTCTATTGACATTTTTCTTGTTGTCCAGTATATTATCTGAGAGAAATATTCCTTTTCCTAGCGCAACAGAAATGGCAAAAATACCAGAAACACTGCAGTTTCATTGCACAGTGGTTGAACCACAAGCTCACCACGTGCTGCAAGTGGTAGGATCTTTACTCTGTCGGGACGGCATCTCTCCTGTCTGGCAAGGGAGGTGGGAGCCGGGTAGAGCCAGCATGTTCCACCACCCACAGGCCGGTTTAAACCAAGTCAGTCTTGTACTGCTGCTCCAGTACAGCTTCTTAGCTTCTCCCAGAGTGGAGAAGCTAAGCCCCCAGGTTACGGGTTCATCTGGCATTGAAGCCTGTAGCTGCAGAAAAGCTATGTAGTAAGACACTGGAAATTTTGTGTGTTCAAGACTTCTAGTAAAGGCTAGTAAGAATCCCTAGGGGGAGAGCAACATTGACTATGTAGCTAATTACACTGTTCAGAGATAGATTTAATTGAACTATAAGGTTGGAGGTGATTAAGAAATTTGTGTTTTCTGCTTTTGTGGGCATTCTATTTGCAGATTTTTTTCAAAGCAGAAGTGATTTTCATATAAGATCAGTAATGTATGTAAAGATGTGCCAAAAGAAATTATGTCAGATGCATTACCGACAGACTGGAATACAAAAAAACGGTATTGCTTTTTAAGCCAAGGCACTGGGGTTCTGGAATAGATCAAAAGTGGTGAAAAAGCAAATTCTTTAATAGAGTATGAATTGGAGTTTAACATATGTGGACTTTCAAAATGGGGTTGTCGCTCAAAAAATTGTTTTTCCTGGTATTACAAAAGAGAAATTACTCTCCTCCCAAAACCAGTCAGAGTCTCTGAGTCAATATCTGAAGTGGTTTCTGATGATAATGTAAGGAGGGCTGTAGCCGGAAAACATTTGACCTGTGGAATTTCAGGATTTAGGGCTTTGGTTTGCTATGAGATACTTCATCTAAGACACTGATGTTCTACTAGGAAGAATTACTGGACGGTGCTGTTTTTTAAAAAGCAACAAAAGAAACCCCCAAAAAACCCAACCAGACCCTTTTGGGAGAAGTTTTGGAGAGAAAAATAAAAGCTTGTTGACAATACTAAAAACTTTGAACAGTTGAAGAGGCTATTAACCATGGGGGAAATTAACTAAATTAACTAAATTTTTTTAAAAATAACAACCCAAAACCCTCACCACAAAATGTTTGCCTGAGAATTTTTGTCAGTATTCAACATCACAGAAATCTTGCACTGCAGCATTTATATGCTGCAGTGAGGGGAATTATGCGTGCCATGATGTGCTGGTTTCAGCTGGGATAGAGTTAATTTTCTCCCTAGCAGCCGGTACAGCGCTGTGCTTTGGTTTCGGGTCAGAATAATGCTGGTAACACACTGATGTTATAGTTGGTGCTGAGCAGTGCTTACACCAGTCAGGGACTTCTCAGCTTCCCGTGCTCTGCCGGGGGCACAAGGGGCTGGGAGGGGACACGGCCGGGACAGTGACCCCAGCTGGCCCCAGGGCTGTCCCACACCATATGACGTCATGCCCAGTATATAAACTGGGGGGGAGTTGGCCGGGGGGCAGAGATCGCTGCATGGGATGGCCTGGGCATTGGTCATTGGGTGGTAAGCAATAGCATTGTGCATCTCTTATTCTGTATATTCTTTTTTCATCATCATCATTATTATTATTATTTTCCCTTCCTTTTCTGTCCTATTAAACTGTTCTTATCTGAACCCATGAATTTTACTTTTTTCCCCAGTTGTCTCCAGCACCCCACTGGGGCGGGGGGTGAGTGAACAGCTGCGTGGTGTTTAGCTGCCTGCCTGGTTAAACCATAACACACGGCAAAATTAAAATTCATTTGACAATAGAGAAGATTTAAGGCACTCTCTGACTTGCAGGTGCTTCCCTTTTTAAATCAGTTAGCTATATGTATTTGACTCATAGTAGTTGCGTTATACACACATGCAACAGCTGGCTGCAGTCTTGGGTCCTCCTTTATTTCAACCTTCGTAACTTAATTCCTTCCCAAATAAATACAAGATTTAATTTGGAGCTTCCTGAGCATCCAGCCATGGAGAATACAATGCATTGTTGGTCAGCCTACGTGCCTGCACCTGAGGATGTATTCAGATGCTGCTGGATGAAGTTTTCACAACTAAAATATTTTGAAGAATGATTTTTCACCCTCATTGCTCTGGGACTTAAAGACCTTGCACATTTTGGGATGTGGAGATGGGATGTTGGCTGGAAGTTTTGATTTTTACCCTTGTGTCTCATCGCTTTTGTGGTATTGGCCCTTGGGAATGTGAATAGGAAATCACCACATAATTTACTGAGTTCTGACCAGTGCAGTGGTGTTACTAGAGAAGAAAACCTGCAAATGCTTCATTTTTCCACAAATGAGTTTTGACAAGTGCCCAGAAATATGCCTCAAACCTTAACCTTCCATTTGTAGGCAAAGATAGATATCAGCAATACAGATGAAAACGAGATGGTGACTTTGAGCAACACGACAAGAGATTATAAATCTTAGGACTGGCCTTGTGCTGCACAGAAGATTGCAGGCTTAATTAAAAAGTTTTTGAGTGGCTCTCTAAGCGAGCCAAAGACTCTTACAATTCTTGCGCATCAGGATATTTACCTGGGAAGTCCGGTCAGTCTGTTCTGTGCCTGAACTCTAAATGCAGCAGGCAGTTATATAATCTGAACATATGTATCACAAGGGACACTTACGGACCTTTAATTCAAGACCAGCTATTTCACTCAACATAGAAGTTAAGCCCATGTTTCCCCCAGCCTGAAAGGGTGGACCCAGCACGGCAGGGTGCCCAGTTCTGCCCGCTGAGGTGCTGCCTCGCCACTGCAAGGCAGTCACAAAAGCCTTGAAATCCAGTGAGAGCTTGACACCGTAGCCTGTGATTTGGGCTTTTAGCAGTGATGGGGGAGGCCTAAATTTTGGCTTCTACCCCCTGGGGTGCTAATGGATTTTGTGGAACAGTCCCAGCCTAAAACAAGTAAACTGCTTCTCTTTGGAGTTGGGTAGTAACAACTAACGCTTGTCCTGTAAGGAGGTTACCCGAACCGTGAGATATTTTGTCTTTACTTAGCAGGAACAAGCTTATTGAAAAAATCAGAACAAGGCTTTATTTTGTCTATTGTTCTTGTGGAAAGATCTAAGAGGATAATTAGAAATGTACCATCAGTAATTGCTGAGAAAGTTCAAGCACTTTAGAGTGTGGAGTAATTACAGCACGAGGCTGTTCATTTTTCACACAAAGTATTGTGATATTCTGGCTGAACTCCATAGAAGTCTTACTTTTTTTCTTAAAATTATTAGGATTGCAGTCAGTGCATTCTCTAAATCTGTCCCTTGCAGGCAGAAGTTTACTTTATGGTTGAGGGGGAAAGCAGGAGTCGTATTCCCACCACCCACCTTCTTTTCCAGATTAGCAACAGTTTGGGGCAGAACACGCATTTTTCAGTCTCACAATCTGGTTACAGAAATGTGCAGTGCCCTGTTTAGGACAGCCCTCCATTCTTTCCTGGTTTGGGACTCCCCTGCAAAATGTAGTACCTCCTGTTTGGGATAGGATCAGCTCTATGTGCCGTAACACATTTTAAGAACAATTTTAATATGTGCCATTTATAGAAAAATAAACTACTATTAAAGTGAACACTTTTTTCCCCCCAGAGTACAGAACTGGCAGGCAACCTTTGATATCACATGTGATTAACTTTCCTTTACCTTCTTTGTATGTTGGATCTCATACCAATTAAAAATGCTTTTTTTTTTTTTGAAAGGGGGAATTATTTTGACTGTCTCTCCTTGGAGAAATGCACTTTGGAAAGCCTATGGTAAAGTGAGCTAACTTGACACATCACCCAAGTGTCACCCGGAGATCTTTAACAGAGCTTTAACACCCTGAGAGCTTTAACAGAGCTGAGAAATAAGTCAAGGAGAAAATAGTGTGAGATTAACATACAGGTTATTTTACACCCTAATGCTTTGTGGCACTGATGACTACCTTGTGCTCTGGAGCCAAGCACCACAGGCTTGAGACCGGACAAGCACTTTTACTCCTCTCCAGATGGATTTTAGCTAGTGGCAGAACTTGTCCATGTAGCTATCGAGGTATCAGTTAGAATGGACTTTGCTTTAGTGTCCTTTTGCTCTTAAGTATCCTTTTCTTTCAAGAAGCCAACTTGTCCATAGCGTATAACGTAGGTGGGTGTAAAGCTGCATTGAACTATTGCAGCTTAGTATTCCATGACTTCTCATCCTTCTATTTTGCTGCTATGTGCATTAATTTCTATGCAAACCCCAATGAGCCACTTGTTTGCCATTAGTTTAATACTTTCTTTTTCTGAGGGTCATCTCATGTGGTGGTTTCCATATTACATATTTATTGGGACCAGCAATGGATCTAACATTTTTGTAATGGATTCATGTGTTTAAAAAATTAGTCAGACCTAATTATATATAAACCAGCTCAAGTAATTACAGAGAACTAGTTTAAAAATAATTAGTAAGCTTATTACTTGGGAGTTGAGAAACATTAGCAGCCTCAGTGGGTTTTGTGGGGGGTTGTGGGAAGTTTTAACATCTGGTGCTGGACCGCAGCTGCACTCAGCTGGGGTATCATTCATAAATTGGCTAGCTTGGATCTCCCCACCTGTCCTGCTGCCACACTTTCTGAGTGTAATTGATTTGTACTGCTGGTAGTACGGTATCTTTTTCGGGGTTTGTTTAGGTTTTTAGGAAGAACTCAGTGTTCTTCCTAAATTAAAGGCACCTTCTGAGCTACTGCAATCTAAAAAGCTACCTATAAAGTGGTTGTCCTGGTTTCAGCTGGGATAGAGTTCGTTTTCTCCCTAGCAGCCGGTACAGCGCTGTGCTTTGGTTTCGGGTCAGAATAATGCTGGTAACACACGGATGTTTTAGTTGGTGCTGAGCAGTGCTTACACCAGTCAGGGACTTCTCAGCTTCCCATGCTCTGCCGGGGGCACAAGGGGCTGGGAGGGGACACGGCCGGGACAGTGACCCCAGCTGGCCCCAGGGCTGTCCCACACCATATGACGTCATGCCCAGTATATAAACTGGGGGGAGTTGGCCGGGGGGCAGAGATCGCTGCGTGGGGCTGGGCTGGGCATCAGTCAGCAGGTGGTGAGCAGTTGTATCACTTGTTCCCAGGTTTTGTTCCTCCCTCTCTCTCCCTCATTGTTTTCCTTCTCATTAAAATTTATTATTAATATATTTAATTGTATTTTATCTCAATTATTCAAGTGTTCTTACTGAACCCATGAGTTTTCTCACTTTTACCGCTCCGATTCTCTCCCCCATCCCACCAGGGGAGTGAGCGAGCAGCTGGGTGGTGCTTCATTGCTGACTGGGGTTAAACCACAACAGTGATGCTTCCCTTAAAGATTCAATTTGCAGAACCAACCTCACACTTGATAATTTTCTTCTCTTCCACTACGCTGTCAGGCCCCAACAAAATCAAACCAAAAGCCATTTCAGAGTTTTGAAAGTGAATTCCTAAGATTCTCTGTTTCCTGTCTTTCCATTATGTACTGTAATAATAGACATGGCTTGACTTTAGACATTTGGTTGTGGCAGAACAATTGTTGCAGCAAGGGCATATAATGACTTGGAAGATCTAATTATGTACGGCATTTAAAAAAAAGTCAGTTTTTCTCAGGACCTCTATGTCCAATGGACTGATACAACAGTGCAATTCCTCCCCAATCTACCTTTCAGTAAAGTTCAGCTCAAGTTCTTTTTGTAGCTCTGAAGTACCGTGGCTGTGGCTGAAGCAGTTAGCATGAGTTTGTGACATGGTAGAAGTATTCACAGTTTGGAAAGTAATAGACACAGTAGGAAGGAATAAACCACAGAAATTTAAATTATCATCACAGAATCACAGGTTGGAAGGGACCTTGTGGGATGAATTAATGTCAGATGTTATGAGTTCATGTTGTGTGATAAACTTTAATTCAATCAGATAATAAATTATCTATTGAACTATTGGATACTTTAAGTATTGCCTGATTTTTTTTTAAATTATTTTGCTTATTACAGCAGTAACATTCCACTTTGCAATGAGTGTGATGCCAAATAGAAGATATGAAGAGTAAAATCTTAGCATTGTTTTCTGCCACTTCAACCCTCTCAATACTGGGTATTAAATTGAGTCAGGTCAGACCCATAGAGAAATAGTCTGGTACGGTAATTTTGTATATTTGCATTGTGAGTTTGAGAAGTGATTGTGATGGTTAAATGGAAATGGCTCATTACAAATGCTAAATTTTACTTTGGCATCTGAATGAAGGTGCCATTTTAGATCCTTGAGGAATAGCAGACTCTTTCTGTACTCAGTGTATGTTTTAAAACCACCTTTTTAGATTGTGCCAGTTCTGAGGTTACAGCAAATGTAAATTGCTCAGCTGATAGGTGTGATTTCAGTTGGGAACTGTAATTAAGCTGAGTATTTCCAAACGTGGAGATATTATGAAGCTTGGCTACCAGTTCCAGCATTTGACCATTCTTACTGTGAAGCATTTTTTCCTTACTTATAAATGTTTTTTTTTTCTTGGTGCACCTTGTGCTTTTATGGTCGGTTTTCTTTTCACATCTTGTCTGGCTCTGTCTTCTCCTCACCATGCATTATGTGGTAGAAGGTATTGGTCAGATCCTCCTCTGTCGTTCTTACCCTTCTTTTCCTGAGGCTGAACAAACCCAGGTCATGCAGCTTCCCTTCCCAAGCTGGGTGCTCCTGAGCCACCCTCTGAACAGCAGCCCTGACCTCCCTCATACCCACCCCGCTGGCGCACTCATTTACCTGCTGAGGGCGTCTGGTCCCTTAATGAAGACATAAACCACTATCAGTCCCAGTATCAGCACCGCTAGTACCTGGATGCCAGCTGCATTTTGATCCCCCCTTGCCCACCACCACCACTTTTTTAGATGACTTGATCTAGGAATCTTCTTTTAGTTTTCAGCCCAAAATTATAATAAATGTTATGCACTTTTGTGTCAACATTAGGATGTAGGTTTAAACAGCTGACCAACTTCACTCATGTTTATTCTGTTATAGCTAAAGAGAGAGAGTGCTATATCCACTTGGTTTTTTCTTCCGCTAGAACAAAACTGGTTTTGAACCAATTTAGAAAACAGGCTTTGGGGTTCCCTTAACAGTCTCCTCTGAGTCTATGTGAATGAAGCCTGTGATATGGCTGATCAGAACTTTAGATGATCTTGCACCACCACCTTGTACAAAATGTTGTTTGTACCTTCTCATCTCAGTTGCAGTTACCTCTCTTGCATGCAGAGGTCATGCCTGCTTTGTTCATCGTGTGGCCCCTAGTCACCTCTAATTAATATGCCCAGGTTTTTTTCCCCCTTTTCTATTTTGTCAAATAGCCTCCAGTGACAGCCAGGACTTACGTACCACAAGAAACAGCTAAATCCTACCCATATCTTCAGTATCAGTATTGTTCAAATAGTTTATTCAATGAGTACTCTGACTAGTTCCTATAAATGCACAACATGTCATATTACTTTAAGGAAATACCTGAGTAAGGAGGCTCATACAGCTGTTAAATATCATATCTCTAATTCAGTTCTTGCAATGGCGTCATATTGGGAAAATTGTGACCGAAATGACTGAACTTGAGAAAGAAAAAGCTAGGCTAGATCAGTTCCAGCTCTGAGAGGATAGAGCAGTGACAATTTTTGAGGTATAATTAAAAATGCAAATTTTAAACCATACAACATTGTTCTGTGTGGTACCCAGGGCTAGAAGGAGCACTTCTGTGTGGTGGGTTTGTTTCTTAAATGTTTAATTAAATACTATCAGGCTGAAGATTAGTTTGTTCCCACAGAAAGTTCTCTGGATGGCTCTTTTCCAAAAAGCAAACAGTACTTAAGAGAAAATCAAATAGTGTTTGTTACTAGAATTCCCTAATGGTTTTGTACGTAGATGAACCCTAAAAACACATACAATAGCTGAGTTGCTTGGGGCATATGCTTAGAAAGAAATGAGGGGTGTTGTGTGCATGTTCAGAATTGCAGATCCCTTAATTGAGTGCTTCTGGCTACAGGCAGAGAATAGATGAGAATTTAAATAGAGTAATAGTGCAGTCTGCGACCATGAAAGCATAAAGGTGGAGAAGCAAATCACTGAGAAACACACAACTCTTACTCATATCTCTGCATGCAGGAAGAAAAGATATAAGCTCAAGGCTGAGCAATCAAGTGTAGTTGATTTTTAGAAGTTTAATGCCAAAATATATGAATGGTTTCTTCCTCTTTCTTCCTGTTGCTCTTGTGAATCTCAGCTTAGCGTAGTTTGCACCAAAGACAAATTGTGGTAAAAGTGAATATTTTTTTAATGGGTGCCTAACTTGGATAATGGCTTTATGCCCTGACTTGTTCTCAGTTTATGTCCTTTGTCAGACAGGTTAAAAATCCCGCTATGTTGGTGAGAACCGTTAGCTAAAAGCAGAATTTGTCTCTTCCTCCTTGTAGTTTGATTCGAATGTCTGGATCAGAACTTGCTCTTTCCACTTAGCGTTCCTACATGAACCCTCTGTGTTATGGAGTTGCCTCCATTGAAAATTAAACGGAAAATCAGTGTAGCCTGCTTTAGAATAACCAACACCCATTTATAGCGGGTGAACGCTTTCTGTGATGAGCAAGATGCTGATCCGCACTTCTCTGATCCCAATTAGAGCACTCAATTTACATGAGAGAGAGTGAGTGAGAGGCTATGCCGTACTGGGAGTTATTTATCAGGCTGCCTTCGATGCGGGCACTACTGCAACTTGGAAGGCCCAAGTGGAAAATGTCATTGTGTCTTTGAAGTCTGAAATGTCAGGCAGAGAATACAGTCTGACAACATGATGGACAGACAGGGCCTTGGACAGTGGTCCCTGTGTGCAGTGCAGAGAGTCTCCAGCAAACCATCCGCTGCTCTTTGTGCCCAATTCTAATTGTTACAGGGCCAAGGGTAGGGTCAAGTAGCACTCCATGGGTATTACTCTCATCACTAACATCCAAGTTGTAGCAAAAGCTCTATAACATGCTTTCTGACAAAGACAAAACTACCGGTTCGTCAATTATCCCTTTGCGTTTTATGGGTTGAGTTCAAAAGTCTGCTTTAGGGAAAAAAAATGGAGGCAAGAACAAAGGCTTAAGAACCAACTCTGGTGAGCAGAAATAGTATAAAAGTGATGGGTCTTTTCCACTTTTTTTCATATTTTGTGTTATTTTGAAAACCACGCAGCCATCAAGTATGGGCTGTTGGGTTGTCTTTCAAGACAACGTCTCAAGGTGAGGCAGTATCTGTTTTGTTGTCATGACCAATCTACACTGAATTTGGGATAATTCTGATTTTAGTGACATAGATGAGAATGTAAAAAGCTGATAACCAAGTGAAACCTGATAGAAATTGTGCTCAGTCATGGGTTCATTTCAACTATTTCTTGTTCTGCAAATGAGCCTGAGATTGAGAGTTCTCTTTAAGACCAGTAGTCATTAGAATTTAATATAGAAGAATTAATTGTTTGGAAAAATGTTCATTTTTATAAAAATATTAGCTTTGAGACTGATAGATTATGTCATCTAACATAATCATGTCTTATATGCCTTCATCTGTTAGTAATATATTTTTATTATCCTTATTATTACATTGCCTAAGAAAAGGGAGAAAAATCTGTACCGAATGCTGCACAAATGCAGAGCACAGGTTGTTTTGCTGGGTGCCTACTGTGTCTGGTTTTTGGGAGGTATCTGAGCGTAAGATTGAAGGTGACACAGGAAAAAAATTTGCCTGGATTGGCATCACACTTGTGTAGTATCAAAAGACTAAAGTGATCCAGAAAAAATGTAAGTAAAAACTTAAGGTCAGTATAAGCCTGGTATGAGAACAGAAGCTCTAGCTGGCATCAAAAGGACTCTGTTTTGAGGGTGCTGTAACCCTTATCTACATATCTTTCAGGCTCAAATAAAATCACACTTTTATGCATCTTGAAATGCATTTCAAATATGGAAAATAATTTGCTTAGTTGCTATTTGCCTAATGAAAGTTTTTTGCTTAGTAAACTAGTCTACAAGAGCCTTTTGGGCAGTTTTAGCAACTGAAATCCCTGCAGAATTTCAGAAGATAAGTTACCTTTCCCCACCCTAAAACAAAACAAGGTATTTTTACACAGTGTTTCTGTCAAATCAGCCTGTATTTCCTCAGATTTTTATTTTTCTTTTCAAAGTCTGGGTAGATACATCAGTGGAACTACTGAGATCTTTTATTTTTGTGAGCTGCAGTGATTAAAGGTCATTTCACCTTCTCCTCCGCTCCCAAGCAGAATACAGTCACGTCTGCTTTCTTATTATAGATCATAAGAGTTTCAAATAGTTTTGTGACCACCTCTAAAAAAAGCTTTGAAATTTTATTAATGTGTTTCTTCCCCTCTTAGCTATATCTGCATCATAAATTACATGTACAATAACAACAATATTGCTTTAGGGTATTTTCTTCCAAGAATTCAGCACGTTCTTTACAAAGTCAGTTATTATATACCCTCCATATAGGTGAGATGACTTAGCTGATCCAAGCCACAATGCAAATGACAGAGCTGATGAATGACCACATGTATGAAGACACTTAGTTCCCTTTTCCTTGGAAACGATACATGTACGGCTGCATTTTGTATTATTTCACTCGAATGTAACAGCCACAAAAAGGAGTGTATTTTTGTGACGGAATTAGGAAAGGCACACGGTAGACAAGGATGCTGTACTCTAAAGAGGTGTGTTAGGGGACGTGGGCAGATGTAGTTTGACCCACAGGTAAAATCAGTTCCTCATGGAGCTGAAGCAACTAAAGAAATATACAGTGCAGCACCAAGACAGCAGGTGATCCCGAGGAGGTTACAACTAGCGGGTGGAAGCCACGAGCAAGGGAGGGCCCTGTGTAAGATCTATATGAGACAAGTGCTTTGCTAAGCCAGAAGGAAAAAAACATTCTCTTAAATAATTTATATACTATGGGAGAGAGAGTCTTATTTTCAGATTACTTTATAATGAATTCTGAATTTGAGAAACAATATATTCAATGTGTGTGGTGTTTAGGTAGAGTAGTTGCTGCTTTTATGTTACAATGTTAGGATAAGGTTGGTTTGGGGTTTTTTTATAGTCTTTTCCTGCCTTTCTGTGTGAATAAATCTTCTTTTTGAATTTGAAGACGCTTTAATGCAAGAAATGTTGGTCGGCAGAGTCTGCTGATACGTGAATACAAACATACGATTTCATCTGCGTGTCCAACTACTAATTTAACCGAGGCAAACAATGCTACTGTTCCAAAACAACTTTTTTGTTTGCCTGCCTGATCACATTACACCTTACATCCATCCATCTCCTCTTTCTCTTCACAAATATTGAAGTGCTGCTCCTTTCCCGTTTTTGCTCTAGCAAAAGCAAAAAAAGAAAACGTGAAAGGGCAGAGAAGGTCTGTCTTTTCCCGGCGCGGAGTGCTCTGCTGGCGCTGAGGAGACCAAAGCGCAACCCTCTGGTTGTTACTCTCTGCTGTGTTTTGCAGGAGAGCACTGCTAGATGGCCAGTGGGGTTTGGGAAAGAGGACCGCTAAGTCTCCCTTCCACCCTTAAATGACTGGCCTGAACAAAAAGGGAATTGCTCGCAAAACCGAAAGCCGCTGTTATTTTACATCTACTGGATGAACTGATAAGCAATAGTTATACTGCAGCACATTAGCAAGGCTCTGTTCAGCACATTTTACTTTTATTAAGTAATCAGGCTAAAACTGGGAACAGAGCTGGATAGGAGGTTTAATGGCCTGGTCTTATCCCCTTAGCCAAAAGAAAATCTTTCCGGTTAATGCTGTCTGGTTTGAATATATTACTCGTGTAAGCTGTTCAAGCTTCACTGAAGCCAGTGGATCTAGCTCAAGGTTTTACAGGTTGCTGTCTAGCTGTGTGAGGTTGGTGCTTGACCTTCATTTGGAGAGAGATTCAGAGACAAGATATGGTGTTCAGCAGGCTCCTCCTGCCCCCCCCCCCCCCCCCCCCCCCCCCGGCATCATCCTGGGGGTGTGTTCCTCAAATGGGCACAGCCAACCTTGATCACAGAAAACTTGTAATTACAAGATGCTTTCATGTAGTGGAAACCTTGGGCCTTTCTGGGTCCGTACAGCAAAACTTGATCTGGTTATTGGGTCAGCTGGCATGACCTGGGCTTCTGGAGCACCATCAGCAGTTGATGTACTGTCATTGTATGAGCGATACTTCAGTAACTGATGGTAATTTGGGATATCATATAAAAAACACTTTATGAATTTGTGTTTATACCCCCCAGCACTGTGGTGAGCTGGGACTGGCACATCTGGCAGCATCTTTGTCTGTGCTCTGTATTTCTACTTCAGAACTGTAGAAAAAGTACACAAAGGGAATCATGTTGAGTTTGATATTTTTCTGAGGAAATGGATGGAAGGAGAGCGAGCTGACATGAGAAGTAGGTTTGTGGGAAGGGAAAAGTAATGAAATAACTCTCTACTTTTCAGAATTTTATTGGAATGGAGGATTAGACGGTACCGGGGCTAGTAATTGAACAGGTTTCCAATACATTCACGGACCGGGAGATGGCATTTCAAACACTACATGTTACCTCTTGAAGTGTTTTTCTCCATCACAGCCAATTCCCATATTCTGCTTATTCAAAAGGCTTCTCCCTGCAGAAGAGCATCTCGGTGAAGCCTGTCACTGCCGCTGACTTGCTGAGACCCTCCTGGGGATAAAGTGGGTGACATGGAAGGCGGACAGGGTGGCCAGGACAGATGCTGTCTGGCTAATAGAGACAATGTCCCCATCTGTTAGGAGGATTTCCTGCAGTTCTGAATGCTTGGTCCCCACATCTTCAAATACTCAACAGATGGTGGGTTACAAATGTGTAAATCGTTTTGAAGTTTGGACAGAAAAATGCAAAAAGCATTATTTTCTGAAACGTGCAATTGTTGCTAACTCATGGAGGGGTCTTGCTGATCTCTGAAACTTCCATTTTCTGTGAGCAAAATTAATTTTTTTGCTTGCATTTCCCATCCAGTTCTAAGAGCAAATGGTACAGAGTAAGAACAATATTCTGCAAGTGCGGCCACCATATGAAAAGTTATTATTTGCCGATGGTTGCCGCCTCTCCACAGATGCGCATAGCTATTTTCTAAGTGTGGAGGAATAAGGACATTGCTTTTCCATATACCAGTACCTGGTAATCATAGGTAAACACTGCCTCTTTTCTTCCTGCAAGTTCCTCATCGTTCAGACATCACAACAAGCCAAAGCCTAAGTACGTTGGCAGTGAACAGTAGGTGAAGGGAAGAAACCTTTGGGAAAAGGTGTGGGGGGAAAAGTATTTATCTTCCTGATACGCGCTGCAATTGTGGCGTCCTTGGAGATCAGAAAGAAGCAGGTGTGGTAAACTACAAATGGAGATGAAATGACTCCTTCAATCTTCCAGAGGTTAGATTTGCTGTTCAAGGTGGTGGAAGTGTCCTGCCTACAGTCTGAAGATTTTTGGGGGTGGGGAGTTCTGCTGGAGGGGAAAACTTCACAGAAATGTGATTTCTTTCCAATGGAAAATCAATGTGGGGAGAGGATCTGATCACATTTTTGTTCTCTGCTTTGATATTTTAGAATAAGATTTCAATTTTTAGTTTGAAAAGTTTTAAACATATTATAGGCATATGCGAAAGCCATCTTTCTTTTTTAAAGAATTATTTTTTCCCCTCCCTTAAACATTTAAATCCCCCATTGGAAATTTTAGAACAGCTTGGTTTTAAGTCAAGTCACTCCTTTATTCAATCGTGGTGAAGTTTCCTTGTAATGCTTGTGGCACAGGGCCGACCGTGCAAAACAACAAGCTGTGGAATTAAAGTACAAACCGCGTGATTGAAATTACCACAGCAAATAGATTAGGACAAAGCGACACTCATTAGCTTTGTCTTTTATCTTTCAAAGCCATGTTGCAAAACATAGAATGAATACTAGCAACAGCTCCAGAAAAATATCTCTGGATGCAGATTTTCTAATAAACAACTGTATCTTCTCTATTAGTTTGGTCTTAAGTGCAGGACTGACTCCTGCTCAGTCTTTATCATTTTGATAAGCTTCCATGTTGAACATTTGTAGATCAGCAAGTTTCTGCTATGGACAGATGAAGTGTTCAACAACTGCAGTATAATTTTATTTTTCAGTCTTTGTGGAGAGGCTTAAAGCTTGAAAGATGAAAAGCCAGGGCTCATTGTACTTGGTGACGCAAACTTATTTGAATAAACAAAGGTGGTGGTTTTCTATGGGAACTTCCTCTGATGTGACCTACAGCTCAGTGATAATTAATGGTCAGAAAAATGTAGATATCCAGTACTGGATTACACTATCAAAGATGTTGTCCAACTCTTTGAAAAGAGCGGAATCTCTTAAAACACTGGTTCCAAGAATTAGGAAGGATTCTATTTTAAATCACTTTTTCCCCACATACTGTGGGGATGCCTGTCTGAAAAGCAACAGGAAAAAAGGAATTATTCTCTTTCCTTATGATTTAATCGCTTCACACTCAAAATTAACTTCCTTTCAGGATAGGAGTTAACCTGGAGAAGGTGAAGTATTTCATATCAATTAAAACCAGCGCGTGCCCCTGCTTGTCAGGCACAGTCAGACACAGCAGTGATTTAAACCAGTCATGAGCCAGGACCATTTCTGGCCGTCAATATGTTACCCCAACACCTCAGACAGCCTTGGGTTGTGACTCCTAAGACTTTCAGTCCAACTGAGGACTAGTGCCCTCATGGTCTGTATTTAGAGTTGATTGGCCGGCACCATTCTTCTCTACATTAGAAGTTAAAAGCAAGTTAGGAATGGAGAATTTGTCCTATGAAAGTGGTATTGGTTTGATGAGGAGTTTGTTGCTCTGCTGCAGAGCGGTATTAATGAAAAGTCATAACGATTTGCTCCAGAAAGTTTTTCAGTTGACTTAACTGAGCGAGAAATTAGTGGTTTTTCCGTTTTTATTTTTTCTTTCTATGTCTGGCTTTGCAAAACAGAAATATTTCCTGATACTCAGAAAGTGTCTGAAGGACTTTACTAATCATTGGTGTAATAACAATGGTGCAAAGACTCTAAAAGAAAAGTAATTCTTCTCTGCTGTCAGCCTCACTGAGGTTGTTTCCTAAGGATACTCAGACACGGTGGTATTTCTACATCCTGAATAGATCTCTTGAAGTTATCTGTGTGTGCTTTGGAGCACACACTTGCTCCTTTTGTCCTGCCAGGGCTGATAAGCTTGGTGTAATTTGATAAATTATAAGAATTTTGCCTAGGAGACAGTACAACAGGCTGATATTTTTGACATTTTGCCTCAGAACCCTACCATGCTAGTAATTCAAAATTTAGACTGTTTTTCTGCAGGTATTATTTCCATAAACCTGCCAAGTTTGATGGAATTTGGCTCAGGAGTGATTCATGTTTAAGAGCCAGAGAAGAAACAGTGACTAGGGAGAAGTTTTAACAGGGTTTTGTGTTGTGTGTTCTCCTTTTTTACTATTTTTAAAGAAAAATATAACGGGATCAGAAAACCTAAAAGGCTACATTCCTAAATTGCTCAGAAACCCTTAGGTGCAAAATCTTAGAATCACAGAACGCCCTAAGCTGGGAGGGACCCACAAGGACCATCGAGCCCAGCTCCTGTCCCCGCACAGGACACCCCAAATTCACACCATGTCTCTGAGGGCCGTGTCCAAGGGCTTCTGGAATATCGCCAGGCTAGTGCCGCGATGCCTCCCTGGGGAGCCTGTGCCAGGGCCCCACCACCCCCTGGGGGAAGGACCTTTCCCTAATGCCCAGCCTCACCCTCCCCTGGCACATCTCCCTGCCATTCCCTCGGGTCCAAATGAAATGTTACCCATTTAATTTGTTTAGACTAGACACTTTGAGCCTTACACTGGCTATTTTATTTTTGAGGGAGGAGAGACTATCCTAAGCCTACCTCAACACAGTTTGGGTGGCCGTAGGCCAGCTGGGTTCACAGCTCCGTCAGCAGGTAGCGCGGGTTTACCGTGGGGTCGGCACGCAGCGGAGGGACCACCTGAGCCGCTCCTGCGTGTAGGCTGCGGGAGTGGTACTTCTAACAGTGACTTAGATTATGAATTAAACAACATTTCTAAAATGAATGATGTTTTTCAACTTGTGTAAAGAAAAGACAATTTCACTTATTTTAAATTCATGTTTTATTTAAATTTCAATATAAGGATATAATTTTTTTTTTGCTTGGGTTTATTTTGGCTTTGTTCTAGTTTTTGGATTTTGGGAAAGGTTTTATTTTTGTTTTGTTAAGGAGAGATTTTAATATTATTGCCAAATTTCCATGCATCCCCTGAAAAGGTGCAGGCAGCTTGTATGTGTGTATCCACTGTGCAATCAAATTCTTATATCAGAACACAGAATTTAAAAGTAATAGTGTCTACATCTATGCTACGTCCAAGTGGTCTAACAAGCAATGTGAATGTGTAAAATTATCTGTAGGGGCTTTTTAAAGATAAGCCCATGAGATGAATATGAAATTGAGAAAATTACAGCAATAAAAAGTTGCAGTTGTACTGCAGACTGCTACATCACACAGCTGTGTTCTTAGCAGTAGTATGAAAGTGGATTTATAAAACTAAATGTGGTTTTTGCTCAGCAACACTGAGGAAAATGAAGTTTATGGCTGCAATGGAGGAGTTGACAGGTGCTCAGTAATTTTATGCTCTGCTTAGCAGTGGGAAACTGTGACACAAGATTTACTGCTGCTAACTTGTTTAAATATTAGGGATTTTGTTCTGTTAGTTAACATGAGCTTGGCAAATCCCTCCTGGGTCTGATGAGGAGGTTGTAATGTCAATGAATGTCTCCAATTAGAGGCCCCTTGCCACCTGTGCCACACCAGGCATGTTGAATAGATGCTGTGAGAGTGGATATTCTTGTAATGGCCCAGCAGTTACGTTAAAAATTGTGTATATTTAATGATATATCTAATTATGAGGCGAATATAGTTTTTTAATATGATCTTGCCAAACTGCATCCAGATAGCAGTGAATTTCTCTCATGCGTCCCAAGAGACTCAGACACCCGCTTGAAGGTTTGAGTGTTCTTGAGTGGATGAAGAAAGGGCATTGAAAATAACAGTGGTTACCCTGGGCCACTGAATCTTCATTTTCTGGGGGCTACATTCATGAAAAAAACTTAAACTGTTTGAGACACGTGAGAATCTTTTTACTTTTTAAAGTAAACTTACATATATTAAGACAAGAAGAAGCATAGAACTATTCAAGGTTTTGAAATATTTCAGATTCTGCACAATTTTTTCCTGAATATGTTGAACTCTAATATGGGGTCAATTTATAAAACACAAGGTTCATCTGTTATTCCCTATATTTTGATATAACTCCTCTGTGCATTTAGTTTAGTTTTAGGGGTTTTCCCTTGGATTTTATTTGATAAAAATTAATTCATCTTCTCAGTTTCCAAAGCTGTATGTGCTAGCTAGGCCCTGTTAACTGGTATTACAGGGTTAAATCACTGTCTGTGGGTCTGAAAAGTGTAGGTATAACTGTATAGGCGTATATCAGGCGTATCTTCAGGTTGTGACATTTGCTGACATCAGGGACAGCTCTTTATTCTAAGAACGGAAATGCAGAGTCAGGCTGCCCGCTTCCCAGTGTATTTGAAAGCTTGTATTTAGAGATGAAATTCTCACAGTGAGATATTCTTACTTAATATGGAGTCTTGTTTAGTTTTTTCCCCAGGTATTAAATCTTCTCAATCCCTTTGCAATTAAACTGGAAATTTTCTAGTCTCTCTCTCTGTACCAAAATATTTTTACACTTCCCTGGATTGTGTTGACATGTTACAATCGATGGTGTTTCCCTCTCATTGCAATAAATGTCAGGCTTTCTGCAAAATACCTCTGCCGGCTAACCAGAAAATGCGTATCGGAATGCCGATGCGGCGTTGGCAGCTGGGATGATTTACTTAAGGCTTCTAGCTGGGTCGTTTGGGGAGTGTGTAAAGTGAGGTCAGTTCCTTTTCCTAAAACCAGGGGAGGTTTTCTTACGAGACAGTCTTTAAAAAGAAACTGGTGATTAAAAAAGTCATGCGGGAATCTGGATGCTGCAGTTCGGTGCTCAGTTTCAGTAGTAGGTTAGGCGGTATTGCTCCTTAATTAATTTCCCTTAAGATAACTAAGTTGAATATCCAACATTGTTATTTCATGTGCCTTGAATGAGTTTTTTCACTGCAGTTTTCCACACCCTTCTAGAAAGTTTAGATTATTAAATCAGTTTAATAATAATTGGTGCCATATTGCCCAAGCACAGAAAATATCCTCAATATCTCCATTTATTACCTCTGCACATCTTTAATTTTTCATTTTGATAATGTAACCTGTCAACAGATTAAAATAACTTGATCCTCAAAACAAATATACAGCGAAAGGTGATGTGAACGGCTTGGTGGCAGCTATGAGCTGGGATGTACTTGTCAGGACTATCTTCATGTACGATTAATACAACTTAATTTATATTTTGTGTGGAATCTAAGCAAGAAAAGCAATTTTGTCTCTGCTTATTGAGAAACAAAGGCAGCAATGCTAAAACACTGAGGTTAGACATTAAATACAGCCCACCCACAGTAAATCACTAAAATGCACAATTTCTGTCAAAGGGTAGAAAATGAACTGTTAATACTGATCAAGCCAAATGAGCCCTTTTATGTAGGTGGGGAGATACCAGACCTTCAGCGGTGTGGAGAGAGCAATTGCAGGCAGCTGCTTTTATGAGGAAAAATTTAAATCTCATTATCCGTTAGGTAAAACTTTTGGGGAAGATGATTTTTGTTTTAATTTTGAAATTTTTATCTAAAAAGTAAAGCAATCTCAAAGTAAAGAATAAAATGGACCCTCCTTTCAAAAATTTTTAGGTGAGACAGTTTAATATTGCAAAAGTCTCTTGCCTTCTTGTTCGCATTTTAATAAGTTTAGCCACAAAAGCTATCAAAGTTCTTCTTTAAACTGTATTTCTTTTCAGTGAAAAAATTCTGAACAAATATTTGTATGTGGAATGCCTTAAACTATCCTGGTTTTCCCTAGCTTATGTATTTTAGGAGGTACGTCTAAAAATATGTCAGTATTTTTCTGCTTGAACATCTTCTCACAGCATAATTTTACAGCTGCTCTTTCTCTTTGGTCACTTGATGATGCTGAGTTGTATTGACTTTCATTTAAATGATTATCTGTTATGTCACATAAGCTGTCAAAACTGTCAGTGAAGTATTTTAGAAAGATCCTGGTCTTCTTAGCAATCAATGTAATTCATAGTCACTGGTAATAGTGCATTTCATTTTGCTGTTCTTAGTACATGAACCAAAAATTTTTGTTCTCCACAGAAACTGCCACTACTTGGAAGAAAAAAAAATAAAAAAATGAAAATTCAACACTTCAGAATTTTTAAATAAAACATCTCAAGGGTGTTTTTTAATAAAAATTGAAGACAGTTGTTCTGCATTGATTTTTCTTTTGACTGAAGGGACACTACTTCTGTGTTATATATAGAGATAAAGTAAAATTATTATTGTATAATACTATAAATTAATCTTTAAATATTTTGAGAATCCTGTCAGTCAAAAATACCTGTTTTGAAATGAAAAAAACCCAAACCACTCTAGCAGGTATTCCATCAGAAAGCATCCAACTCTTTCTTGTTCCAGTTATGTGACGTCCCTGAGCTCAGACACCCAGGGATGTGAGCGGGAGCTACATACGCTGTCCAGTTATGCTGCAGAAAGAATGTAAAAAAGGAGGAAAGTGCGAGTCAGGTGAAGTAAGACTAAACACGGTTTGAGCTTCCACAATAAAGGACATCATAATAACACCAGCTGGTAATAACAGCTGGGCCTTGGTGTCTAGCAACAGCAATAATATGTTCTTGAATAAAGCAAAATATATTTTCACTAACTTGGAAACTCATCAAAGCAATTTCTACTCTAAAATCATAACCTATCGGTCGGCGATGTTCTACAAAAAGAACACAGGGGTGCATTTCTTTATGAAGGAATGCCTGAGCAAATACTGGCTGTGCTATTGAAGAGATGACTGAAATTATTGCATGGAAATTTGGGAGGTGAAGGGCGTTCTCTAGTAACGTTTGGCAGGCTAATGTCAGGGCAGAAGGTGCTGCCTGTCTGGGTGCTGTTCTTGCATCCCCGCTGCAAAAAGGATCTAGAGTAAATTCAGAAGGGGATAATCTAAGGATTGTAAACTCCTGCAAGGTCTTCCCTGTTCTACCAGGGAAGGTTCAAGAGGCTTCAGGACTTGATGCAAAGCAGGTAGGTCCCTGCCCATCGACGCGAAAGGAGGCGTCAGCCCTCCGTGCATGTAGTTGGACTGGATGGGTCCAGCAATTAAATTGGTATGGACTGCAAAATTATTGTCAAAACTTGAAAAAATTGATCCCTGCCTGGAGGCAATACTCACTCCTTTTTGTCAGTATTTGAATATTTAAATATTTAAATTCTCTCACCAGAAATTTTTCCACTCCTGGCAACACTTACATGGAATTATCATAACTCCCCAGGTACAGATACCTTCCAGGTGCTCTACAAGGTGTGTGGAGAACAGGGAAAAACTCCTCAGGCTTTTCCTTTGTAAAAAGAAAACTCATTTGGCTGAAGTCTTTTTCCTAAAGAACATAAACGAAATGTTATTACTTTAGTGGTACCCGTGTCCACTCCTGACGTTATATACACAAACCATCAGCGTGGGAATCACTTGCTGTCTATGTGTGTGAAGCAGCAAGGATATAACCACGAGGGCAACTTTTTACGGCTGACTTGATAATACTTTAGAAAACCAAGTGAAGGAAAGGACACTGATAAACCTGGAAGCTTCAGGATAAGCAGCAACCTCGCCGCTCTGCGGAACTGTTAGCCCCGCTGGAGCTGTTAGCTGATATCTCCGCAGTATCTTTTCACCAGTTTTTTTGCAAGAGGCTTGGGACAGAAAAAGATATAGGATGCTAAATCCCTTTCTAATAGGAAATTTGGCCAGTTTGTTCCTGTATGTTTAGCTTGCCAGCTGTGCTAGCTACCTCAGGTAGCCTGGTGGTTTCTTCCTCTTTATTTTTTTTTATTTTAAAGTACAAAATACTTGCAGAATTCACCTTTTGTGAACAAGGAAAAAGAGCTTTTAAAAGGAAGAGAAAACACTACCACTTGCAAGCTGGTTAGAAGTCCTAAAAGCAAATTACAATCCTGTGCCCGTTAGTGCTACCAGTTTTAAAGCAAGTTATGAATTATTTGTATTTTCCGGCTGCGGTACCTGGGTCCTGCCACACCACAGATCTCCCCCAGTGGCCAAGCGCATCAGTTCACCTGGTGCTGCGTGCCAGCCACACCAAACCCGCCATCGAGGCTGGAGCTCGTTCCATCAGCCGGTGCTGATCACCGCTGAAAACTGGCAGGTGCAAAAGCGGTTGTGCCTCTTCCCTGCAAGGGGGCTTTGTTAGGAAGCGTGATGTGAAGCTGCTTCGGAGTAGGAAGAGGCCATCCCAACCTCCTTTATTTTGCTGGCTGTGAAAATATTTTATTTTTCATGAGTAGTTTGCACGAGGAGACAAGCAGGGCAAATACTAGTAGCTCCTATCTGAGGATCTGCTCTGGCACATGGGAGATGGGAAACGCAGTGGTTTCATTCCTTCCCTACTCACTTGTGGTTTTTTTTTTCCTCTACAGTAGTTACAGTACTTTCAGCACTTCAGTAGTTACGACATCAAAACAAAGTATGAAAATAAAGTATGAATTACTGTAATAATATATAACAACTCTTAGTCCAAAGCAATAATGGTTATAAAGTATTGTAAGGTTCTGCTCTCTCCCTGTGTGCAATTTCTCGTAGCGGGTAGAGGTGACTCTCCCAATTTGCTGTTAATTCAGATATTTTTTTCAAAGTGTGCTACATATAAGCTGATATCAGCACATGGTTTGTTCTCTGTATGCTCTTATTCTGCTGCCATGTGTAGAAAACAGGTTGGGTTTTTTTACTTTGAATAACAAGTTATAAATTGCCAGTGTAGTCTTCTAACAAATATTCAGGTTCTGCATCTACTGATGTGCTCTCTTTTGGAGAGTCTGGCACCCTATCTCTTTTCTTGCTGCCATTTTAGATGAAAACCAGTCTGCGTCGCTAATTAATTCCGTACAGCTTTGTGGGTGCCTTTAGATGCTGTGGGAACGTTGAAGACAGCTGAACTAAAAATAATAATAAAAAGCTGCATAAACAAGACAGAAGTTGGGAGGTTTTCAGGCGCACTACTCTACATTATACTATGTCAATCTGTGAAACGGTCTATGTACCTGAACTTAAACCTCATGAGAAATGGTCTCCATGTCTTCATAATACGATGGTTTTCAGGCAGCAGGCACTCTGTACGCAAATTCTTGTAAAACATTTGGACAGTACACAGGAAAACATGTAAAATGATTTATTTTTAGAACTGCGTACGGCTGGTTGTATTTTTAGAGAGTACAGAAGGACTATTTTTCAGATCTGGTTTACTATAGATGTGTCATGGATTTATATTTTAAGGAGACTTCTGTTACCTTGATAAATAAGGCAGGTTCTGGTGTCACTGATGTGCTTTTGAAAACTTTACTCTTGGGAATATCAGTCACAGTATTTTTCTCATATCCCGAATTACTTGATTTGATTCATGCCCTCAGTGTCAAGGTAGTTTTTGCACTTCCAGTCTCTGCTTCTCTCGTACCCACCCACACATGTGCGCACACAATCTCAGGGCATTTCTAATCTCGGAGATTGCTTTCAAAGACCCCAGTTTTGCCCGGTGTAGTGTGATTGTTTCAAGCCCCAGTTCATCGGCAGAAGCCCATCTTTGCTGTAATCCGCTATACACTGCAGTCGCTGAATGAAAGAGAAAAGAGAGGGAGGAATATATTAAATCTACGTGTTCCCTTGCGATGGTAATTCTTCTTCTTTAACTTGCAGGAACACTGTAGCCAGGAGGCTCCGCATATGTAAGATAGCTCTTTATTGGAAGGAGCCTTTTTTCTTCCATCATTATCCCTAGTGTCTTCAGAATCAATATAGACTATAATTTTTCTCCTCTATCCAAGTATTTCTATGAAGAGAGAGCTATAGCTCATAATTTATAACCTTAACTCTCATACGATCGGCCCTTGCTGCAACAAGGTGTTAAAAGACATTATGTGGAAGTGCCAGCCCATGCTGAATCTCACTTGAGCGAACTGCAGTGCTTCCGAGGTGAAGCGGTTCCTAGACAAAATGAATTGCATTTCCAACTCTAATTTCAACTGTTTAAGAGCATATAATACAAACTCCCCTTTAAAATTCTGCACTGGTTGTTAACTTGCTGCTGGACATTTGCCAGTGCCGGCACCTGCATTACTTCCCTGCTAATATTTCAAAGTGTCAGCTTAAGTGGCCTGAGAACTGCCTGTGGAAGTGTTGTAATTGCTGAGATACGCTCACTCCAACTGTGATAATAAAACACGGGGATGGACTGGGGAGAGGGAGAGAAAAAAAGATAACAGCTGGGATTTATCCTTCCAAGTTTTAAAAGAAAGCTTCTTCACAAGGTTGATGATAAACAGAATGGTAGTGTGTACCAATAAAAGAGAGGGAGGGGAGTCTGATGGGAGTGAAAACACAGGAACACAGCAGCACAGGAGGACTAAACTCTAGGCTTATGCAGGGACCCTGGAGAAGTCATTTCCCCTTGGCTGTGCGCAATCTTTGCCAATACCCCACGGATCAGCCGTCCTCCTCTTCTTGGAATGCACGGGAAATGAAAGATATTTTTAGCCTAACATTTGCACCATTTCTTCTTTAAGAATTTAAGATTCTTTTCTAGACAACGACATTCAGTATCAAAATGCTGGATTAAGTTAACGCAAGGACTATCTTTGCAGGGATTACAAAAAAAAAGAAGAATTCCAACCCCAAAATGAGATGAGATGCAGCAGTGGAAAAGGGAGGTTGCATCCCAAAAGGACTGAGAGACTGTAAAGTGAAGCATGGAGAGAATTACATGTAAAAAATAGAGACCAGAAAGAGGGGAAGATGCTTATTAGTACTCTAATGGGCTGTTTATTTTAGCTTTATATTTAACTTTTATTTCTTGATGTGATACTTTGTTTTTCCAAAATACTTACGTGCTTGTAAATTCAGATGGTGAGAGGTGCATTGATTATTTTTTTTTTTAAACTTATTTTGTGTGTTTCAGTTCACACTTGAGTTGGGATGGCATACGTTAATGCATTTCCAGAGGTGTTTATTTTAGGTATGAAAACATGGAATTTAAATAATTCAAGTAAAGATTCGGTTTAAGTGAGCTAAAATGTCTTGCATACTGCTGGATAAAATTTTATATATCACATCTATTTCAGTGGCATTCATTAATCTGAAGACCACTGTTCTACTTGGTGTCAGAATAAATGAAAAATCCTATCGGATAGTATACAGGTGTTTGTAAAAATTCACTCACGTATTCCTTACCGAAGCTTAGGAAAGAATATTTCTTAAACTGTCTAGAGGCTCACCTGTTGTTTCCCTGCCTTAATAGGGCCTCTAAAACACTACTTATTCATCATCCTAAAACCAAGTGGGGAATCAAACGATCTTCCAATTTACTCAGAGGGAAAAGATGCATATTCAGCCCTAATTTTCAACTTTAAATCTGCAAAAATGGCTAGAACCAGCTGAACAATCCATTCATTTTTCCATACTACAGCCTCGCTTCTAAGCTTCTGTATATGGGCTAATTGGTTTTCTGTCCTCCACACTTGGCTGCCTCAAGGTTACAATATTCCCTGGCTCCCTCAAACAAATAACTTTCATTTTTCTTGAATTAATTTAAGTTTATGCTAGCCATAATAAAATGTTCTACATATGACAAAGAAATGAACATTTAAAAGCAAAAAGTGTGGAAATCATGTTTACATCAGGATTGCAAGTCACATCTCGGCGCGCAATTGCTGGAATCCCTAATTAGCGTGTTGTCATTAGCAGCTGAAACACAAACTACAATAGGGTTTACACTTTTGCAAAAAAAATCATTAGAATACTGTTCTCGGACAAGAAAGTCAAGTCACTGGAAATTATTGCCATCATTCCCATCATTTCCAGAAGCGGCGCACACCTGCTCTTCCCGCTGGCATTTCAGGTGAAAGTTTCTCGGGGGTTTTTCAGGGATTGAAAAAATCAGCTACAGGATTTTGGCTTCAGCTTATTTTGGGGATTTAGGGACATTGGCGTGGAGACCTTACACAATGATGTCGGCTGCGTCACTTTGTATCTAACCTCACTGATAACCATCCTTACTAAGGGGACAGCAGTTTCTTTTTGTGTTCGAGCACTGTTCAATCAATGGTTAACCGAGAATTGTAGGAAAACAGAAAACTGCAGGCTGAAACAGCCTTAACAGATGACCTATTCCACCGGCATTTACACTCAAAGAAACAACCATTCCTGCATCGTACCCAACAGCCCATCCATCCAGAAAAATGGAGGATCCCAGACCAGCCTGCCTGACCTACTGCGTCTCATTACCTTTTAAAACATTTCCTAAGTTCTAACCAAAAGCTTCATTACCGTAACATGAGCCTATTACCTCTTGTTCCAACCACAGTGGATGGGAAGGACAATGCGTTATTTTTTTTCTTTGCAGCCACATTTCTGTATCTGAAAGCACTCTCTGAATTTTGATGAGACGCGTTTCCTATTCATTCCTACGAGGTAAATAGTATAATCTATGAGGGGGTAACTCACAGAATGCTTAAGCTATTTCTGTGTTTATCTTTGGAGGAGGGAAAGAATCAGTAATTTTATCCATATATATCATGGTCTTCTAGTTTGATTCTGTGAACCTGCGTTTAAAAAGAAGTTAAAGCTTCAGGCATAAATCTATCATTACCAGGCTTCTCTTACTTTTCATTAACATTTTAATGTATGGTAAAACCAGGTATTAACATAGCCTTAACTAATATCTGGTGTCTCCTTTTAGTAAAATATAGATGCACATATTTTCAGATGAATCGGTTTTATCAGTACAGTTTTTTGTCACAAGTTTCTGTATGGTGTTATCAAAAGCAATCAGCATTTCATAAACCCCTTCACTCCAACCTCACTCTGAGGATCGTCACTGAGAAGCGCTTAGTGCAGGAGAGTGTGGGAGTAGGGTTTGGGCCCCCATCTGAAGATGATGGCCCCTATTACTTTCTCTTCAAGCTTTCCACTGCATTTATTGGAATTCCATTTGAATAAAAAAAGAAATACCTGAAGAGACATAGAACATATTGAAAAAACTGAACACGCTTTCATCTGGCTACAGAGAACATTTTTATTTTTCCCATGAAAAATATTTTTAGTTTAATTTAAGTCCAATCTAAAACTCAGTGGGATAGAGACACGGAGACATTTTATCACTCTTTTCAAATTATCTACTACTAAGGTATGGTTCACAGGGAAGTGCGTAAACTGAAAGATGTTAAACTCAAGAAAATGAGAGTTAGAAAAGTTTTGGGTTTGGGGTTTTTTTTTCTAAGTTGTTTTTTTTTTAATATGAAAAATCTAGTTGGATAAATCAACACTTTGTTGCAGGCTCTTTTAATTTACATAAAAATTTCTAGCTTAAAGCTGTGGAGTTTTTGAGATCTTCTGGCAATTAAATATACTAGATTATATGAAAAACTGCACTAAACCTTTTAATTTCCTCGCTTTACCCACATTTCCTGTTCTTGCAGCTGCTACCCTAATAATAATATTTATTATTGTTATAGCCCTAACTTTAATGCAGACCCTTAATTTAGCATTTCACAAAACATTCAGGAATAACCTTCCCCTTCCCAACTCTATGTTGAGGATTAAATATACAGAATAAAAGTGTCTTATCTTAGATTATGAGAGTTCACACTGAAATAGATGCTTGGGAAAAGCAGCTCTCGAGTTCTGTTCAGCAAGGTAGTGCAGCGTTTCCCTCCCAAGTCAAGATTTGGGTCTAGTGGGGTTGTGGTTTAGTCCACCCAAGCCATAGCAGTGCAGGGTGAGGGCAATGCCAAACGAAGACGGGCTCGTACCAGCAGCAACTGGAAGGAATTAGGATGAGAAGGCGGAAGTGTAGGAAGGGGAGAGGAAATATCTCGCCACAGTGGTGTTCATCCACCAACGAGGCAAACTCTATCTATCAGGATGGAGATTAACAAACTTTATATGTTATATTGACTAAGCCAGAAGTATATTTTTCTCTCTGCGATGATTCCTTTGCTCACTAGGCTGTTTAACTCGAATGACCTCTGTAAAGAAGACAAAAGTGGTCCATCAAAACATTCTCCCCCCGCCTGGACGTGGCCCTGTGCCCCTGCTCTGGGGGTGCCTGCTCCAGCAGGGGGTGGGACGGGGTGAGCTCCAGAGGTCCCCTCCAGCCCCACCAGTCGGGGATGCTGGGATGTCCTAGTCAGTATTTTCTCTCGCATGGGTCTGTTATCATTCCCTCTGGCACCCTGGTGTGTTGCCGCCCATTCAGTAGCAGCCACCGTTGTGGCGAGTTCAAGTTTCTGCTTGAGTCCTCTGAAATTATTGCAATTTAACGCAGCGGAGTACAATCAAACAGCAGCGGACCGTCTGGCAAGTCGGCTGTGCGGAAGGTTATAGAGTTTCAGCCGTCAGATGTAGAACGTCGCAGATCAGAGAGAGACTTCCTCTGTTGTGTTGTTTTTCCTAGCTATCGTTTGTCCCCTTATCAATGAAATTCCATCAAAGGAAATTATTCATCAGCTCTTTCAAAATCTCATTCTGCTGCGTATGTTTTGCCTGTCCGTGACACGCTGCACAACGATGATTTTTGATACTCGAGTCAAATGATATCTGATCATTGCACAGATTCATTAATCATTTTTATAAAAACTTAAAAATACGAAATACTGATATGAATTAACTCTGAATGCCCTTTCTGAAGCCCTGAGTGCATTAACACAGTTTCCCATGCTTCCCAAAGGGGACACCAGCAACTTTTTTTCCCGTTTCTGCCTTTCTGGGTGTGGAAAGCACGGCCTGGAAGTAGCTTTATACATTTTTGTAACCTGTTCTGCTGAATAATCCTCCTGAAGTAGTTCTTGCTGCGTTGCCTCCCTACGGCATGTAATCCTCTGTTAATCAAGAAGCAGAAACAATTTGCACTGTCTGTCTTGGTCTAGATTGCTACTAGTAATACCAAGATAAATTCTTTATTAGATTTTGAGTTGATATTCAATATTAACATGGCTGAATACTTCACTACTTTTGGAATGTCACACTTAACGCTTCTGAAGGAAAGAGCTGATACAAATGTACTGGTTTCAAAGGGGTTTTTATGTCATTATAAATATTTGTAAAATAGGTCTGCCCAATAATAATATGCACTATTTTTCAGCTCAGGATCTTTCAGACGCTGGCATACACGTAGTAAAACCATGAAACAGGTGGTGAATTAATTTTGAGAAAAATAAAACAGTGCATCACTAAGTAAATCTTTGACAATCTGTTTAGCATCTTAATTAAAAAAACATTTCAAAAGATACCTAACTTTACCATATAAGCAAATGAAATTGAGTCTAATTTACATCATCTTTCGGTTACAGGTGTTTAGAAGATTTAATGCTTCCTTAAACTGTCCAAATGCCCTCAATAGTGATCCAACAGCTGCAGCTTGTTATTTGTCTCTAGCATCAAACCACATGTTAAATCATTGTAGTAGAAAACAAATTCACTTAATTTTAGGTGTATGACTAGTTTATTTCTTTCTCAAAATGAACACACATTTTCCTGTATCCCACAGACAGACAAATGAGTATTTGTGCCATCAATACCCTGTTGTTGACAGATGGAAAAGATGGTGTTGCAAAGCAGCCCGAAACAATTAATGCCTCTATTAAGCAGCGTGTAGCTTTCCAAGGGTTACAATTCACCTGCTTCATTGGTTTTTTTGAAGTTATATTCTTGAAGAGGATGAACAATCATAATTTTGCCAGATGCTTTGCCCAAGGTAAGAGAGGGAGATCACACATACCTTAAATCCTTAAATATGTGAATTATGAAAATCAGTGGTGGGTTTTTTTTTTTTACTTTCTATTTTCCTAATTTACAAGGAAGCTGCAAATTTAAACTGAATCAGAAATGTGTTCTCACCCTGCCCCAGCCCCCTAAAGCAGCACTTTATTATGTCTGTGGAGCTCATTGCCATGGTGGGCCACGGCTTGAAGGTTATTGCTCTGAGAGAAACGAACCGCACAGATTCACAGTAACCTGTTCATCGGCAGCAATTAAAAACAAAGGCCTGGATACGAACTCCAACTCAGGTGTTCCTTAAACTGATGATTGTCAAAAACAAGAGAGAGGGCCAAGTGATATTAAAGTATGGCTACAGCCTTTTTTTGTCATGTGCCTTCCCTAAGTGCGCGCCACCATATGGCTGTCTTCCGCCCTGTGCTCCCAGAGATCGCGGGAAGTCGTGAACACAGTTAACACCAAAGTCTCTTTCCAGCTCGCTTCATTAGATGGCAAAAAGTCTTTTAGGTCATGATGTTTATTAGGTTATCCTTCAAAACTCCATAATTAGTGAAATACCAGTTTTTAGTCACCTAGGATTGAAATGATCTGCTTCTGGATACAGAAACCTCATCCTGGCTTTGGTCAGTTATGGAAAACAGTGAAGGAAAATGGAAGCCTATAACAACAAAAAGTTTTGTGTCTTTGAGTGAACTATTCATCCACTTAGTTTAGTAATGGTAAAATAAATCACAAGTGATCTTCTATGCCTCATCAGCCTATTTATAACAGTATGCCCTTTATTATGACAGATTTTATGATATTTTGTGATGACCAGTCATGGGGAAAAAAAAGTTTAATGTACTGACAGCTAATTTTATTATCTCTCGTACCTATTCATTTTCTCAAAGCATTTCTTTGAATCGGCGCCAGTTTAAGCTACTGTACTTTCAAAGCTGGGCTATGACAGGATCAAGAGCTAATCTAATAAATCAATAAGGGAGTCAAAAGACCAGTCATAGAGACAACTGCATAATTCACGGTTGACGCTAGTAACATGTAGAGCCTAGCTAAGCAATTTTTCTCTTTATTATTAAACTTTATTTTTCTAAAGTCAAATGTCCATTCCCCAAATATGTGTTCCAGCCTTCATGTTTCTGCTGCTTTGTAATATATAAAATATGATTTCCATGCCCAGTTTGTAGAAGAGATTCTAGTCATGGAGATTTACTTACTTTTGTTTTATTTTTTTTTTAAATTTCTTAAACTTCGTGAGCCGTAAGAGGCCGGCTGATTATTGCAACTGTCTAGTATGTCAGGGTGCCCAAAATACAGCAGAACTGGGGCTCTAGAAGGTCATGCTGTTAATATTTGTGCAACAATCTGGTGTCTTTCTGGGTGCATCTGTCCGAACTTCCTCACGTACAATACACTTGGGCACTGCTGAATCCTACCAGATGCAACACGTGGCTTGTTCAAACAACCACGCTCGTTCTCCTCTTGTGGCAGTTTATGTACGAAGAATATAAGCCGTCATGCAGCCAGGCAAGCCTGTGTATCTCATGATTGCAGCCACTTTGTGCGCACGCGTGTGTGAAGTTAGCTTCAATGGCAGCTACATTTATGCAGTGGAAGGAGATGCCACAGGAGCCTTCCAACTTGCTGACCTAAGCATAGCCCAAGATACAAAGCAAGAAAAACTAGAGACGATGTTAACAATAATACCTTTCCTCCTTTCCCTCCTCCTGCCCCTTTTCCTGATTCTTTTGCTGGTTTTCATGTAGTTACATGTCTGTATTTGCTCATTCTCACTATAGGCTTGAGACTACATGAAATAAAGGAAGCTTATTTAGATAGATAATAAAGATAGTGTTTATTAAGGATGGTCAGTTCCCTTTAGAGAGGAAATGAAGTCTTATTTTGACCCCCATCACCAAACCAAGTGAAGGAAATTTCAGTAGCTGCCCCTGTTCTAAAGACATACATATGCAGCTTTTAGAGACAGATGTGGACCAGAAGTGTTTCCCATCAGCATCTCAAGGTTGGTTAAAGACACCCTATACCAGAAGGTGATGAGCAGTAATAAACCCTCTTCCCACGTGCAGTATCTATATGAGTTCAGAGAGGAAAGAGAATAAACCAGGAGGGTGAACTCCCTGTGCAGCAGCCAGGATGTGCTGCACGTGCACCTGAGCCTTTCCAGACGTTTGCTCTAGCAAGTCCCTGCAGCAACAAGACTAATTTCAAGAGAGACATCGTAGCTCTAGATACTAGATGATGTGTAGTCAAATTGTAATAATGCTGTGCAGCTACTGCAGATTTATGATGGGCACGTGGAATCTAATTGAAATGTCATTTATCTCAAAATCTGTAAATCTTGTATGGAGCAGAAATGCAATGATACCACTTTAATATCTGTGAGTGGGAAAGGTTAAGGTATGAAAGCTCTAGGTATAGTCTTCACACTTTGAGGCAGAGAATAGCAAACACTGACAGCAGAAAAAAGGTTCGTGGGTGGAAAATAACTATGCGAATAATCGCTGTAAGGGGAAAATGCCAGTGTTTTCCTAAATTTTTTTATTTGCTTGTGTTAGAAAAAAAATGAAGTTACAGTTCATCTGTTTCATAGCATTTTTCCTGACCTTTATAAATTCCTACTACTGGTCAGGGAAATGAGAGTTTGAAGCTCCCACTTTGTCATTTCATGCATGGAGTACACAGAGAATATAAAGTTTAAATCAAAGCCAAATAAGTTGTCTGGTTCAAGAAGCAATAAATGTGAATGTTGTGTAAATTAACTTCTTTGCGATCAGCCTCACGCAGTTCTCGTGGCTTTCATTGTTTGCGTCCTTCAAGGCTAATTGCACTAGAGCAAGAATAGGATAAACTTATTCCGGCAAGTTGTTGTGGGTCAGGATAGATTTTGCCTTTTGGTCTCTTACCAGGTGATCTGGCTGTTTGCTGTGCTTCCTAGGGGACAGACGAGATGAATTCCTGACCGTGTTTTGCAATTTTCAGCTCCACTGGAAGATACCATAATTCCAAGTCAATGTGCAAAAATGTACGTGCCTTAGAATATTAAGGAAATAATAAGCGACAAAAACCCCTACAAACAAACACAGAAAAGACCCAAAAGACCAGACTAACAAAATGAAAAGCGTTCTAGCAACGTACAGAGGACAGTGTGAAATAAGGAGGCCCTGTGCCCTCCCTATCTGCCAAAAAGGAAAAGTAGGAAAGCATAGCAGCATTACACCCCTGGACGCAGAGGGAGGTGCTTTGAGAATCCAGCTTTAATGAGCCCTCGCTATTCCATGAACAAGGATGGACTTTTGTTTCAGAGGCTGACTTAGTTTCTGCTGTTAGTGAAAGCCTCGTGTTCTGGTGAAGCCTGTGGCCTGCGACGTTGTTCTGGATGAGGTAACGTCAGAGTTCCTACGGTACTTCTCGTGGCAGATAGACAGTAAAGGTGTTTTTTAATACAGAGGAAAAAGGAAGGATGCATTTCTGTATTACTTTCAAACACAATTCAGCCTCTCCTAGGAAGGATAGCAAACTAAATTAGGGCAGACAGCCAATGAAAAATGAGTCTCTGCACTAAGCCTAAGAGAGAATCCCCCCCTGAGTAACCCCCACCACATGTGCAGCAATGATTACACAAGCCACTTGAAGCCATATAAAATCCAGTCCCAGACTCCATCCTGTCCATCCAATTCTATACAAAATTGCTTGCATAGAGAAGTCATATATATTCCGGTCAGATAGGGGTATTGTCCACAAAAAAATCTATTTATTAGGTGTCAGGTTGGGGTAAATGAATGACATAACCTTTGTAGAATTTCTCCTTCTGTTATTTGCAATTACTTTATGATAAAAGGAGCCTGAACACAAACTAAAAGTGATTCTTCCTTTGTCAGTCAGTGAATCAAGATGCACTTGAGAATATCTAAAGGGAGCCTCTATTGCTAACCCTATAAAACAACTGGTCTGTTGTTTATTTTAGTGCACCGGAGCTGAAGATTAGTTATCCCTGCAGAACCAAAAAGAGGAAAAGCCATATATGTGTTGTTATATATCCGCAATTAAAAAAAAAAATCGGTAAACATTACGATGTTATGATGTTTGCAGACTTTGCAGCTGATGATTAGGTGTCTAACTACTGTATACTCAAAGCAGCTAACGGCGTTTTCAGCGACCACCAACCTGGGATTAGAGAGAGAGATATAGGTGAGTGAATATAAATGTAATTAAAACGTGTGACTTATGCATATGAAGCTCTGAATTCAATTTTTGGCCTCAGCTATTAATAGTATGAGTCAGTGTCCCTTAAACTAATTAACAAGAGGATGATTTCTCAATCTCCTGTTAATTTTCATAATTTAAAAACTAGAACTGTATTGACACCTAGAATTCCATTATTTATCTCAACACATTAGCTATCAGAAAGCTACTCGTAGAAATCTGCAGGGCAATGAACCACGTAAGCTAGTTTTGGCCCAGCCTGTCTGTTCACCAAACAATGCACTGTTTTGTGCAGTGCCGTACACTTACTTGTTGGGGAAGGTATTAATAAAGTTCTCTCTCAAGGCTGTATACTCCTGCGGTGGGATAGATGAGCATTAGGAGAACGTTGCCTCAAGAGGTAGTGGGCAGTGGCAGGGTAATTAGTGCCTTCTAGAGTCTCTCCAGTGCATTAAACATGTGTCTCTAATGCCTCTTCCTCAAAAGCTTGTCCTCGCTGCGTTTGATGAGATTTTAGCCCTGAATATCCTGTCATTTTACTTCCTATGGGTATTTAATAATGCTTCCTAGAATTGCATAAACCCTGTAAAGTCGCAAGTGCTCGAGTCTGCACTTGGCAAGGTAAAGTCCTTTGTGATCGTATGTCAGTGAAATTATTGTGATCTCTAAAGCTGAAAAACTTCACATATGAATAAAAATTCTAATTGTCCGAGTGCATTTGAAAGAGAATGTTTTGTAGAGTATTAAACAGCCTAGATAGCATCAGATAACTCTTATTTTTAGCTTTTCTCTTCAAACTGCTACAAATTTTGTAATTTATTAATCTTCTCCAATATAAATTTAGAGTTATATACTCAATTATGGGAGGTGATGTTATTAAGCTCTTATACCCTGTAATAGTAGGTGTTTCAGTATCAGAAATAGCTGTTTAAATTGACTTCATTTCCTCAAATGAAAAAGGATCACATGTTCTCCTGTGGGAAAATGTGTTTTCCTAAAGAATTCACCAGGGGGAGGGAAGGAACCTGAAAACCCACCTGCAGCCAGTGATTTGCCAAACCTGCAGAAATAGGCAAATCCTATCACGTTATTGTCTGCTTTGAGCAGATGTAACCGATCAACAGCACCTTTTTGTTTTACAAATATGTAAAAATCTTTTATTAATCTGAGATTTTTGAGGAGTCCAGGTTAAGCAGCTATTTCCCCACACTTTTCTTGAAAGAAAAATTGTGAGGTTCCCTTTTAGGCAGCTTCCCAGGGAGGAGCTGTGCAACAGGGTGATGAAAAATCATACTCCCAAGTGCACCCGGGTAGTTAGCGGGGTATAATCCTAACTGTGTTTAATTGTATTTATTTCATTCAGCTGAAAGATTATTTTTCTTATATTGCTTTATATAAGTCAGGAACACAGAAACACCAACCTCTGCTCCAAGTAATAACGAGAGACAAACCACCCTCAGCCCAGCAAAACCAGCCACATCTGCATTCCAGACACACCTCTGTCTGTGCTGGAACAAAACCGCTGGGAATAAAGAAATGAGAGCTTTACCTTGCCTGATGATCTCTCTTTTTTTTTAATACACAAGGTGTCTATAAAACATTGATTACACAAGACGTTCCTATTTTGAAATGTATGTACTGTTACAGCATTTTCCGTAGCTGTAATGTAGGATACAGCTCTCGGATTACGGCCCTGCACTTCCAGACGTGCTGGTCGGGATGCCGCATCCCTGGCTGATATTTCCCGTGCAGAAATACGCCTGCAGATGTTGCACAGGTAACCTGCCCCGTCCGGTCAAGCTGTTGTTCTCAGGATTTGTCTATTCATAGCAACTGTGCTACAGTAAATCTGGTGCTCCGCATGCTTTGCCGGACAGTGTTTTGTACCTGTGCAACAAAACCAAATCCAATCAAGTCTGACAAGTCCAAATGTGTTGTTTAATTATGTGTGTGCAGAGACTACTTACATCACCTTTTCAGCAAGCCCAGCTTCTCCTGAATGGCTGGATTTGCCACGCGTGAGCAATAAACACAGCCAGGACTTCGGGAGGATCGATAACTCAGATGAAATGGGACCGTCTCTAGACTAGGTCTTTAAGGTAGAAAGAAAACATCCAGGGAAGCCTGGGTATGTTTGTCCTACCCATAACTCAGCTGAAGCTTCTCATGCTTAGTAGCAGCTTGAGGCTCAAACTCAGCACAGTCCTTATTTCATAAATTCCCTCAGTTTCTCATTCGAGGTAAGCCATTTATTTCAATGAAATTAGCCATATCTATAGAAGCTTGTCATGATTTTGTGCCTTTACTACAGTTCTCCTGAACGATAATATGAGTTGGATCTGATTGCAGGCAGGTTCTGTTCTGCCACAGAATTTGTTCTAAAAAGGATGACATTTAGACAGAAAGTTTAACTATAAACATATTTCCCCACACTCTATATCCATTATTTTTACATCTTTCCTGTTATTTTCAATTATTTAATTGAGAAGTCACATCTATTGTGTTCCGCCACAAAATAACTTCAAAATATTTCCATAATTTCCAGGAACTTTGAGGCCCTTGGATGCTACCCGCTGTGGTGAGACAGAGTCAGGATGAATCTAATTTTAGGGCACAGGCGAACACAGATGTAATATCTTTTCCTGACCCTTAAGGCAATCATCTCTTCACCTTCACATTTACACAATGGGGATGAAAAGAAAAAAAGAAGCTTCCTTTTTACCACATCCCCTTTTTACGGTCGTTGATGAAAACACCATGTATAAGCTTTGCGTACATTCATGCTTAATACTTTTTCCATGGAGGCTTCACGGAAGCTCCCTCCGTGGGTATTTCTGTTCCAATTCACATGAGCGTAGGCGACGTTAGCTGCCACAGGCTTCACGAGAGGTCTTCTAATTTTACAGGCTCTCAGAAAAGGGGTTTTGTTTTCACTGTTCTTGCTGATAATTTTCCAGGTGCTGACCTGGCTTTTTCACCAATTGGACGGAAGCCAAGCTGCTGCGTATTTAGCTATCATAGGAATTTATTCTCATTAGTACCCCCATGGCACAGTAAATAATCAAAACCGTTTCATATAATAACGCAGTCATTTTTTGTTCCTGAGTAAGCTCCCGAGGGGGAGATTTTGCTCTCAGTTTGGGAATGTAATGCGTGGTCTTGTTTTTGCCATCACTTTTACGCTAACCAAAAGATTAGAAAGGGGAAGGAAAATTGAAGCACAAGCATCAAAAAATATTTGACAGAACTTTTGTCCTAAGGCTGCTGAAGTGCTGCATTTGTTCCCATCTCACATTTCCTTTGACTTCTGCTACACTTAGTCTCCAGCTGGAATGACAGTAATTCTCAATCATAAAAATAAAGGTCATAAAAATTATGCAAATCCTGGAAGAATTACTTGCCTTACACACAGGAGCAGGCAAACCGCTATATATGTATATAATAGGGCCAACCTGAAACTTTTCAGGCCGGACTGCCTGTCGGAGGGTCTTTGGGAGAGCAGGTCTTTAATACATAACACCGAACCTCTGTTGCAGCAGGGAATCCTTCAAAAGTAAAGGTCAAATGTGGATCTGTTGAATCATGTAAGCATTATTAAATGGTCACAACCTCTTTTAATGCTGTTCCTGTAACGCATTCTGTAAAGGATTAAGTGGCACTTCAGTGGTATATGCACCTTTTGATCTGCACGAGGGAAATTATTCCAAATGAAGGCAGGAGAAAGTGGCATTTCCAGCAAGTACCCAAAAAAACGCTGTAGAGAAAGCACTTGAATGTTTTTCTGACCTGGATGGATCATTGCTTAGAGATATTGTGCGTATAGATAAAAAGAACAAAGAATAGTTGAGCAGATGTTTTTCACACTTTTTTTTCGTATTATTTTTCTCACAGACCATTTTGATGCGATGCTATGCTTTGCTGTGGTATATATAGTCTTTGCCAAATCGTTGCATGCTATGTTGGATGGGATGTGATCAGATGAGTGTGTTCCTAGTGTGGCTGAATTGTTTGTTTCTTCACTTTGTTTAACGCCATTAGGTTTTTGGGTTTTTTCACTTGGGGTTTAGGAAGTAAATCAGGGCTACAGGAAAACTTATTTACTCTCAGTATGACCTTCAAATCAGAGGATTAATGTTTTCAACATCTAAACTTACTTTTTTAAGCATTTATTTTAGAGCATAATGTATGTTCTGGCTTCTGTGTGCGTAGGGCATCAACCAATTCTCATTGATTTCAGTGGATGCTCATTCTCAAAAAAGAGTAAAGTATTTATGAACTTAGAATAAGAAACTGGTCTTTTAGGTTTGAATAGTATTAGTAGGGATGTTTTAGAGACGAGTGGATTGACTCTGAACAGCTATTCAGTGAGGATTCTCCCATGAACCGTATCATTTTAGGTACAGACTCATGGAATCATTAAGGTTGGAAAAGACTCTCGCTAACTCGACGTTGTTGTGATGCGGGTGGGAGGCTGCAGCGTACAAAAAAGGCAGTTGCTTTTCTAGAGGAACCGTGGGTGGAGGACAAGAAAGACGGGGAAGGAGCAGAGCATTTGTAACTCTGAGCTCCAATTAATTCCACGCCTCTGATGGCGTTGGATGCTGCAGCTGATTCCAGAATTACATGCAGATTCTGCAAACACTGCCACGGTTTCTTGCTAAAATAGCGTGACTTCTCCTGGTGCAACACAAGGCCGGAAAGTTACTTTTATGAATCCAACTTCTGGTGTTCATAATGCGTAAAAGAACCTTATAACTCGAATTTTGAACCAAAAAAGTTCTTCCACTGCAGGCAGCGGTTGAAACTCACTCGTAGCTGAGCTGGAACTTTGGGCCACACTGTGTGGGTTCAAGTCCCTGCAGGGTACATTTGTCAGCCTCTTGAAAGCGATTAATGAAATGGTGACCCATTTAGCACAAGCCTCGGGAGTTTGCTAATATGTTTCAAGAACTTCACAAAATCTTTTTAAAGAAGCCACGAACGTGTTGTTAGGAGACTTTTCAAGGACTCTGCGGTGCTCCACGGTCAGTAACGGGCCTTGTCAGGACAGCTGAAACATGCACTTTCTTTATTCAGCTTCATTAACAGTCAGATACTGTGTGTATTGTCTCTGTTGGAATACTGTTTACCTTGAACTCCCTCAGGTCTCAGAGTAAACTTGCATGGAGAAATTAGAATATGGTCTCGCTTGTGCTGCTTTGTTCTATAGACTGGGTTTCTTAGTGGGGAAGTTTATGAGGAACACCAAGAGTCGTCATCTATGATTTAGTTTTCTTCCTATTTGGCTTTTCTCTCACATTCTCATTAAAGATTTTCCCAAATCTGCCAGGATATAAGCAGTTTAATTCCCTGTCTCCACTCCTTATCTAAGGTGTAGGGTTTTAACCTCATTTGTTTGGATTGGCCAGGCTGGAATAGCAAAGCCGTAGTGCAGGTATCGGGCTTTTGCATGTAGAGCGCAAATCTTTCACGAGATATTTCTCATTAGAGAAAACAGTTTTGCACCCCTTATCCTTACGGAGTGAGAGGATAAATCAGCAATGGGAATCCTGAAAACCCAAGCGTCGGCAGTGGAGCCAAGACTGCAGCTGCACCTCCAGGGTCTTGGGTCCATTTTCAGATCCGAGGATACCTGTGCCTTCTGCTCTCCCTCCATTGGGAACCATGCTGGACTTACACCGACTGAGGGCTTCTCTAGCTCACGTTAGCCATCACTGCACTTTACTTAGCTCAGATGTCCTGAGCTGTTCTCTGTGGCAGATTCTGCAGTCTGTGAGGTTTTCATTTTACTGGCTTTTGTCTTTTAGTCCTTCAAGTTGCCGTGTTCCTGTTTGCCCCATAGAATCACAGAACGGTTTGGGTTGGAAGGGGCCTTTAGAGCCCACCCAGTCCAACCCCCTCCAGTGAGCAGGGACATCGTCAACTAGATCAGGTTGCTCAGAGCCCCGTCCAGCCTGACCTTGGATGTTTCCAGGGATGGGGCATCGACCACCTCTCTGGGCAACCTGGGCCAGGGTTTCATCACCCTCATTGTAAAAATTTTTTTCCTTATATCCAGCCTAAATCTCCCCTCCTTTAATTTAAAACCATCACCCCTTGTCCTGTCACAACAGGCCTTGCTAAAGAGGTCACCCCCATCCTTCCCGTAGTCCCCCATTAAGTACTGGAAGGCTGTGGTTGGCTTTCTGGGCTGCGAGGGCACGTTGCTGGCTCACGTCCAGCTTCTCATCCACCACAAAAAATGAACTACATCTAGATGTAAATGAAAATTAATTACATCTAGAACATAAAACAGTTGTTGGAGGATGGTCTTGCATGTCTTCTAATTAGAAGGCTGAGCTAAACTGTGGCCTCCTGCATACGTAGGGTGAAAGTGCTGGGGGTTATTAACGCACCAGTACACCATTGCACACGAAGAAGCTGCGCTGTGTGCTGAATGCGTTGTCTCAGGACCCCGTTTTGGCTTAAAGCAAAGCTGCGTGCCTGACCCGTGCCATTCATTCCTCAAAGAATGCAGAGTGCTGTGTAAGAACATGACGGTTATTATACAATGGCAACATACTTGGGAATTTCAGGACCGGTTGTCGGTGGACTTGACATGTCCCTTTGCATGTCAAGTGCTTCTATTTCACTTGAAAGTGGAGGGAAATGGAACTGCTTCTGTTCTTCTGCTTACTGGCAATTTGAAAGCAGTATTTAGGCAATTCTAATCTCTCTGCTGGTTTAGGCTGTGGGTTTTAGTATTTCTGTGATATCTGAGTTGTAAATCTCCTTGGAGGTACCGGCAAGGTAACCTGGTTTAAGGTTTAGGGCTGCAGAGGCAGAGCAGCCTCCTGGCGCATCATCACTGCCGTGTCTCTCATCACCACCTGCCACCTCACTCCCTTGGATTCATCTTCTAGATTACTCTTTCTGTGATGCAAGAATAACCACTATTTCTTCCAGAACACAAAATACATAATTACGTTTCCAATACTCTCTCTGCTAGGTTTTAAGTTTGCTTGGGACAGGGCGGTCCTTACTTCGTGGTCACACGTTACAAATAAACAAAATGCTGCAGAAGTAAAATTACGCAGCCAGGTAGGGGACAACCTCCTCCACGCCGCTGTCGGTGTGCCTTCCGTGGGGACAAAAGTGAAAAGGTAAAAGGCAAACGCACATGAAACTTCTGCAGAAAGACACTGTATAATACATGAGACTATGTGAGCGTGTACTTAGGTGTTTACGTATGCTTCTAATCTCGCTCTAGTGCAGCCGTTTTCCATGTTATGTAAATACATTTCAGGGCAGATTTTCAGACTGTGCTATTGACCTTACAGATTTTACTTTCCAATAATACTGGATTATACTGTAAATCTTTGTGTAGTGAGAACTTTAAAAAAAATAAAAAAATATTTCTCAATCTGATAGAGTGCTAAATCTTTTCCCTTTTTAGAGTGGGTTTTTTTTCAGATTTCGGTCACTGTGCAGTGTAGTAAATTTTCTCTGAAGCCCTCATAAAGCTGATACAGAGGTGCCTTTGAAAAATAACAGGGGATCCTGAATTTCACCTCTGAATAGAGATTGTTTTTTAAATCAAAAATATCCAAAGAGATTTTTTTTATGTGCTAGTGAGCTAGTGAGGTAAATGAGTAACGCTTCTACCTTGGAGAAAAGCAGCTGAGATTTAACAAGGGTAGATACGCACCTGACAAATAATGGGGGCTGTTCTGAGGAAGCTGACTTTCCTCTAATTGCTTCCCTTTTGCAGATATCTCTTATAAATAATGACAATCCTAGAAATACGTAGCTTCTTGAATGTCACCTAAACATAGCCGCGAGTGAAAATGTGTCCCTCCTTTTTGCATTTCTTAAAATGTTTTTTTTTTCTCAAGAAGTTTGCTCTTTGGCCAAAAGTTTGGGCTGGGGTAGATATGTAGGTATGTAAATAAATGCCGATGGGGGCTCCTCTAATAAAATGATGCCGTGTGCCTGAGCGGCCAAATTAATTAAAGAACAAAGTATGTCTTTGCAAACAAATATTTTGGTAACCAGCAGTGAAAGCACAAGATTAAAGTGGCCAGTTCTCTTAATTATCTTCCAAGGAATTGATCTGCTGCTTATCAGTAGCTTAATTTCCTGAGCTATTGGTACATTTCCAAGTCTGTAATAAGAACTTTGGCAGTTTGTTTATTTTCCCTGGGCTGCTCGATGTCCCATCTGAGAAAATACCAGGTCCTGTCCACGCTCTGCTGTCACAGTTGTGCATCCTTCCCTCTGCATTAACCTAGATTTTTATTCTGTTTTGATCCTTCTTTAGTACGTTTTCAAGGACCGAGGAGAGAGGCGTGTTTGATAAGCCTTTTGCAGAATGATCTTATAATAGGAAGTTGTAGACTCTTGTTCTTTTGATCCTTTGAAAACAACCCCTTGCCAGGTGTCTCCATCTAAACGAATTAGCCCCATAGATGCTAGTAATCGTGACTGTGTATTTAAAATCCACAATCTCTTCAAATGCTGGTACAAATGATTTTGGTATTTTCCCCGAGACCAGCCTCCCCAAAATGCAGAGCTCTGGATGTTTTTGGACAGGCAAACCAGAAATTACCTCTCTGCCACGTTAGCGCTGCTGGAATCTTTTCCATAGTAACCCAGATCGAGCGACGTCATTCTTCACGCACAGTTATTCTTAATTTAAGCTTTACATACACCTGTGGATATGATTAATTGTGGTTATGCTATAGGGTTGTTCAAAGACGTACCTAGAAGTGTGCGGTGTGAAGGATCTGGGGGAGATTCTGTGATGCTCCCAGAGGTTAAAACAGCTTTTGTCATGGGCAGCAGCACCCCAGCAGCTTTCTGATTTAAAGCAATGTTCAGAGTTACAGCAGCTTCCTGGAGGCTGCCTGTGGGCTGCTCGGCTGTCTGGGACATCCCCGGATTTTCATAATATTTTAACAAGGAAGACAAAGACACCTGGGGAGGACCAGCGAGCGGCCGTTTGCCGTGCAGCGGTGCTGCCGGCGCCGCAGGACGGTTGCTCGCCCGGCGCCGCGGTGGCAGCAGGTCTGTCCCGTTCCGCCTGCACAACGGAGCCCGGCACAGACCTTCTAAAGGCGCGCGGTTCACCGTTTATTCATTGATTGATTTAGGTGAAGGATGCGGAACTAAACTTGTTTAATTTAAAGAGTCTTGGACATCTCGAACGGGGGAGATCTTAAGTAGAGAACAAGTGGTATTTTTTGGACATTAAGATTTGAATATTCACAGCGGTGGCTTTATTAGTTGTTTGAAAAATACCAGATAGGTTTTCCTTTGCTTTGCTCATAGGCAGACAGTGCTTTTGGTTTTTGAAAGATGCATAAAACTCTTCCCTTTCCAACCCAAATGGGAACTGAGACTGTATTCGGGCTGAAATAAGGTTGATGCTTGTTTGTATGAGGGAATGATTTCAAATATGGCTAAAGACAGATGTTAAAGGTTTCTCTCATCACATTTCCATCCTAGCAACAATGATCCAGGAGAGAGTATGTGAAGAAGGACCTCCCAAGGTTTAGGAGTTCCCTGATACAACAGTTCTCACTCCAGCTGCAAACGTTGACTAGTTAGGAGAGCCAGATAGGGGTGGGACGGTCGGCGGGGCGGTGTTTCGCTGACATTGCTGAAGGACGGCTGCTTTTGCCGTCTCGGTGTTTTGCTAGAAGTGTGATCCTTTACACAGACACGTCTCCAGCTTCCTTCCTGAATGTTCACACGTTCGCAAGAGGCTAAATTTGTCCTCCTTTATAAATTTGATAATGATATTCAGAAATGATAGATTTCTGTCTTTGTTTCCCCTTTTTGTCCTCCCTTGATTGATGTGCAATCCTAATTAACCCGTACTAGCAACCTGGGGTGGGAACCCTGCTTGTTCGGAAGAGGGTAGCAAAGAATATCAAAGGCATATGTGAAAAAACTTATCTTGGAAAATTCTTATTCGAGTATAGTATTTATAGTCTCATGATTTTGCAGAGTTTGGAAAAAGGCTACTACTCCATGCCACATTTTAAAATACAAATACATCTACTCTTTCATTTTTCTCTTGGCTTGTATATTGGTTTTCCACTTTATTTTGCGAAACAAATGCGTGACACCGTGACCTCTTTTCATTTTTAAATATATTTTCCTAGAATTCTGAAAATACTGGGGATGGTTGTTGCTAGCGTGGTACCTTGCTGACGGCTGCAGAACCAGAACCAAGTATGTAACTTGCACTTTATTCGAGACGGCCATTAACTTGCTTCCCTCCTTCAGAAAACTTCTGAATATTATATAGGCCCTATGAGACTTTTAAAATTGTCATTTCAATGTGGTAGACGACACGGTGTTTCATCCTAGTGCCGGACAAATTAATGTCCCCTCTTACACCATCCTAAGGCTTCCCACAGCCTCGCGCATCTGAACGGTGCGCGGAGGACATGTCTTGGTTCAAAGAAGGGTCAGTGGGAGTTATTTTTATGAATTATTTTGCACTTATACAACGTCTTTTCGTGACTGATAATTGAGAGTGAATTACACCTGAGCGTCCCAGTGGGTGAACTCAAGCCCAGCGGTCGGTGAGCACAGCATCAAAAGCAGCCGCTCACCGAAGGACGTTGGAGTTTGTCACTTTTCAATGACACCCAGCATTTACGAAACTTTGCAGGGGGAGAGGTTCCAGGCTGAGAGCTGGTGACTCACCAGCCGCTCTGCTTAAAATTGAAATCATGCATGCCGAACGGCAGCCACCTTCAAGTTGCATTTTAAAATTCAGCCCCTTGGTAATATGCTAAAAGCTCTGCAGAAATCAGTGGTGAGTTAGGAAAAAGCTAAAATCATGAGTCTGCTACTTTGAAATTCTTTCTAACGGTTTTGCAGCTGTTCAGGATATATTTTGATTTAAATGAAACTTGACATTTACATTATAGAAAAATTTGGTTTGTACACAGTCGGAACAAGAAAAACTGAAACCTTCCAATCTTTTGTGGGCTGGCAATTTGGAATTATTTATGAGAAAAAAAATGTAGTATTTCATTTTCATATTTTCAATTAAAGTAGGTTGAAAACAAAGCTGTCCAGATCAATTCGGTGAAAAGAAATATTCTGACTTGGCTTAAAGTAGCCCTGAAATGAAACCTTTCATTTATTCCATTCCTTTTTCTGTCATTCGTATATTTTTTTTTTTCTCCAGTAGAAAATACAGATGAGAAAAAAAAAATACCAACCAATGTTTCTAGTGGTTTTTTTTTTCTCAGAAATTGAATTCTTATTTAAAATATTACTGCTGAAAATATTTGCCATCTCTAGCTCAGTCCAACAGCAGCTCATGATTCTATACAGCGTTTTAGAGTGTAAAGAAGGGTGGTTTGCCCTTATCTGCTGCTGGGCGACGTCACTGTGGAAGAGAATCCGCTCAGCAGCCTTGTGCCCTGCCGCAACCCACCTTTGTCTCATCAATAGCCCTTTTTCCTGCTTTGGTTACGCTGGTCTTTTTAATTAAAAAATGTATGTGGTATTTGAACAATACCTTTATTTGCTCCACTTGGGGAATTCTGAACCTGCACTCAAATGTCAGGGAGTTCATAGTAGTGTTTGAGTTTCATATTCTGTTGCATATGTTAAGTGCCATTACGGCTCCCTTCGGACAGAGGCACGCTTTAGACATATTCTTCATGTACTGTTTTTACAAAGAAGCTATTTGCCATTGTTCCCACAGATAAAAACTCCTGGCATAGTTTCATCTCCTCTAAAATGAGCTGCTAATGCTAGATTTAAATTCTTTCCTGCTGTGAGTTGCCAGGCAACTGCCACACAAATTCACCTGCAAGCAGCTGGTTTTGTCCACTGTCCCCTGCACGGGAGTAAAAACTCCACCCGGACACCGTGGCTTTCCCGAGCCGGTGGATGGAGCCAGCCGAATCCATGCAGAATGGGGCTAGAAACCGCGCCGGTCCCTCCACCCGCTGCCTCGGTTTCCACGCTTGGGGAAGCGGTTACCTTGCTCCAGGCAAGAAACAAAGCTGGAACCAGCCGATACTTCTGCCTCCACCCCCTGTGTCTGAAACACTGAGCATTTTATCCTCGGTGTTTTAAGTGTGAATGTAGTTGGGTGAAAATGCCATTTAGCTTGGGTTTTTTTTTTTGCCTTTTTGTCAAATGCATGGATTTTCTTTCTGTTAGTGGGAATGGGAAAGTAATCTTTTGAGAATATTTATCAGTATTGATTTAGTCTAGCTCAGGTTGAGGATGTTCTGAGTTTATTTGTGTTTTTTAAGCTCACCAAGGGAGCACAAAGCCATTGGCATTATTAGCAAATATTTGCGAGAGGCTGGGCTTTTTTCCTCCCATCTCTCCAGACCTGTACTCTCTCCTTCTGGTTTTGAAAGTAGCTATTTTTTGTAACCATTTTGATTTTGCTTACAGCAAATATGTGCACAAGGTCAAAAGTGCATCCACTTTTTACAGTTCCTAGTCAGGAGTGCGGGGAGATTGTGTGGGAATGGGACTGGTTACTTCACAAAACTGATGCAGGATTTGGTTTTTCTGAAACCGACGCTTGGTACGTCCGTTGTAGGTTGTTGGTCAGGCTTTCTGTCATCCTGGCATTAACTGCTGAGAAGCTGTTCTGTGGGACAGACCTGACCGTGGAGCAGCTCCTGGCGACACGTACCCATGTGTGTGCGTGAGATCGCCATCAGAGTAGGCTGGTGACTTGGTTTAAGCTTCAGTAGTCTGTCCCGGGCATATCATAGTACCAGCCCAAAGCTGAACTTAAACGGTTACATCTTTAGAAAAAGCATGTTTGAGCTACTGTGGTACATATTCTGGGTCATACCCTGGTTGCTTAAATCACTGTCTCTGTTAATATCACTGGGTGCATTTACTCCAGTAAAGAGTTCAGACCAATTTTTCTGTTGCATGACCTGGCTCTTCCTCAGTGCCCATATATGTTAATGATGCATAGGAGAAAGCTACTCTCACAAGGAGCTGAGTGCTTCTGTAGCTGCTGGTAGTTTCACTGTTCGTGTGTCCTATACAGCGCTGGCATTTGAAAATATTACATATTTGGCTCTGAGGTAAAGCAAAAAAATGGAAGAATGGCTCATGGTTAGGCCACTTCGCAGGAGGAAGAGGAAAGCTGCAACTTCCATTTCAACTGACCACTATTGACTCTTTCCTCAACTATATGGAAGCATATATGATCTATATATGACCATATATATATATATGGTCTGTATATGGTCTACAGCCCCCTCCCGCGGGGAGGAGGAGGGGCAGGGCTGGTCTCTGCTCTCTGGTGGCCAACACCAGGACCCGAGGGGATGGCAGGGAGATGTGCCGGGGGGGGTTAGGCTGGGCATTAGGGAAAGGCTCTTCCCCCAGAGGGTGGTGGGGCCCTGGCACAGGCTCCCCAGGGAGGCATCGCGGCACCAGCCTGGCGATATTCCAGAAGACCTTGGACACGGCCCTCAGAGACACGGTGTGAATTTGGGGTGTCCTGTGCGGGGACGGGAGCTGGGCTCGATGGTCCTTGTGGGTCCCTCCCAGCTCAGGGCATTCTATGAAACATTAGGAACTCAAGAATATTATCAAAATGTTGAATTCCATAATCAGTGCAAAAAAATTTTACCTCCACATGGACATGCCAAATCATACGATGCTAATCACCGATCTGACGAACGCCGTGCAGTGGGCAGAGTCCCCGTGCTGAAGGCTTTAGCAAAGTTACAATCCTCAGTGAAGCAAGGCTGTGTGTGACACCAGACGAGCCAGTAACCACCGTCGCTTATGACGACAGCCGCCGTGTTTCACAAGCGCAGGGAGCCGGAGGCTGCCTTGCCGCTGCCAACCCTGGGCATCCAAACCCGACCGTGCCCGGCTGGGCCCCATCCCGCCGCACGCCTGCCCGGTGAGGTTGCCGTGCCGGTGCTGGCGCATCTCCCGCCGCTGCCTTGGCACGGGCGCTGACGGCAAGCCTGTTGCTAATTACTGAGCCGCTGTCTAAAGTCAGAAGCCTCTAACGGCTAAGAAAATAATTACAAAGTTGGAAAAGAACGCGTTTGTTTCCACCTACTGAAGGAAGATCTTCAAATTCCACCAGAGAGTGTGCAGTAACAGTGACAGAATGCCAAAGATGGGATTTTTTGGAACTAGGTGTTTATTTAGCGCAGGCTCTGGGGGAAATAGTGCGCTTTTCATTTTACTAACGTTTTGCTTTAAAGAGAAAAAATAGCTTCAGTTTGTATCATGAGTTGGCTGAGCAATGAGATGTATCATTCCAATGAACACTCAGCCTGAGGGACTTAGTTACCGAAATAATTTTTTACTTAATATCAAGCAGCGATAAATACTATTTTTCATATTCCCATTTATATAATAATTTTCAAAAGTGCGGACCTGGAATAACAGTAAAAGCTGTTTAAGTGGGACTGCTGGCTTTAAATCTAGATGTCATTTTTATAATTTGCTCTTATTCTTAATCATAATATACATGTTGATCACTTCAGGTTCACAGCAGTACTCTTGGCCAATGGCTATTGTGCTGCAGTTTCACAGTCAGTTTATTATGAAGAGGGAGATATTAAAATGGACGTATTATATTATCCAAAGACTTTTTTTTGGCAAACATTTACTGTAAAGCTCCAAACTTTCTGCAGGGGTCTGTGTAAAAACCAGTTTTCAGGTTCTAGCCCTGCACTGGCTTGATTCTACCTTGTAAATCAAAATTTCATTCTGCAGTGCATAATCACAGCTAATTTTGTGAGTTCATTTGCAGCATCATAATAGCACAGATTTAGTCAGGCATGCTACGGTATTGCTTGCTGTTTGGATTTTGACATGTCACCTTTTTCCTTTATTTACTGTTTTTTTTAATGTTGAAAGACCGTTTGTATTTTTTTCCACTAAATAAACCCAAACAATTTTTTTTCTCTGAAACAAATGAAAAATTCACGCAAATTTTGCAAATAAATTATTTTCGAACACAGTGGGGAACATTTATCAAACCACTTTCACTTCTTTCAGGTCCTCGTATTTAAGACACTCTTATGAGACTTTGTATGGTTTTATTAAATTTGTCTTACAAAGCATAACAACTTAGAGGAGATTTCCGAATGTGTTTCAGTGCTTTCAGTTTAGCGTGTGTTTTGGTGTGCTTCCATACATAGAAAGAACCAAGATATAATTGATAAAAAACATTGCCCTGCAAAATCAGGAGATTTGACAGTTACGTGCCCGATGCGATACACGCACAGTGGATGTGGCAAATAAAGGACAGAAAAAACTTGTAGGAAATTAATATCTTGATCTTTTTCTGCTCTAAATTACACTTCTTAAGCTTTAAAACTTCCACTTTCTGAAAAAGAAGTCCAGCAGGGGTGGAATGGCGTTGCTCCTTTAGAGGTAAAAATGCCACTGAGCTGTTTCCGACGACTCTGTTCAGAAAAAGCGAGGAAGGTAGAGGAGTTAGGAGCTTTTCTTGCGAAACACAAGGTTTTTTTTTTAGCATAAAGTATCTATGACAGCGAACATTTTAAAGAGCTTGGAGTTAAATATATGAAAAATATAGGAGGAGCTCCATGAAGAAGCCAAGGCAGGGACTTGTAATTAAACCAGAAAAGGTCGCCGGCAGCAATGATGCTTCTCATTCCAAATCAGGTTGTGTTTCTGCTTCTGCTGAATCAATAATTAACACTCTGAACTGGTACATCCACTTAGCGTTAAGGCTATGACACAGACTTAAAAAAGGACTGTGAATCCATACTAATAAAATGGTTATTACACCCTTGACCTCTGTATAGTGTAAATAAAAACGGAATCTTAGCGGGGTTAATGGCTTAATCTCAGTTAATTTGGGGCTTCTGTGGTTTTTTGGCACATAACCTTAGAATCCCTTCCTATCACTGTTGCCCCACCGTCTCCACCGTTCTTGGCGTTACAGTGGAGCCAGCTGGCAGCTACCTTGTAGCCTGAGAACGGTACGGCAAATGGTACCATAACATAGATATCTTGAATTTAGGCCTCGACTCTTCTTTTTCTTTAATCCTCAACTCTCTTTTCAGTTTCGTTTTAACGATACCTCCCTGTCACCAAATGTACTTTTTGTTCTTCACTTTGGATTTGTTTGTCATGAGCCGCTGTGCAACCTCTCTCTTCCCTTTGTTAATTGTACAAATCGTTCTAGTTTGTTTAAACAAGTTATTTTTTGAGCTTTTATGTCACTTACAATCCTCAACTACATGTGGCACTGTTCCAGCAAGTATCGCTTTAGAGCTACCCAGCACCAAGCTATTGATCTTTAAATAGAAAAAGAATGAAGGATTGTTTTCCCCCTATCAAGAATACAAAAAAATAATAATTTCAGCAAAGGCTATCTTGAGAAACATCTCTGTCTGAGAATCATCAAAGTAGAAACGTTTTGGCAGAGAAAAATCCAATTTTCTGAAAAAAGCGGCATGCAAAGAAAGAAAGTGCTTTACATCCTCCTTTCGTTGCTAGAGAAGATTCAAGCATGAGGAGTTTGGCTCAATTTTGAGCTACGAATCCTAATAAGTGAAACAAGTCTAATAATCGAACAGGTACCGAAGCTAAAGGTGCTTATGGGTATCAGTAAGGCCCCCTCACGGCAGCCGACGGTCTTTGCTCGAGTGCTGCGGAACGGGGCGCTGCGGAGCGTTGCTGTAAACGTTCCTCTCTTGTACAAAAAAAACCCCTAAGGGAGCTACAACCTTTCCTCATTTTATACACCCTGTTGGAAGGGAACGCTGAACTTAATTGCAACACTAGATTTTAATCAGTGAAGGGAGGGCGGAGACTTTCAGGCGTAGCCTTAGCAGCGAAGACAAACTGTCTTATGAAAATGACCTGCTTGGGGAACAGAAGGAATATAACTTGCTTTTATATGGGAATGCAGCTCTGTCTGGGAGAAAAAACCACCCTGTATTGACAAATCTGAATCAGATATTTATTGTTCTAGCAACATGCAGAGACACTCACGTAGAAAAATGAAGAGCTCGATATTTGCAAGGTGAAATAAAGATATATGTCTGTTTGTGTGCATGTATGAAATCAAGTACCTGTCAGGGGAAAACTCGCTTTACTAGCGGTTGGTCTGCCCGGTTTGTCGGTGCAGGAAAGAAAGTGCATTTAAAATAATCTATCAGTAATTTATTATAGATTTGTTACATAGTTACTTGCAGGATTATTTACTCATATTTCCGTGTGAAAGGGAGGGTTACTTAGCTTTCACAAGAATGAGAAACACCACTTTCCAATGGAAATCCATAGCCAGCGATTCCCAGGTAACACGCAGAAGCGTTCACCTTCCCAGTACGCAGGCCCAACTGCAACTATTTAACAAATACTCATTTATTTCAGAACATCGATGCATTTGCAGTCAGTGCCAGACAGTGCCTGTTGCTCCGATGCTGGAGCGTCCCCTTGGACATCTGCAGCAGGGAGTGAACGTAAAAGCATTCCGGTCTGGAGGCACCTCCGGACGCCTCCTGTCCACCTCCATCATGCTCAAACGGAAGGACTGACTTCCAAGTACGAACAACTCTCTGGTCTTTTTCCAGCTTAGTTTTGGAAATCTCCAAGGGAATTCTTAAAAACGAAGGGACTTCTAAAGCTAAAATTGGAATCCGTGCCGTGTGGGCTAAGGAGGCGACGCCTGTGTGGCGGAGCTCGTGGCACCCGACACTTTGTGGGAGGCAAGATGGATCTGCATGTGTCTCTGAGCGCAAATACGGGCTTTTAGGAGGAAGGGTGACGTAGGGCCATGGGTGCATTTAGGTGACTAAATATCCAGGCAAGTGTGTGTCCACACAGGGGCTCGTTTTGGCAGGTTCCAAGACGTGAGCTCCTTGCAAGCCGCAGCTATCCGTTTGCTCTTGCCCTCCCTTCTCCTTATCAAAAACGTAGAGGTAAAGCTTCTTTAGTCATCCCAGAAAAAAAACTTGGGTTTTTTTAGGTCACAGTACAAAATCAACGTTAAATGAGTTTACCCTTGTTGAAATGTTGTAATATCTTAGAAAAAGATAAGTATGTTGTAATTCCACCATTATAACTCTGAAATGAAAAGAAGGGTACTGAGGAAAAAAGGTAGGAGCGTGTTTAATCCATTCACTGTGTTTTCACCAGGACGTCCTGCAGTGTAGCAGGAGTAACAGAAATGCTTTGCTTTTCTGGGTGTCCACCCGGTCCTGACAACATCGATCCCCAACTTTCCAACAGCCAAGAAGCAGAAAATAACGTACGCTGGCATTCGCAGATATTTGTCTGTGTTCTGTGTTTAGGAGGAAGAAAATAACCTTTTGCTTCTGGCGTTCTCACCTCGGTTCAAAAGTGCTCTGGGCACAAGGAAGGGGTGCAGAGGCGAGAGCAGCGGCTGAGCTCAGCGGAAGGCAAAATAGGGATGGGAGTGCTGAAGGCAAACTTGTTTAAATACACAGTTCATCTTTCCGAAGTCGGTACCTTTGGTGAGTTCATTTTGTCATTCACAGAGGTGCAGCGGTGAGGCACAAAGGTTAGAGACTCTCTCTACCAAAGAGGTATTTATGAGCTTTTAAGTAAAAAGAGAGAAAAATATTTTTATTAGAGGGAGGCTGCCAGGAGGGAAATTGATTCACAGGCTCTGTGTGAGAAAGTAAATATGTCCCTTTCACCTTAAATCGGTGCATCAAGCTCTGGAAAGTCCAATTATCTTGACAAAAATGATTTAACAAATAACAGAACAATAGGAGCAGAAGGGAGGAGGCGGAGGAGAGAGGCTCTGGAGGTGGGCAAAGTTACTGCAGGAACCGGGCCTTAGGCAGCATGCGATGAAAAAAAAACTGGGAGGTGGAAGAGAAGAGAGTCCTGGAGGACTTTGTACTACTGGAGATTTATTTGGCAGCAGAATCCCTGTGTTTCACATTTAATAATAAGATGTATTGTTACAGTTTCTGGCTTAGAAATGAATTCTAAACCATTTCTGAAGTGTAGCTGAAGGCACATCTATACATTTTAAAAAAGAAACAGGTTTTGTTTTTTTTCTTAAGCTTTATTGAAGTTATGGTCTTGCCAAATTGTTCTTAAACTCCCTAACCTGAGACTGTGATTAATGGGCTGAGAACAAAAGAGGCTGTAAGTATTGTCAATGCTAAGTGTTTCTTTGCTTTTATTTACAATTCTCTGGCTTGAAAGCTAGGCATGCTGTTGTCTTAATCAGGCTGGTAATTAAAGTGCTATTTAATGATGTCTGCTTAATGAAGTCACCTGGAAGTATTCTGGGTGGGCTGAGAAACGTGATAGTCAGGGCTAGCTTGTGGGTATGGGATTGTGGGGAGGGGCTGTGCTGCAGCAGGAGTGATCAGGGGCACCTGGATGACTTGGGCAACACTCCTCGGAGGGCCTGTGGCCCCTGCTCTGCTCTCTGTACCGCCACGTCTCTTGGAGGGGGGCAAAACTGTGAGTTTGAGGGAGGGAAAGGGCACGAGCGGTGTCCTCCTCCTTGGTTTTTAATTTTTCTCTTCTCTTCTCTCTTTTTTTTTTTTTTTTTTTGGTCTTTTTGTGGATGGAAGAATGGTATTGCAATAGAATGAGCTTAGGAAATAATAAGTTGGAGAAATAATTATATACCTAAACTGGCTGGAATTGAAATACGCAGCAAGCCCTATGGCTGCTTTTCATCTAGTTCTGTAAAATTTGTCTTTTTCTTGATAATGTACTGAAAGAAAATCCCAGTGGTGCATGTTAAACTCCAAGACTTTCCAGTTCGTGGTGGGAATATTGCTGCTTGAGCTGCTCGAATTGTGTTGCTCGTGTAGAGTTTCAGTTTGGTTCCTGTTTCCAGGTATTTCTGACAATGAAGCTGCCAGTTTTGAAATCCAGATGGTTGGTGGGTCACTGCTAGTTGCCTTTTTTTTTTTCAATAGATTCACAGGCTCATAGAATGGCTTAGGTTGGAAGGGCTCTTTAGAGGTAATTTCATATTCCATCGTTCCGCCTGCTTGTATAAATTAATAAGATGATAGGTATAATAAGATTTTGGAAAACCAGACTCAGAGAGGGAGAAAAAATAACTTGGGCACATTGTACTAAAAGCAACCTTCTGCATAATCAGTCATTTCCCTATCATCTTGTTCATTAAAATGTTATGATCAGTTTTAAATACTCAGTTGGGTTTCCTTTCCCCGCTAATTCAGAAGCTGTTCCAGATTCTTCTACGTTGATGATTAGAAATCTTTGGCATTTTGTAGGCACTGTAATAAAACAGGGATGTTGCTATGACCAAAAGTATGTTTTCCTGATGCTGTGCAATCGTAAAAGACATCATGAAGTACAATTCTCCTCCTTTATTTCTAAAGTGATACTTTTCTACATGGCTAAAAGGAAGTAAAATTTCCCCTTATCAAAGATGTTCTTTTCTATTTTCTGTTGAAGCTTTTTGGAAAAGTTGACTCTTATTATGCAAAATAATGTATATTCTAAAATCTGAAAGTTATTGCTAGAATTAAGGTCTTGCCTTCCTAATTAATTTTTTTTAATGTTAATATTGTTTTCTGAACTTCTACCCAACCTCCATGGACTTCATTATACAATCTAGTTGCAAGCCCGTTTTATTGCTCCCCAGCCTCCTGTGCAATTCAAATAACTCCGTCATATTTTACCATATATTAGAATAGCAGAGAATTCCTACTGTGCTTTTTTGTAGTTTTGTGATTGTCAACATATAAGTGCTGGAAAATTAGCATTTTGCATTTAGCAACAGAGTCAACCTGCCTATAGAATAAATGCATAATATTATACGCTACATGTTTATTCCTCAACATCAGCAGGACGCTATTAAAGTTTCTAGGCTTAGATCTCTGTTTCATGCCAGTTTACCCTTCATTCTCATTTCAAATAAATTACCTCTTACCCTTTTGTATTAAACTTTTACTTTAGTGAGCTGTAAACCTCTGCCAAAATCTCCCCAAAAGGTGAGCAGAATATAGACCCATTCGGTCTGACCGAGAGTCGGCGCAAGCCACCTGTGAGTTATAAATCTGGCGCACCGCAACCAAAAAACTGAAACATTATAAATTTGGAACATATAATGAATCAAATCTAGTTCCATTATTTGTTTTTAATAACTCAGGCCGCTAGCCCTTAATGTAAAGGTACAGAATCTGAGAGACCAGCACAATACTTGGTCAAATAAGAAATTAGATACTTTTCTGCCATTACTTTGTCTCTCTTTGTTTGCACCCACTTTGCATTATCGATCCTGTCTGATGCCATGGCTAGTCCAAGACTGGGAAACCATGATATCCACGGCGTACAAGTGGAGGCTCTTCCCTCCTCCCGCTGAGGAGGCTGCTCTGAAGTCAGAGGTGAGGCTCCGAGTCAGGGTCCTGCACGCGGAGGAGGACTGGGAGCACATAGGTGAGGGATGGTGCTCTGCACCGTCCTCTAGATATGCTGGGTAGAGAGGTAGCGCCCTGAGAAAGAGGGAGGAGGGAGATATGGCTACTTTGCCTTTGTAATGAAGATGAAAGCCCTTCTCCTTTCAGCGTGAATATTACATTTATAAGATGTACTTCTATATTATAAGCCTACAGAGGAAACTGTGAGCTAGTAGAGCATTTATGTTCTGAAAGGTGGTTTTTTTTTTAGAGTTCTCCCATGTTTACAGTATCTTCATAAGCTGTTAATGGGAACTAGTGGTAAACATCAAAATTCTGGAAGAAGAAAAACACCTAGAAGGTGTTGATGTTTGTCATAGCTTAGTAGAAAAACCTCTCTGCAATGTGGGTTAGTTTTGCTCTTCTCATGGCGGCAGCCTCAGGATCGAATATTCTGATGAGATTTCTTTACATTTTGTTGTCCATCTGACATGAGGACTGCCTTACAAGGTGAAAAAGTTCTGAGGGTATATTTACAACACATCGTTGGCAAAGTCAGAGATACAGGTACACCATTCTAGTCCCTGTGATTTTTGAAAGCCTGACCGGTGCTGTTGTTGTTTGTGTCTCAAGGTACAGCCTGCATGCCTTAAAGCCCTTCTCTGCTGTTCTTTAATCTATTCCTTAGACTGACACTTAGTTTTGATGTTTCGCTTTTTTTTTTTCCCTACTACGTCTTTGTCTCTCCACCCAAATTCAATAGCAATTTTGTACAATCTCATCTCTAGAAGAGAAGCTGGAACCTGGCAGTAGTGGTGTGGCAGGTTAAATTGGAGATTTATAGGCAGGACTGTCTGCTGTATGTGCGCTCCCTGGTGTTGATGGGGGGGAAGCTTGCCCTGTGACAAATAATAGGGTTTATTAATGTGAATAATTGTAGAAAACTCACAAAAGGAATAAGAAGAAAACTGCACTCAAACACGTGTTTTATGTATTCTGTTCCCTCAGGTTTAACAAAACCTATCTTTGTTTTGCAAGGCTCGCTCTCTTTTGCTATTGTAATGCTCTCCAGATTTTTTCGTTCCATGAATATCGGTGTATATTTACAGAAGTAAAGCAGGGTGATGAGAGGGTTGTTTCTTTGAACCTGAAAACAAGAAAGACTTTTTCCTTCAGCCTGGATTTTGCAGGGCAGCAGTAGCAGTAGCCTTTTGCAAAGAGATGATTGGCTTTTAATGCGTTAGCTGTGTGCAATCTTTTCCTGGGAAGCACTTGAAGATGTGCCTTGGAAGTGTATGTTTTAATTATATTTTGGTACAAAAGCCCTAAAAATCTTTTTGTCTTGCATTTTTACTGGAATTTTTTTTCTGGGCAATGCAGTACTGTGCTTATATAAATTAAAAAAAAAAAGCTGCTGTGTCAGAGACAGGCTTTATCACCTGAAAATAATCACATCTGTGCCACTGAACCAGTGTGAGCAAAACAAATGACTCTGCCCTTTATTTTTAGGTATGAGTTTCTGTGCCCATGGAGAATACAGAATAATTTCACAGAATGGAAGATACCTTTATCCTGATTTCTAGTAGATGTTTTGCCAAAACTTCAGGCTTTCCATCGACCAAAGGGACTCCCTTGTCCCCTGTGTGAGCCCACAATCAATCTGCAAAATAGCAGAGGGGCAGTAGAATGAGAGAAGGACAGAGATTAAAAATGTAGCCAGGAAAAAGCTGGAGAAGAGAGAAAGTAATTTGCTTTGACCTAAGCAATAAATCTACAGGGCAATAATGACCATCTCTTGACACTCGCAGTGGCATTGATCAAGTGCACTGTCCCAGGCTTTTTCCCCTCTGAACCTTGAATAGTTTCCTGGCTGTCTACGCCACTGTTCAAGCTGGGTCATCAAAGATCAGCTGTAAACAGATGAGTAAGAGGCATCTTCTAATTTAATGTGATTACTTGCTGTGCTAATTAGGAATGTCACTCTTATTTCTGCGGAGAACACAAAGTTATGTGATCCTTAAAACAAACACACGCGAAAGTTAAGGCTCAGCTAACCTCAAAGATTTGATCTGAACAAATAAGCAGGAGGGGACCCAGAGGGATTCAATTAATGAAACTCCATCCTTAACTCACCTACTCTGGACTGGGTTTTACAGCAAATATTGATCACTGTTTGGAGAACTTAGAGCAAGAGAAGAAAAGCCAAAGAGAGCTGACATTTGACCCACAGGAGTCTTCTGAACTTTTCTCCTCTCTACATAGTAGAATAAAGTGAATGTTTTGCTTTTGTGAGGAAATAGGTGGGTTTCTTTTTAAACTCTAGAAGCCATTAAGCTAAGGGATTTTTTCTTTGGGGGGGTGGGGGGGTTGGGGGTGGGAGGGGTGGGGTGTGGGTGGGTGGAGGGGAAGTACAACAAAAATCAAAAGCTTTTGCAGTCAACTTGCTGAAACACCAAATTGCTAGTTCTCACTCCTGCAATGTGTGAACAAGGTAGGTTTTAAGCTTCCAGGGCGCAATTATTCTTTAACAGATTAAGTATTCAGAAGCTTCACTTCATTGTATTTCTGAATATTTTTGTTTTAAATGAATAAAAAAAAAGGTAGCTGCATAGTTTCAGCTTTGATCTCTAGAGCCTCTTGGATCCTCCGGAGCTGAGACACAAGCTTCTTCCCAGAAATGGGCTTTTCAAGGTAGAGAGAAATACAGAGGAACTGATTTCTGCCTCTTATGGCAGTACTGCTCAGCTCCAAGTACATCTCCATCCCCTTTCCAGCTAAGGATTTTTTAGCTTCCCCTGGGGTTAGAAGACATTTTTCTCCTCTTTACAAAGACCAAGTAATCAGTGTTCAGGCTTTCAGTTCAGTCTAGATCAGAAGCCCACACCCTGTGCCTTAATTACAAAATTAGCCTCTTCTCCTGAACGCTTTTTTTAATGTGCTCAAATGAGAACAGAGGTTTCTTCAAATGCATCAGCAGTAAAAGGAAGACTGGGAAAACTGTGGGCCCGCTGCTGAACGAGGTGGGTGCCCTGGTGAGGCAGGATGCAGAGAAGGCAGAGTTAGGGAGTGCTGCCTTTGCTTCAGTCTCTACTGCTAAGGCTGGCCCTCAGGCATCCCAGCCCCCAGAGGAGAGAGGGAAAATCTGGAGGAAGGAAGACTTCCCCTTGGGTTAGAGATCATTTAGGCAAACTGGATCCTCCACAAACCCATGGGCCCCGACGGGATGCGCCCACGAGTGCTGAGGGAGCTGGCGGATGTTCTTGCTGAGCCACTCTCTGTCATCTTGGAAAGGTCATGGAGGACAGGAGAGGTGCCCAAGGAGTGGAGGGCAGCCAGTGACACTCCAGTCTTCAAAAAGGACAAGGAGGACCAGGAAGCTCTAGGCCAGTCAGCCTCACCTTTAACCCCAGAAAGTGATGGAGCAGTTCATCCTGGAGGTCCTCTCCAGGAGTGTAGAGGACAAGAAGGTTATCAGAAGTAGTCAGCATGGATTCACCAAGGGGAGATCCTGCCTGACCCCCTGATAGCCTTCTACAATGGTGTGACTGCCTGGGTAGTTGAAGGAAGAGCAGTGGATGTTGTTTACCTTGACTTCAGCCAGGCTTTTGACACTGTGTCCCATCACATCTTCATAGGTAAGCCTGGGAAGTGTGGGTGAGATGAGAGGGCAGTGAGGTGGATTGAGAGCTGGCTGTAGGGCAGAGCTCAGAGGGTCGTGATCAACAGCACAGAGTCTGGTTGGAGGCCTGTGCGGATGCCCGAGCAGGGGCACAGGCTGCCCAGAGAGGCTGTGGGGTCCCTTCCCTGGAGACATTCACCCCCCGCCTGGACGCGGCCCTGTGCCCCTGCTCTGGGGGTGCCTGCTCCAGCAGGGGTGGGACGGGGTGAGCTCCAGAGGGCCCTTCCAGCCCCCACCAGTCTGGGATTCTGGCTGGACATCCCATTTAATCATATAGCAAGGAACCAAAGTCCATGCAGAATTAGAGGATCTCTTTCTCAAGTAAAGCAGCAAAACAAATGTAATGCAGTGCTTTTGGTAGCCTGGTGTCTCTTTGAAAGATGTTTAGATAAATAGGGTTACTTTTTTTAATATCTGTCAAATGACTTTTCTCCCAGCTCTGACTTCTCCTCTCTCACATCACAGTACTTTGCCCAGACCATGCTGTAACCCTGTGCAGATAATGCTTTATCATAAAACACTGACAGAGCTTCATCCTAGCTGCGCTTGTCTTGCTGCTGTATTCGGGAATGCTGCTGTTATTAAACCTGCATCAGGAATGCATAATTAGCCTCCAAAGCAATCCTGCCTCTGGAATGACATTGCCTTCCTGGAAAACATGAAGCAGAAAGAATTTATCCCTCTCTATAGATTCTTTCAGATAAATGGCATCCCAAAGTGTTTTACATACTCGGGACTATAAACTTTTGACGTTTGCTCTTCTAATGAAATGTTTGAAAGCAGCACTTTATTGGCATTCTGGTGGAAATCAAATTGAGCCTGAATCAAAGAACATGAATCTAATGCAATTCTTCCTTTCAGGCATGTCAGACCGAGGCATCAGGAAGTAAAATTAACGTTTGTCTGCTGTTCCTTGGTGTGCATGGTGGGGCAGACAGGATCCCTCCTCAGATGCGTGCAGGGCAACTGTTTTCTAAACACGCAGCAGGAGAAAATCCTTGTTGCAACGCAGGGACTCACAGGGGCAGCCAGCTCTCTTGCTCTGGACTCCTGAGCCCATCTTTCATGGCCGCTGTAAGCTCAGATCAGTCTCTCCCAGTTGCTCGGGAGTCCGTTGCCTTAAGGAAATTGCCTGTCTTATGGGGGGATAAATGCAGCAGATTTCCCCCTTTTTAGTGCCAGCATAATTAGAGGGGAGTTAAAAAAGCACAGGGTGGCACCTAGTAGAAATAAGGGGAAAACAGTCAAAATCTAGACACGTTTATTATTGAACTGTCCTATTTAATGCTAGTCTTCGCTGCGTGTAGTGACTTGGCATGGTGAAGGCGTTTCCTGAATGGCAGTGTAGTTCGTGGTTCGTAACACCACCGTGATGTAGGACTGCACGCAAAGGGGGGAGAAGCAGCAAGTCCTTGCTTTGTGCTGAAATTAAAAACCGCTGCTGCAAGATGCTGAACAACTTTCTGAAGCTGCTCACGAGTGGATTTCAAAGAGCTATAATGGGCATATCCTGATAGTCTTCCTTATCATCAACACAATAAGACAAATCAGTCCTGAAATAAGGTTTTGAAATAAAGTAACAACAAACTGTCCTTCAGAAGCATGTTAATAGCCAGATAGTGCTCTGTAGGCTTGATTACAAGATGCTTTAATATGCTCATAGAGTTCAAGCAGTAGCTTGTCAAAGTGAATTTTGCTCCATGGGTATTACAGGTAAAGGCTTATTGTTTCTGTATGGGAATATTATTTTCTTCATCTCCACTAACATTTCTTGGGCTGAAACTTGGTAAACGATAAACTCTTTGCATAAGTGGAGCTACAGCACGTGAGCTAGGTAGAACGATAATGAATAATTCAGCATGACAGATGAATGAAATGATGGATGGAGAGAGCTGAAATTGTTAAACAGCGATGTTTTGCCTGCCATTGCCACATACTTAGAACAGATGTCTCCCGTGTTAAGTGGGATAGCAAAAGCTGGCAAGTGCTTGTGTTTCCTTGATCAGGACTCAATAGGTTTAGAATAAAAGCTACACTGGATTTTTTTTTCCCCGTCACCGTAGTGTTCACAGTCTCTTCCTATTCCTTTGCCTTCCACACAAGCACAGATATCGCTTGGTTACAGGACACCAATCTGTGTGCTGTTGAGCTCTGGACAGTTTTCCTTTGCTCCATAACAGCGAACACAAATGGACACCCAGTAGCCACAGAAACAGCTACTCTATTTCTCAGTCTCCTAAAGCAGAGGGGAGTTGGACCCCGTGAGGGCATTTGCCTTGAAACAAGGAACATCCACCATCCTCTATTCCCCTCGGTCTTCTCCTGGGCTGGTGGAGCAGATCTGTGCCTTCTGCTCACCCGTTCATGGCCGAGAAGCATGATTTGCTTATATCGGCTTTTGAGTCGTCTGGGTTTCTGGTCACACCTGGCCTAATGCACTGGACGCTGGAAGATGTAAGAAAGAAGAGTTATCGACACCTCCGTTATCAGCCCTCCCCCTTTCTCCTCCAGGTTTTCTTGGTACTTCAGGGGTAATATCATAAAGTGGCAATTTCTCAGTGTCAAAAGAGTTCTTAGAAATGATAAATCAACAGTCCCTAACATATTTAAGTGCCAAGAGAGTCTAGCCCAAACCCTGCTAGGGAAATATGTTTGCTTTATTAAAAGTTGCTGCTTTAGGGTGTCATCACGGTGACAGAATCTTTAAACATCCATAAACTGAAAGCAAGAGAAATAACAGTTATTGATTCTTCATCAACATGGTTTAATGTATTTTGAAAGGTATTGGCAGACTTTTAACTAAGGTTTCTTCATATTTGCTAGGTTTTTATTGAATGGTGATTTTTTTTTTCTATATAATTCAGGGGGAGACTTTTTTATAGTTAGCTAAGATCTTCCCTAGACATCAAACTATTTTTAAAAAATATTCTCATGCAAAATTTTATTATATTTCAAAACTTTATCCCCATACTGCATGGGAGTCAAAATACCTATATAAAGTAGTTGGTCTCTTTCTCTTACTTGTAGGTACAATTTGAACAAAACTGTTGGACGTGGCTGTACCACGGCTCCCTGAGACAAACAGCCCTCAGTAGACATTGAGACTCAGCCCTCTGCGTCTAAGATCAGGCGTTTTGTTTGTGGCTGAGCTCAGCTGGCAGGATAGGCTTCAGTTTGATTTCTCGGTTTTCCAGTAAGTGATAAAACCGCTCCATGAGTCCATGATGCCACGTGATCATTGTTCAAAGTCGTTTGGTTGCCTAAAAAGGATTAGTGGAATTTTTTTTCAATCCCATCTACTTTTTCTGCCTCTACTGATAGGAGAAGATTTTATGTCCACCAGGGATGGCTAAGAAACAGGCAACGGGGAGGTAGATTGTCTTATTTGCTGTATCTGTGTAGTATTGACCCAGTGTGTGAGTTCCTATATTTTTTTTCTGATTTCAATCAATTGGAGGATCAGTGCTTTCTGTATGGACTTTGTTAATATGAGTTATAGATCTGAGGTTTGATTTTTTTTCTTCAGATGGCCTTTAAACTATTTTATTTTTCTGCTATATGTTTGTTGTCGTGAATGCTCTGCTCATATATCACAGTTTTCAGAGAATACACTTCAACAATATAATTTAGAAGATAACAAATTTTTTCACTGCCTAAAGTACAAAGACGTTTACCCTAAAAACATTTCCAATTTGATGTTTGCTCAGATGGAGGGTCAGGGAAACAGAGTATGACTAGCCCAAAAGAAAACAAATTTGAATATTTCCAACCTGTTCTTCAAAAAGAAGCATCAATAACACTTTGGGCTGTTGCTCCACAATAAATCACTTGGAAAGGAACACTGCTGAGGAAATTGTGACCAGTCACAACAGGAGAAAGCAGAAATTCTCTGTGTAAGTATTTGTCTTGTTACTTATTCCTCTAGCCCTATTCCTCTGTGATTCATGGTTTCTGTTAATAGGATTTCTGGACATTTAACAGCAGATATTGTTCTGCCACCGTTCTGCACTGCATAGTACCTAATCTGTGCGTCTTCCCAGAGTAAAGCTGTGTTCACCACAGCGCAGCCGAGCACCCCTCTCTTCAGGAAACTACCACTACTTTGGCAAGGAGAGTTATTTTATTCTGGCTTTTACTTAAAGTGCAACTTGAAGAAGAACTCAGAATAAAGCATATCTTTTTAATTAAGCCAATACACAATTTAACAACAGAATATAATCTTGGCAGCGTAATTATTGCCTCTGAGAATGCTAGCTATTAAGAAAATAAATATTTTACTTGCTGCAAGCAGCGCGGCTGAGTAAGCATTGCATGTCCTGGAAACGCTCTAGCTCACCCCCTCAGCTGTGATGCTGAAGGTCAAGTGACTTAATACTCGAGCAAAGCAGTGATTCCTAGAAAGCGTTCGCCAGAGCTCCTCCCGATGGTTTTGGAGATGAGCGTTGCTGCGTCGTGAAGGGAACGCAGGGCTAGAGCAATTTGAGGATTCGACCTGTAGTCGCTAAAAGGCTTCCTGAAATTTATTGACAAAGTCAGATTATCTCAGAACTGGAACTCCCTTGTTATGATATTGACTTCGAGCTACAGGAAAAGGCCCTTTAGAAATCATTTGCATGATGCCTCTGTTGAATCCTGATCTCTGGCAATCTGAACGCGTGACATCATTCTGAAGTCATAAAGACCATAATTAAAAACAAAATTGTGGATCCTGTGGCATTTGTAAAGATGCTAAGAAACACAGCAGGCTTAATAACATTGCTCTTGTCTCAAAATAGAAGTATCTGAACAATTACTTGAAATGCACGCAGGCCAGAAAACATACCTCCTTCAAATGCGTTGTGAAATTAGTGCGCAAAATTGAATTTTTTGTTGTTGTTTTGGTTTTTTTGATTTGTTTTTCAATTCGTGTTCAAGGAGACCACCTCAGAGGTTTTCACCCTTTGTTTAATTAAGATAGCTCTCCCTCTTGTTGTGTTCATTTTGCATGGGTTCATTTGCATTTATCCCAAGAAGAAAGGAAAAAGAAACCCTGCTGAAAAAGAACAGAGTCTTGGCTCAGGAAAAGCAATGGTAGGTGTAGGAACCTGTCATAATTCTGTTGTCATTGACTCAGGATATGACGATGACTTCTTTGTTCAGCTGTCAAATGCTTTCTGCAAAAACTACACAGCAAAACACTGAGGGAAAACAAGCCGCGTTTGTATACTCTAATGAAATGTGAATGGAAGAGGCAAGTTCCTTGCAGTCTGTTCTGACGGTTGGAATAATTGAAAAGTTTATATCCTTTGCAAAGCACAATGTGTACTGTGAGCCTGGTGACTCAAAATTTTTAACCAGGGTGTTGCAGAGCGAGCATTAGTGCTTATGATCATCTGAGGAGGGAAAGCACATCCTAATCTCAGTGATGTGTCACTTCACCCAAACTGAGAAAGGGGTAATATCTGTTACTACGCTTCCTATTACTCCACCCACACCCTCGCCCACGTTTCTTACTGGCAACTACAAGAAATTGCTCAGCAGGACAATTGTGTGATTAGGATACAGTGCTGCTGATCAAAAGCCCTTGTGTTTTACTAATCAAAGCCATACAAACTATCAAGTAGGTTACACTTTATCCATCTGAAATCTTTGGAGGATTTATGGTGGCAGATATTAAACCTGCTGAGGATTAATTCTACTGCTAATAAAAACAAACAAGAAGAAAAACATCAGCTCGAGGCTCCCATAAATCTACATTAATAGACAATGCTAGCTATTCACGTCTATGGGAAAATCTCTGTTAATATTAGATGTATGTATAAATGGCTACAGGCCACACTACTAAACTTCCTCTAATGGGGCTGCATTCCTCTTCTAAAGCACTGGCATCCAGCTGAGCACGGCATGAAGTAAGAGGAAGGATGGTGCTCTCTGCCAGGCAGAAGAATTTACATTCCTTAACATATTGCCTGCGGATGATGTGCTAACTTGGCTCTGAGGGTTTTTTTTCCGGCTAACAGTGGGAGATGAGTGAACTAACTTCCCACGGTACTTTTCTAGAATGAGATGTGAAAGGGCAGCCAACAGCAAGAGGATTGGAGAGGGAATGGTTACTGGGGGATAGGAACATCAAAGCTGGGGTGGGGGGGACATTCCCGAAGGCAAAAGCGTGGGAGAAAAGAAGTTGATTGGCAATGGAGAGTGCGAGGGAAGGATGTAGTGAAAATGTGAGAAAAGAACTCCAAGAAATAGAAAGATGCTAAAAGCTACATTGGGCTGGAAGAGAGGCGAGAGGTTTCGGTGGCGTGTAATTAACGTGAAGGAGGATGGGACAGGGAGCCGGGTGACAGAAAAGCCCCAGCGATGATGTAGCACGGCAGGCAGGGAAGCGGCTTCCCTTGTCGCTGGTGGGGGAAGGAAATCACAACGAGACAGAGCTGGTAGCAGAGGAGAAAATATCATACTCTGCAAGGGGTGAGTAAGGGAGCAAGAGCACTGTCCGAGCAGAGTGGGGTTGTCCTTACCAAGCCCGGCTCAGAAAAAGGAGTAAGAGGGACGGTTAGCGAATGGCCTGGAAAGGCAGAAGTATTAAAAATGAGACAGGAATGGAGGAAGCATGATTAACTTTTAAGGGGGCTTCTTTCTGAAAACACTCACAGGGCTCATCCCTGCCTTCGCATTGCTATAGCTTTTTGGTGCTGTAGTTTTGGGGTGTTTTGGTTTTGTTTGTTGTTGTTTTCCCCTTATCGAGCTCTGAGTGCAGAAGCAACTGGGGAAGTAGTACCGTATGCAGCAAGTGAGAGAGTTAAGCTATGGTGAGGAGAGGCTTCAAAAGTCCATCCATTGAGGAGAGTAGATGGTTTTGTTTGTTTCCATTATACTCTACAAAAATAATAAAAAATAAAAGCACTTAAGCTGTTCTGCTTTGAGATCATTGGGGCAAATGTAAAGGACTCAAATGTGCAATGGTGAAATCTGTATTTGCCCAATTTGCATAGACAGAAGTTATTGTGGTTTATAACTCCCTTGACAGGCACTCAGAGATTGTTAAGAGAAGTAATTTCAGGCTAAATGGTCAGTTACAAAGAAGCAATGTTTAGAGTCCTGCACAATGCAGATAAAACTTTACTGCTGGATGAAAATTATCCTGTTAGCCTGGATGAAGAGCACTGAATGGCTGATCAGTAGCTCATCAGAAAGGCAATATTAGCCCCAGGCGCCGAGGTAAAGATTGTACCTGCAACTGTCCTGTCAGCAAAAGTCTGTATTTTGAAAAGGAGCACCTGAAAACTGGAAAGGGGGAGAGAGTTACGGGTCTGTACGTTTGTTTCTCCTTCAGTTTAAGCAGCTTTGACTTCGTCCAGGTCAGTAAGCATCCAGGTGTGGTAATCCCTCGTTGCCCTGGGAGAGGTGGCAGGAAAGTGCGAAGAACGCGCGTGTCCCAGGCTTGAGGTAGGCATGCTCCCTGGGGAGGAAAGCCCTGGGCAAGCAGGTCCAGAAGGGCTGGCGGGCCACAGGCAACGGGCTGAAGTTCCCTTCCGCTCCGCCTGAGACATTCCCCAGCTGTGGAGTCTCACCCCTGTCCTTTCAGCTCGGTTCTGTAACCTCCACCTCTGTGGTCGCCAGCGTGACCTGGTGCTCGAGCATACAGCCCCTTCCAGAGGTTAAAAGCATGATGTGGTCACGCTTCGTGATCACAGAACGCTGCGAGGTCTGGGCTAAGCCGTCAATGCCTATTAGCATTTTTAGATCGCTTGGTGGGCGTTTTATGGTAGCTCTTGCCAGCCAGCGGGACTGGGTAACTCTTCGCTCCAAATTACATCTATAACTTCGCTGTTACTCGTGATGTACAGTCTGGGCTATGAATGTATTGCAGCCTGCAATTTGCCTAGCGAAATCTCTCTACAGTAAAAACACATCAAGGCAGCAGCAGGAGCATCTCAGGCCACAGATAGCTCAAATAAAGGGTGTTTCTTACAAAATTGCGAACATGTAGGGTTGAATACAGCTTTAGTGCTGAAGCACCAGATCAGCGTCCGCAAACCGTGGACAGATCTCCTGTAATTCGTGATGCTGGACCTCTGGACACCAGCTGAGCATCCAACCAGTGGGAGGCAGAGCCCTCCCATTTCAAGGGGTTACAGACCAGCTGAAGGATTTATGGTGCAATGAAGGTTATTTTCTTCAGAAACACCTTTTTTTTTTTTTAATATAATGACTTCTGCATGTCTCATTTGTAAAGAAATTGCAGAAAAGAACAGTGCACTTAAAGAAATGATTCTACCACATAAGGACATAAACCCGTACTTCTGTGGAAATCCAAATAAATGTTTATGAACTGTCACATTTCAAACAGGATTTTAGCTGAGGAATAAACAAAAAGCAGAAGAATCCATAAGGGTTTTTTTCCAGCAAATACTACTTTTGAACTTTTTTGGGCTTTCTACATAGCAACTAGGACCCCAGTTATTCAGCTTGCGCTAACAGATGAGCTTTTACCCATTAAAAAACCCCAGCCTTTGCTCGTATGAAGTAATGCTTGCAGTCCCCTTGAAGAAACTTTGATTTTGCTGTAAATAGGTCTTAGTATAAATATCATTAGGAACACACGTGCTGATAGTGTGATGCCACCTGATGCAGTTATTCTGGGTTTAGGTTGTGTTTCTCAAGCGCCAGGACAGGTCACCTCTCGGCACTATTACCTTTGACATTGGCAGTCGTGCTTTTATGATCCTTTGATGGGCAGAGCCATGGTGTGTTGTGGAAATAAACCCAATAAACGCTTCTAGCAGTTAAGTGGGTTCTGACAGAATCGTTCTGAAGCCCTGTAAGATTTCATAAAGACATGGATCACTGAAATGGAATTATACATGCGGATTTAAAATTTCATTTGAAAGGTTGATTATCGCTTAATGTTCCCTAGGAGTCCTTTCGTTCAGCTTGTGATATATGTTCAGCACCAAAGCAAAGATTTGTCAGTATTCTTTCATGCTGGTTGTATTCTGAAAGAAGTTAAATTTTAGATGTTATGTAGTCTGGGAGGAGGGAAAAAAGCGCCACATCGTATGTACTCTGCTAAAAGCAATAACATTTGATTTGCAATAAACTATATTGTATGAAAGTGTTTGTATTATTGGTTTCAAACTCTTAGATTAGTGATTATTCACCTCATCTTTACCACCCTATAGGGAAAAATCATTGACAACTGAAGTATTTTGATTTCTGGTGCTTATACAGTCTGAGCATGTAGGCTTCGAACACACAGCGTTTGTGCTGCATATTACTAATGTCCTCGGGAAAAAAAATCTCTGCGAGAGAGCTGACTAAACTCCTCTGTTTTGTATTCTGCTTTTGTATATCTTTTTCAGCTCTTACTTTCCTATAGAAATTCATGATTCAGTAGTCTGGCCCAACTTATTCTATCTTTTTCAATCTAATAAGTAAATTTAATAAATTCTGACAGGAAGAAAAAAGTTCAGCTAACTCAGTTAACACTATTTCACCTTGTGAGCAAGGAAGAGCTTTGTTTATTACTGTGATTAAGTGCAGGGTACAGTGACGTAAGCGCCGCTTCTCAGTCACAGCGTGCAGCTTGTGCATGCACGATTTTTCTGTCACATATGTACTGCAAAATGCAATAGTTCTGCTGCACGTTTCAAACTCGTCAGGCACAAAAGTAATGTGTGAAGCTTGTGCAATCTTTTAAAAAAGCTGTATTAGCCCAAGATAAGAGGTAGTAAATAATGCACGTGATCTTAGTTGGTGTAGTTTAAAATCTGTGTAAATGGGTTTGTCCTGAAAAGCCTTGTCCTTGTAAATGGATGAAGGGTGAATGAAATGAGAATTTAATGAACTAAATTTGTTGTATTTGTCCTGTTCTACTTATAATGAAGCGAAGGATTTCTTTCATCATTTAAAGGTACTATACGCTGAATAGGCATGTTCCCCAAAAAGCCACAGCCTTGCATTTGGGGTCTTGCTCCATACATCCAAACGTATGTCCTCGTTGGTAAGCGGTGCACAGCAGTAGAAGCAAATCAATCTACTTCTCCCCAAAGGGGAGCGAGGCTGAGAGAGCTGGGGACGTGGCCATATACATATGGGAGGGCTTACCTGGGACTGGCCCTGGACACCCATCAATGGTTGGAGCGCATTAATTGTGCTCCTGGGGAACTTCCTCCAGGCTATTTTTATCTGTTTTCTAGGCAGGATGCTTGACCTGTGTGGGTGAAGTTTTGTTTGTGCATTTAATGTAATCGGTATGTTTTAAGACACGTAGCAGTGCTACTGGAAAAAGAGGCAGGACTTCTGAAGTGGTGCCCTTCTTCATGTTAATTTAACATTTAAAGGTTTGGTTGAAACATTTGTTCTCTCTGTAACTATTTTTATCAGACAACAGAAATACAAGAAGAAAATATTAAGCAAAAACTATATTGGTTTCATAGTTGAACAGTAACTCTTTGGAGTTCTGGTTATTATCTCTTTCAGATTTTAATGAAAAGTGGATATTTTCTGAGTTAATAGTTATTTCCTGACCTACGTTACAAGGGTTCCTGTAACAAATGCCTTGTGACTCTTTTAATCAATTTTTGTGCCACCATCTTGGCCTCTGTTGTTTAATTACCCAAAAATGTGTATTACTTGTTTTTCTTACTGCTTTGATTATAGGTGAAATCAGGTAGCCGATGGGCACAAATATTTTTGAAGCGTAGGTAGGTTGCAGGTGTGAAAATCAAGTGTCAGCTGGTGCTGTTAAGAAGGGAGGAGATGTGAAAATTGGAACTTGTAAATGGTGGCTGTATAGGGGATACTGGTTTCAAGGGTGCACCTGCAGCAGGTGTCTTCTAGTGAAGCATTCCCTGTCCCTAAGTGGAAAAAATAGGACCATTTCCTCCTAAAATTAGAGATGAGCCATTGATCAGTCGGAGCTGCCAGCAACGAACGTGCCTATGCAAACAGTGGAGACCTTCAGGAATATAGCTTTTGTCAGATTACTGAAGTCTAATTTTTTGTTCTTTTGCCAGAATTGAGAGCGGTGCCTATGCTGTCCTGGCAGCAAGCATTTCATCTGGGTACCGGCTGAAAGGGGAAAGCAGGGCATAGCAGGAGTTGCAGACTCAGTTACTAGCAGTCTTGTATTCTATTCAGAAATGCAGCTTAACAGAAAAAGCGTAATTCCTTACTTTAGACAGTTAAATCTGCCCACAATTTTAAATGCCGCAGCACTTTGTTTTAAGGCCAGTAAACTCATTATCTGAATTTTCTGCATCCCAGGACGCTGGGAAATATAGTCCACCCATAGATTCTGAAGTGGTATGACGTAGACTTCATATGCTGGCAAGTTGGGTGTCTTCCTTAAGGTAGTTGTCAGTTCTGGAGATGCCTGTCTCTTCACACACCACAGAAGGCATTTACCTCCACACTGAAAGAACCCAGACAAATCACCTTTTAGAAATTATTTTTTCTCTCCCCATTGACTGTACAGTGTCTTCCATTTTACTGTATGCTCCTCTCGAGTGGTCAAAGTGCATGAATTAATCTCTGTACGCCTAAAGTAGGTTGCACGGACTTGAATAGATAATCACACATCACTGCAAATCTTGTTAGAGGTATTTACTGTAGTTTGCTACTTCGTGCGTGCGGTGCAGGCCACTAAGTAGGCTTCAATATGTTGCACTGATGTAGAAAAGTTGCCTTACTTATTTTAAATCTCCGTGTTTAGTCGTGTGACTTCAATGAATTTTTTTTTCTTGTGCCTTCCAAGGAAAATACTAAATCCTAGTATGCTATTTTATCAGTTCTTCAGGATTGTTTAGCCTTTAATGCATTTTTGGCAGACTTTGCAGGCAGCTGAAACTGTGTTTTTAGAGCTTGTACTCTTGGGTATCCCTAATACAGATCTAATAGACGTGCCCAACTGCAAAATAAAATTCACCAACTTAAAAACAATGCCTTGAATTTAGGATGGACTTGAAATTTGTGATCAGTAGGCGTGGCCAAACTGATGGGAGGTATCTGCTGGAGTGCCATCGCTTTCCATGTGTAACGTCCCCGTCCACCAAACCTTGCCGTCTCTTCATGTATGGATGCTGCACAGCCATATAAACGCTTTAGAGTTGTTCAGGTTGAAACATTTTGGATGTTGGACCATTCTCATCCTGTTCCCCCGCTCCATGATTGTCAACCAAATTTTCAAGAATTCGTAGTCCCTCTTCCTATGACTGGTTTGAATCCTGGTTTGAATCCTAAGAATCCTGGTTTGAAACGCAGAGATGCAGAGTGCAGCGTTGGGTACGTTAATCTGCTCGGTTGCCATCTAGCTTTACTTAAACGCCTGATTTTGAAGCTTGCTTTGAGTGTATCTAATCAGAAAATTATGCCACATACAACACTGTAAATAGCTACAGTGTTTTGTCTTTTTTCAGCTAAATGTTTGCTTTGGTTCCTCAGACTAATTTTCCAAACTCCCCCTAAACTATCCAATATTTTAACAAAGGCCTAAATCTGCCCTAAATCTTCTAAGATAGTACTCTATCTCCCTCTGTTCATTCTTGTTACTCATCCCCAATTAGTGAATTGTGCTCGAATAGCATTGATCTTCTCTCAGCCTTAATGCCGCCATTAGTCAGGGAATGCTAAAAAGAGCCTTTATGAACGTTTTCCCCACTAAGGCTGTTTCCTGAAACTCAAAGTGACACAAAGAAGTTGTGATCCACTCTGGGGAGATGAGCGCAGAACTTGTTTGATGAAATACAGAGACTGGCACTTTAATGGGTTCCTCGGGAAAGAATGTTTCACAATAAGGATTCTCTTATCCTGCTATGGTGACAGAGAAAATGGGATCATGGGATTTTCAGTTTTAAGTAAAATAAGATACGGCAGTATTTTTATTTCCAAAGCTTTAGATTGCGCACAAGTGATTCTGAAGGCATGTCCCAAGCAATTTGAGCACGTTATGAAGTCAAAGTGTTCCATAAATACACTTCATTTGCAAGATAGAATAACTGGCAGGTTATAGTATGATGTGTTTAATTGACACTGCCTTGAACATATGTATATGGAAATTCTGAAGAAATGTTCAATAAGGAAACAAAGCACTTCCATTTTTAATTTCTAGCAAGACTGTATTGAAATCAACCGAGCTTGAAGACGCGCAAGTTGTGCCCTGCGATCAGGTGTGCCGTTGTGCGTGGTGGATGGCACAGAATGTTCCCTATGATCGCCTAACCTAACACGAAACCATGTGCGTGTTTTCCCCAGTCACCTCTTTTATGAGCCACAAGCGACGTGCATGGTGAGGTATCAGGCAGAAAAGGGCAAATACGAGCTAGACCTTGCCGCACGTATGTGCCTGACCTTCGCTCTAGGAGGGACAGATCTACAGATTGGTCAAAAAAAAAAATCACATCGTCCAAAAAACTGTAAAAGAAAATGTAAACCTGCACCTAGTTGTTAATCTGTTTGTTCCTTCTGCTCTAAATTAAGAGTTAAAACCTTCCTCCCTGCTGAATCAACCACTTGTGCTTTTTTCAGACTGACATATGTGAAGCGATGTCTACCTTTTGTCTCACCAATAGTGTCTTTTAAACATGCGTGCTTTTCTTTAAAGGTAGTTAAAAAAATAATATCGGAAGAATAAAAGCCTGCAATGTCTATAGTATGTCCCTCAATCATTCACGAAACGGTTTATATTTCTTAGGTTTGTCCGTTAAATGATACTGGTTTCATAATGAAGCTTCCACTGAACGAGCTAAAAAATAGTTGAGATAACGTATAAGTTTTCAGCTTAATTTTTTTCCTTTTATATGAAAGCTAGTGTTACATATCCGCAATCCTAATTGTGAGACTTTTTGGGTAATAGATTCCAGGATGCTGCTCCTAAGGTAATTGTTTCACCCAAAGACTTGCTGATACTATCACCTGTCTTTTGTAACTGAATATATTAACGCTGATGACTGCAGCTTGTAAAATCAGCTTTTAAAGAATCATCATAATAAAGAAGTACTTTCTGATTCAGAGGCAGGGCAGAAAGCTTGTGTCTTACAAAGTCCTGTGGCGTCTGTTGCCCTGTATGGGTGGATGCAATTTCTAATGAATTGTCCTCAGTCACTTTTCTTTGGGAAACCATTTGGAAGGCTGCATAGAGACAGATTCTGAAACGGAGCAGCTGAAAACAGTGCAGCCAGATGAACGGATCAGGAGTCTTTCAATTAAAATCTATTTAAATTGAGATTATATGAATGTAATTTTAATTATTAAAGGGCATTGTAGGCTTCTGTTAGGTTCTTTACAGTCAACATAGATTTCTTACTAGTTATTAGTGTGTTCAGAACGTCAGTCTTGATTTAAAGAAGCAAAATGTAGGGAAGCAGGCTTCTCCCCCGCCCCGCATTGTAGTAGTTGCTTTTGACTTCTTAATCATTTGAATACTAAAAATGCTTCTGCTTAGATTTTTAAATATAAGTAACTGTGTATCTAAAATACATGTAAGTTATGCCTGGTTTTATACTTTATTATGATAAAAGCCTACTTGCAATGATTTCGTACCACAAAGACTGGTTGAGTAGACACTTGGCCATTACAGGGTGGGTGTTCATGATCACATAACTCTGCGGGTCTCCTGCAGCTGAGGAAATGATGGCTACTATTATTTTCTTTTTAGAACAGACTTCTTATATTTTATTTTTTTTTAATTTTCCCTGTGGAATTTTCTGTAAATTCTTTGGTAGATTCTCACCTAAAGCCCTGGGTCTGAAATGAAAGATGGAGGAACAGTCTGCCATAGAAAAACTTATCTTGGGAGCTCTGTATTATTTTTCTTACAGATTTTTATAAAAGACTTCTGACAGTTTCCCAAAGATTTTAAATGTTCAGATTTTAATATGATACCAAGATTAAGTGGGGAAAAAAAGGATTACTTTGTGTAGCAGGTAGATTATGGGACTAGCTGCCAAAATTGCCCCGTTAGGATCACTGTGGGACTGATCCAGTTCCTCTGAGGTGGGGGAGCACTTCTTCATTGACTTGAATCATTTATGTGGAATTAGCCTAAGTTTTTTCTCTTTGTCATAAAAAGGTGGTCCACTTTTAACCTTGTGGTATTAAAATGTTTAGCTATTGACAAATGGCCTTTATGTCAGTATTCAGCACTTTTGTATCTCTCCTTATGAAACATACTAGCAGGTTTTTAAAAATTAAATTGAAAGTCCCTTAATTATTTGTATTCCAACAGCACCTGGAACAGTCCCTCTGAATTTTCATAGCTGAACACACAGAAAATGAAAGGATGGTTCCCCTTTCAAAACTTTAAAAACTCTTCCATGGTGAAGCGAAATGACTGAACAAAGCCAGACCCTTTGCTTAATTCCTGGAGTCCAGCTCAGCTGCTGCTGGCTCTCCCCAGTGCCAGCTTTTTCAGAGCTTTAAACCATTTCCTGATGGTTAATGCACAGTCTAGTTATGAACTCGGAAGACAATCCGTTTCCAACGGAGCCGTTGCCTGCCAAGCTCCCTTCCCCACCGTAATCCCTGTGGTCCTTTACCAGCGAGGTTTAGACCTGGCAATTCAACTAGTTCCAGCTCAGTGATGAGGTTTGTCTCCCAAACCCTCCCCGGACCATTTGGCGCTGCGTGCTGGCAATATTACCCAAATATTCTCCGCTTTCTCTCCCGGGTTCCAGCCACCGCCACGCCTCACACGGACAACCTCACTGAAGTCAAAGAAAGATTGTGATCGTTCTGATGATTCTGGGATTAAGCTGCAAATTTTCAGTATTTCAAAAAACCTGATCTATTGGGCAAACAACGCATCTAAAATGTGAGGTTTTAACTTTTCAAAGTCACAGCTCTTGGTGAGAGGGCAAGAACTTTGGGGAGTTGGGACATTCAAGAAGAATAAATGAGAAAGTAAATTGCAAGCTAATGCCTCCTCAAGGTTAGTGGGCCTGGGTTCTAGTATTAGCAGTTTCTGTTGTGGTTGCTGAAGGTTTCTGTCCCGCAGGGAGAAATTAAGCCTGAGGAAGCTCATGGAATTTAAATGTTGGGATCTGGAGTTTTGCATGTAAATGCTTCATTACCGCTTGCCCCATCGGGTCACCAGCAGACAGCGCTGGGTCAGAACGTGTGTCTTTCCCTCCCCTCCACTTTCTTCTTTCTTACTCTCACGTTATTCACCTGGGCGTACGTTACCAACCTGACCTGACGAGGTACTTGTGCTAAGGAATCTAAAATGCTAACAGCGCTTTTTTACTGTGTTATGTCTAAATGAAAATTCATATGGAAACATGATTAAAAAAGGGAGCGCGAAAGAAATCACAGTTAATTTATACTCTGCAGGCATGGCCGTAACACCTGATGAGATGTTGCTAACTACATTCAAATGACACTGCTGTAGTTTGAAAAGAAATTCATGCACTTTAGCAGCACTTGACAATGGCTGTTTAACAACCCGGCTAATCAGACGTGGATTATAGCAACAAGACTAATGAAGCACTAAAAGTCTTTAATGAATAATGGAGGATTTTTCATTCTCTTATGCTCTCGTGTTTATTAATTTAAAACAATTTGTGTAAGAACTGAAGTCACATACATGGGTTTCATAATGGATTTATTTAAGTGCTGTATTGGTACAGCTATTTAATTTTCAGGTTATTTAGTCTAAGCTCTCCCCTAAACAAGACTAAAGCCCAGGTGCAAGTCTCTTCAGTCTGCATTTTGATTATAGAACATATAGTTCCTACTCTTGTGTATCAAAGAAATGGCTGATGCTGTGCATACATTAGGTTTCAGCTTTAGCACGTGTCTAAAGCAACAAATTTGAATCTGTTCTCAAGCAGGTGTGTGTTTTCCATAGGCTTTCTATGCTGAGAAGAGAGAGAACTCTTCTCCCAAATCACCGGTGACAGGACGAGAGGAAACGGCCTCAAGCTGCATCAGGGGAGGTTTAGGTTGGGTATTAGGAAAAGTGTCTTCCCTGCCAGAGCGGTCGGGCCCTGGCACAGGCTGCCCAGAGAGGTGGGGGAGTCACCGTCCCTGGGGGGGTTCCAAAAACATGTAGACATGACACTCCAGGGCATGGTTTAGGAGGCCTGGGGGTGTTGGGTTGGGGGTTGGACTTGATGGTCCTAGAGGTCTTTTCCAACCTGAATGATTCTATGGTTTCCAGATTTGGGTCTTTAATGAAAACTAGAGTGAAGTAAAAAGTTTTAGTGCTTGTACCCCAACTGCTCTAAACTTGGTGAGTTTCCAATACAAGGATGTAATAACGTAAAATGAATACATTGGCTACTTTCTCAGCTGCTGACCTCAGCAGAGCTATATGCATATACTGCACCTGAAAATGGGACTCTCCATTTTGCACTTCTCTTCTGCCTTTGACCTCAGTTTGGCAGATGTGACTGAGGTATGTAAATTCCTCTACTTTATAAGTCTCCCAGCTTAGGAGGTTTGTCTTTATTGGCCGTGTGACTTTTTCAACTGGGGAAAATAGCCAGAAGAGCTGGCAGAGCTGTAGTCTAGGCTACAGCACCAGTATCATCTCCCTGCAGAGCCAAGTGCGCTCATTCCCCTTCCCTGTTCTCCCTTACAAAGCTTTGCTTGTTCTTCTGACTTCCCTGTCTTGATTTCCTTAGGATAGGTAATTTCACAAATTTTTTTCCATAAGATGAATGTGAGTCCAGTCCTAAAAATTACAGCACTCAAACAGGAATGGTTGGAGAAAGTATTTTGGGGCTTCATGTGGCTCTACATGTATTAATAGTATCCCTGGATATTTCTCCTCTTTTTGATCTTCTAGATTTTTCAATAACATTTTTAAAATTTGGTGGAAGTTTAAAACTCTGGAAGGGAAGAACAAAATGTTACAGGTGCCCAATTTAAGGGCTGAAATAAGAGTTTCACAGAACAAATTTTACATAATTAATTTGCCATCTTCAAGGTAGCGAAACTTTTTTTTTTCCAGGTTATTTACAAAGGAAACTGATTCCGACAGTAAGGTCGAGCAGGCAGATTGCAAGGCTCACGCCTTCAGCCGAGCCCTGTGTCTGTTATACGTAGGCAGTGCAATGATCCAGAGCAGCAGTTGCTGCCTGAGAAGTGCCTTTAATTGATACAAATACAGAAACTGTAAGCGATGCCGAGACAATTAAGACGGTTACATTTAAATAACAATATTTTCTATTAATTATGATTACTGTTGCCTGTAGCATTTATTTTTAATGTGAGAAGGAGCATTTCATTCTTTAATGGTAGCGCTCTTGTTGAAACTAATAGGTCAGGGGCCTCGTTCAGACTTTTTTCTGTTTTGCTGCTAATATCCGTTTGGAAGCTGCTGGGATAGAATATGGAAAACAATAACCAGGGCATGTATGAACACAAGCTTTATGTCTTGATGTTAGACTCCATGTTTCTCTGCTTTGTGCAAGGAGTTTCAGTGTTTGTTGTGCAGAGTTTCCATTTCAGCAACAAAGACACAGCCATTTTTAGGCACTGGGGATGGTGAGGATGGCTTCAGAACACCAGAGTACATAAAAACACCCTCCTTTTGGGGTTAGATTTAAGCTGTAAATGGTGCTTTTTTTTTTTTGAGACACGGTTGCAACAAGGTTTTTTTTGTGTATATTTTTTTCCCTGCCATAAGTTCCACGGTTGTGCTTGCTGCTGTCAGTGCCTTGCTGTGAACTCTGACTCAGGATTATCAAGGTAGACTTTAGTGGTTTTATTTCCCACCCCGGTTGTTCTTTTTTCTTGAGCAGGAGCAATTAGATGACTACGATTTTGTACATCTTCATTTGGATGCGATCCTTGCAGATTTGGTCTGTGGAGTGTCTAATTGTAATTAAAATTATTACTGTTTTTATTATTTGTATTTTCTATTGCAAAGGGAGATGGTTTTACCCGTTTGTGTCTGGGATTACATTATAAAAAGGATTGCAGTGGAAAAAAACCCTTAAATACTGCTGGTGAAACCATGCCAGGTTACATTAGCACGAATACTTCTGAACATATTTCTCCCTTACTTTAGAAGGCAGCGTTGTTTGCATTATCTTTACACAGGTACATGTATCGTAAATGATCACATGCATGTGCAAAGTATTACCTGAACAGTGCTAAGAAATATCACAATCTAATCCCCAAAAGAAGCTGGATCTGACTTAAATCCCTAATTCCAGGCAAATGTCCATTTAGTTCACAGAGCAACCATAAAGATAATAACCGCTTAAGCCTTCGCAATGGAACTTACTTGGAACGTAACGTTTCACAGCACTGCAAGGCTTTTTTTACATGTGGTTGCAACTCACCCCGAGCAGATGAGATGCTGATCGCATTCCGTGTCTGATCGAAGGACTGTCGCTGTGATGTTGACTAATAAACAAACTAGCAGATGTTGATACTGAAAGAATTATTTGATCTAAAGAACACCACCAATTGGTTTCCCAGTCTTTTTATTTCTTATGTCATGCTGAGATAAATATGGCAATGACGCTTAAATAATATGTTTTTGATGGAGAACAGATGAATGCATACCTCAAAACAGAAACGCTTCCCATAATCTTGCTGGACACTGTTTCTCTGATGTTTCACACATTGTCTCGGTGCCTGAGGGACCCTGCTGGGGTCAAACTTATTCTGCAAAGACTCCAAAGAAAACACACACCGAGTTCCTGCACCTCTAATAAAACTCTTCTGTGGACTGTACTGGAAGAATTACAATTCGTCTCAGTATAAATTTTAGGGATTGTCATGTAAACCTGTGGAGGCGTGGGGATATCCTGCAGCTCTTTCCGGATGTCTGTGCGCGGGCACGCGCGCCGTTGCAGAGCCCTGATTAAACCACGTGCGCGTGGGGCAGGGCGGTACGCAAGGCATTCCTGCCGCGGGGGTGACCCGTGTTTGCAGGCAGCTTCACTCCCCACGCGGGAATAGGGGCGCGTGTCAGCGTGGTGGCGTGGCACCGCGCTGACAAGCTGTGGGCACCCAAGTGCCGATGAAGTTTGTTTCCAGCCTCCGAGGTTTACTGGCAGAAGCAGACTTCTAAGGTGTTCTCCTGGCCACTGGATCGAGGCTCCTCTGAGATACGGCTTTCTTGTGGCGTGTGTTTCTCAGTCTTAATACATCACGACTCCTGATGTCACGTGACAGTGTTGCTCAGGATTTTATACTGGTTAACGCATTTACCACTAGTTGTGCACCATCTTTTTCTATTCGACTTCTCTTTCCTCTCTTCTGCCTCACTCTTTGAAAAAGAGCCGCTGGGAGTGCCAAACCTCCCTCTTTCTTTGAGCCTTCGCCCGCTGCCATCTAGCACCTCTTGCTCAGGTTTACTTTAGTTTGTCTAGGAAGCCAAATAAATATTTTATTTATTCTGAATTTTTCCCCTGGGAGTTTTTTTTTTTCTTTTGAACTAAGTGCAACACAGTATTTCAAAGGACCTCTGAAAAGATCAGCAGCTGAAGAGTGCTGCATATTTTATGTGAATTTTAAACAATGTCCCTCGTCTGTGCAGGGAGAATGACTCAATCATTTGTACAACTTAGCTGAAGGATGTCATGTCCATATCTAATGGGGAAATAACTTGCATACAGTGCAGAGTAAAAGCTGGCTATGTGTCTGATAGTCTACTCACGTTTAGGTCACTGGCAATTCCTACTTTATGCTAATGGGCAAGTGTCAAGAGCAGAGTAAATATAGATTCATCTTTGCTTGCTTGAAACTCATTGTAGACTCTGGATGCGCATTTACGAGAAGCCCTTTCCCAGCTCCTCTTCTCTGCGTTACTGAGAACAAAGGAGTATGTATAAATACCCTGTTACTAGACAGTGTGCTGAGTTGAAATATTAAGTCTTATCAAATCTCTACTATCTTTTCTAAAACACACATCAGAGCTTTATTTCAATCAGCAATCTCAGATCGGAGAGGAAAGGGAACAGCCAGGGAGGTAATCCTGTGTGAGAATGAGAACGTGACAGTCCACCTGAATGCCCTCGGTACTTTGGAAAAAGGCCAGGTTGCTTTTATTTGGGAACTTTCCATTCTCTATATATATAAATATATAGTGCCATATAATTTGACACTTAAGGAGAACTGTCTTATATTTATTTTCTAAATTAAATCGAATTTGTTTCGTTCATGCAAACACAGGAGGAGGTCATTGGCTTAGGACATCAAGAGGATTTTCCTCTACTATATAATTCTTCTCCAATTTTGAATTATCTGAACTCTCTAGGTGTAAGTCTAGCCTCGCTCTAAATAAACTAGTTCAGATTTTGGAGCAATGTAGTCATTTCAGACGGCATTATGTCCAGGTTAAAAATATCTCATTGGCTTGAATCAAAGCAAAGTGCTCAGATAACAGCCAGCCTATTTCTGGAAGCTTAGCTGAGTTGTGTCCCAGCATGGTGCTATTGGAACCATGTATTCCCTCACCTGTGAACTGAGGGATAAGAGTTCTCCCCCATTAGGATCTGTGAGAATAAATACAGTGAAGGCTGTAAGATGCTCTGTTAGTGTAATAATAGGATAGCGTAAATGCTCAGAATAGATTTTTAATGTTTGTTGTATTATATAGACATTTATAATAGAATTTAGAATGAGGATAACGTATACAATAAAATCCAGACTGTTTCAAATAACTTGGAAATATTATTTCCCAGTACACTTAGTTTGTAAGGCCTGTGAGCAAAGACATGCCTGAAACAATGACTGTGGTTCATGCTCACGTTTAAATCTGTGTAGGTCCACAGCAGCTTGACTGAAATCAATAAAAGTGATTTACATCATTATTGTAATTGTTATTGCTGGTTTCCTCCAGTATAACACATGCGATGACCTAATTAATCGATGGCTGTAATCAAGTCCTCTAATTTTTGTGATGATATTGTTTATTGGCAATTGAAAGCAGAGTGGTTTGGTTTGTGCCTTTTTTTTTTTTAAATGCAATAGCAGAATCATGCAAAGATGAAAAAGGATTTATTCTGGTTCATATTTGATCTTTTCCTTCTTTATTCAATAGAATGCCATACAAGCGTTAATGTTTAAAACATGAAAGCTAATGCAGAAGGACATATGGATATTACAGTAATGCGTTCAGAGCTCTGTTTCTGGAGTTTGAGAGCTGAATCACAGCTGTAACAGCAAATCTAAGCACTTGTTAGAAATATTGAGATTGACCAATGACAGTTCCAGTCTTCAGAGAAATAGATGCGCTTTCCCAAGAACCGCTGCAAAGTTATCTGCTGAGGTCTTGCCTTTCTGATCCTGCTCCGCAGGCTTGTGTCTGCCTCTATCTGCCCCGAGCTAGATAAGAGCCTAGAAGGCGACAGAGGATTCCTGCTGCTGTCACTGGCACCTGGCGCGATCGTCCCTCAGTCCCAGACACACGCGGGCACTGTGGCAATAGTAACGATGAGCTGTTTGCGCCGCTCCCACCGCCCCGTGCACGCGAGGAGGCCCTTACATAGATGAGGGGGCTGTTAGATGGGAATTGAGGCTGCTGGTGCGCTCGGCGCCAGCGGGGCAGCTGGATCCTCTTGGAATGGCTTAGCAAGGCGGTGGTGCCTGAGAGCAGGAATCCCGATACTGGCCTTTCTGCTCCCCAGTTTTATCATAAGTGCAATAGTAACTCTATTTCTCTACTCACAGGAAGCTTGATGGCTTCACGCAATTAATGTTTGCAAGCCATTCCATGGACTGTGGGAGTAAAGCACTCCAGAAATACAAGGCGTTATCTAAGTGTAATTGTTGCCATGTTTAACCCCCTCTCCTCCCTTTCCCTGACTCTCCTGCCATTGGGTTTGTCCTCTAGTCTCTAGAGCCCTCCCGTGAGGTCTGCTCCTGTAGGCTCTCTCTGATTCTAGCCAAGCCCTTCACCTTCTCAAGCATGTGTTATCTTAATCTCTGCGAAATCAGACTGATCACTGGTCACACAAATTTATTTCATAAAGGTTCCACCACAGCTTCTTGCACGTAAAATGGGGTATTGCTATATTAATAGAGAACATGTTGTGAAAACATCCTAAAAGCAGCAGAGAAATAAGACGATAACTGCAAATTCAATTATTTTTGAAATGGCTGTGCTGTTTCTAATTAGCTAATTGCAGCCTGAGTGTAATTAGGAAAAATGATAAAGGTTGAAATGCTTATTGAGAAAAAGAAAACAAAATAAACCCACTGTGGAGAGAAATATTGTTGAATAAATTGTATCAGGCAGTTGGTCAGAAAGGTGGACCTGACAATAGGATATTATTTACCCTTCCCATGCTGACGGAGATAATTGCAGTAATTGCACAGTTCATTTTCATACAAAGAGTGAAACTGCTTGAAATCAGTTTAATCTGGAAGAAACAACATGTTCCTCATACAGCAACAAACTGTTTTATGGCAAGCAACATTTATTTCATCAAAAACTTGTAAAGAAAGTATTTTGATTTAGCTGCCAGATGGATGCAATGAAGAACTCATCATTTGCTACCTTATAAAGATAGGAGATATGTAAAGTAAAAAAAAAAATCTACAGGGTGTGCTGTAAAAGCACAATTTCTAGATAAAATACTGTTTCCAGAGCTGTGTGTCCCAGAGAGAATAAATCCTTTATTTTGAATGGAATTGGAGAACATTTAGGGCAGAGACAGGAAGGATGGCAACGACGTCAGTATTTAGCAAGATTTGCTCTGTCCCAATGCACTGATCCTACGGCAAGAAAAGGAAGGCGTTTCACCAGACTAAACAATATGGGTTCCCCTTCAGCTTTTTGTTGAATAATGCTCTATGTAGAAAAAGGTTTTTGCCCTGTTGCAGTCCATGAACTTTGCTTGAGACGTGACTCGAGCCAAGCGAGGAGCCAGGTGAAAGCAGGTCACCTGCAACCGAAGTGAAGCAGCGGTGGTGGTACTGGTAGTCCTGAACTGTCCCAGAACCTTCTGTAACCCTGGGGAGGCTGAGATAGTGCTTCTTGAGAAGACACACCATGACGGTATCTTGATGTAGGGCCCAAACAGGAGATCCAGGGAGCTGGTGCCAAACTTTGAGAATCACCTTACCTAAGAAAGAAAACCAGCTCTGGCGCAAACGAAAGAGAATGAGTCTCTTACAGAGGGAGACAAGCCAAAGGAGAAGTCCCTCTTCTGTCTGTGCCTTTGCCTTCCCTCTATGTCTGTCCTTTGGACTTCACCTGTACTACTTCTGCCGTGCTGGCATTGTTTAGCGTGCTCGTCGGCCGCTTTGAAGGAGCGCAGCACGAGGAAGCCGCTTTGATATCAAAATAAGCTCGCAGCGTGTAGTCTTCAAAACCTTGCTACGAGACTGAGACGACTGTGGCAAGCGACGTGTTGCGAGTGAGCGGGCATGGGAAAGAGCGTACGACTTAGTTTAATTCATCGGTTTGAGGAGTACGGCTTTACTTGTGGCTGCAATATGTACAAACTAGTAATCACCCTATGGTGTTCTTCTGATTCTTCTGCAAGCTTTCTTCTTGCCTATTTTTGAGCAATTAAATTCATTTAAAATGTAACTACCAGAAATAGAGATCACTGAGAGAATAGGTATTTCTCTTGTTTTTATTGAGTTTTACATCAGCACAGTTTAATCTGTGTTTTCCTTTTTAGCTTTTTCCTCTCTGAGAAGTTTCATTTAACTGAAAATACTGCTTATTATTTATGAGGCATCCTTTCTTTCACTGACAGACAGCTGGGGAGAGTGTGCCATTTTCTATTGGTTTTGAGAGATGAAATATGAAACAAGTGCTGCTTAATCCTTAAGCTTCCAGCCTGACCTCTGCTCAATTGTTAGGTGTCAGCAAGTTAAAATATATAATATGGCCACATTAGACATCAGACTAATTTGTCAAGCAGGCCATGTTGACTAATAAAAGGACAAGTTCTTCCTTACACAAATCAAATCCTGAACGCATAAAAAGCACTGAAGACCTTGGGAAGAACTGTGGGAAACAGCCACCGGTTTTGCTTTCCTGCTCCAGGGACAAGCGAAGCAGGCCTGTGGCTTCGGCAGGAGGTACTTGTAGGAGCTACCGACGCATACGTTAAGTCTGGGAGGGGAAAAATAGAGGAAGAGAACTAGACATTGGCGATTGATTTTGAAGAAGGGCATCTGACTGGAAACCTACAGTAGGAATAATGTGGGTTATGCCTGTCTGGTGGATCCTCAGAGAGCAGAGAGGGGGTGGCTGTTTTTAAACATGGAATTTGGGCTATGTGTAGTTTTCATACCTACCTGATTAGTGCACAAATGGTTAGAGCTGTGATTGTTTTTGTAGGTGCAAAAGTTTTTTGGAGATTGAAGATCTTCTTGAAACTTCCATTTCAATGGAAATACAACACCTTAAGCAAAATTATTTTGGTGAAATTTTGTGATTTCTTAAAGAGCTGGGTCAGTGTAGTGACAGCCAGGAGGGAGACCGGAGGGAGAGGGCTCTCGTGAGAGTGAGGAGCGAATGTGACCTCCTGCATACCTAGGAAATTTGTAATGAAAACTTTTACCTTTTTCACATAAACAGAGTTTGAATCAAGTCTGGAGTGTCAGTTTCTCTGAGCTGAAGGAAAAAAAAAAAGGTTATTGGGTAATTTAACTGGTTTCATATTTTCTTACTGGCTCAGGTCTTAAACCTTTTAAGTGAAACTGGAGCAGCTTGATAGTTTTGCAGGAAACCTAAATGAAACATGTTGATCTGACTGACTTAAGCATGAAATTGTGTTTCTTAAAGGTTCTAAACAAAATCTCAGACTTGTAGAAAAGGAAGAAAATTCTCATATGACTTAGTACAGTGCAAAAGCAAACTTTATTTATCCATGTCAAAACCTTCTACTCATTTGATTTCAAGAAAGGTGAGCAAGAAAAGTGCTAAAATCGCGCAGGTCTGACAAATTAAGATCGCGTTATCTGGATAGTGACGTCTTTGCATTCTGCTTTGTTTCAGGTCAGTACAATCTTTTATATGCACAAAATCCAATTCACAATCGGCCTCTGTCTAGATGTATTCTGGTATTCCATCTCCCAGCTGCGTTAGCTTGAATGGCTGGTACTTGTACAGACCGTGCAAGGACTCGCTGCCCTTGGCAATATTAAGTGTCTCCTTTTTTCATATAGATGAACAATATTTTTTTCATTACATGAAAACAGGCTGTCCTTCAAAATTAGGCTTCTCTCCAAAGATTTGAACGGTTTTGCTTGGCGCTGCTGTGTTCGTCGGTTACCATTTTAAGAAACACCAGGGGCAGATGATCGAGTGGATTTGATAATTATTTTATCATCCTGCTCAAAGAAATGCCACTCTAGAGTGGCTGATAACTAACGAGTGACATAAAATAGGGTAACTTTGGGGTTTAGGGAACTGATGGGCTTACCAGTTTTCTCCTGTTACCCATCATACCTCTCCAAGAGCGAATTAATGTGATATCTGTGCACCTGACCCATTAAAATAATAATAAAAAAAGATGAATATTCTGAAATGGTATAAAAATTCTCCTTTCTAGTCAAAAGCTGTGCTCCTTTTACCTCAGAAGGTTTTCAAAAGATGAGTTATGTTTGATATTTAGCCTCTGGATGAAATCTAACTGTAATGAAATCAGGGGCATATCTTCAAATGCATTGAATCCAGGCTTTCACAAAGTGGTTCTCCACTGCTACAAAAGACTTTCTCCCTCCCATGACAAAAGGAAGCAGGAAGATGATGCTTGACCGTGAAAGATTTATTAAGAAAGCCTCTGTCCATCTTGAAAGGCTTACCCTGTTAGCACACTCCTAATTAACATGCAACATTTGATTTTTCTGGCTAGAGTGTATGTGTGGGAAAATCCCAATATTTTATGAAAACTTAGGAGTGTTTTCAACTCTTCCTGGTCTCACTGTTCCTGCTAGTATTTCCAGGCTGCAAAAAAACTCTCTTGAACCAAACTCTGTTTAACATTTCCCCGCTGCATGAGGGCAGAGGCTGGCCTACTTTTCCAGCTTCAGTTGCATGATCCAGCCTGTGGCTCAGCAGCCCAAGATGGAGGTAGGGCTTCCTTCCTTCCATCCTCCTCCTCCTCCTCCCTCTGCCCCACATTCCCTCTGAAAGCCAGCATCCCTCTCACCAACTCATTCAGCTGGTCCTCAAATAAACCTTTGTGGGTTTTATTTGAAATATTGCTGAGCTGAATCACCCCACGGAGGAGGAGGCGAGCAGCAGGTGGGAGAGGCAGGAGCCCTCAGCTGGGAGGGTGGATTTCCTGTGGACAGGGGTGGCAAAGACAGCAAAGGCGACCAAGACGTCTTTCCTCCGACACTGGGGAGCCACCCGGGTGGTTTCACTACCTGTGCAACCACAGCCTTCAAACAGCTGCTTTGCATTCAGTTTAGTCTCTTACTTCTGTTGCAACCTGCTGTGAGAAAAGGGCATTTGCTGTTTGTTGATAAGGAAGAGACCCATGGGCCTTTTGGAGTAATTTCTCTTATTTATTAAGCCCCATTTGCTGACCTTCCTCTGACAGAGGCTGTTAGCCCCAGTTAGAAGCTTTTTTGGGTGGGAAACACCCTTTTGACTTGGTTATGATATACACATATAGGTAAAACATTAGATTTTAATCTTTTTCTGAAGAAGGCTTCCTGCTTGTCTCAAGACTTTTTTGAATAGCGCAGATTTTACCCTCTTCAATAGCAGTATCTATTTTTTGTCTACATTCTTCTGCGTTTTTCTTTTGTATTGCTGCCTTCTTTGTCTTCTCTGGCACTCTGATAGTAACTGTCAGGCAGACCCAGACTTGTGTTGGTTCTGTTAACTTCAGCTTAAGTCTTTACTCTCTGGCCTGACGTGCTTGCTCTTATTTTAATGAAAAATACTTCATTTTGGTGGAACATCTGTCTGTATTGATTTCTGCAGCCACTTATTTCCTGAGGTTTTATCCATTCTTTTGTGCAAGACGCACACTGTGCAGGAACAGTTCTTAATCCTCAGATCTCCCTCCAACTCAGAGCTGCCAGGAGAGCTACTAAGTACCAGCCATAAGAATTTGATAAAACGGCCCTAAAGCAGCAGGCAGTGATTGGGCCTTAAGTTGTATCATTTACGTGACCTTCAGTAGGTAGCCTGGACCCCTTCATTATCTTTGCTGGGCAATGAGAGAGCTCAGTGCACACAAACGTCGCACGGAAAGTAGCGGGTGTTATAAAATTGCTGAGTAACAATAATGTTCGCTACTGTAAAGAAAAAAAAACTAGGCGATTTGTTTTCTTTTATGACCCCGCCTCTATCCTGGGTAAACCTAAAGCAATCCTTACCAAGTTAATTCCCCTTCTGTAGAGAAAACACAGGCCAAAGGAGCCGCGAAGCTGATAATCTAAAATTCTTGAGTGGATGTTAAGCACTAACCCTAAATCTAATAATCTAGCAGTACTAGCAGGCATAAATAACTCACTTCTGGAATGCTGTGATCTGCAAACCTCAGCGAGTTGCTGCAAGTAAAAAAATAAGATGGGGGGGGGGGCGCATTGTTCTGTTTCGGTGGGGGTTTTCCTGGGTTTTGGGGTTTTTTTGTTCCCCTGGATGTCGTGTAGGACTCGGTCTTTTCCATCAGTTATTACACAGCTAAGATCTCTGTAAATCCCAATAGAGCCACGGTTCATCGTGGTTGCCTGGTGCTTATTGTTTGTGCTTTGTCTTCCAACTTCAAATTAGGCTCCATAGCATTTTCTTCCTTTGCTAGGATTTTGTGTGAAAACTATATTAAAAGTGTGGCTTATTCATACCATGCAGTAATATAAATACATAGGGGAACTCCATCGGATGAACTCACACAAAGGGTGCTCGCTGTGCTCGGGTGTATCAGCTTGGCTAAGCCAGAAAGCACCAAAGGCCCAAACCAGAAGATCTATCATTAAAAGCAGAGGGCTTTCCTCAGAGCACAAATGAGCCAGCGTCCCTAAAAAACAAAGTGAAGATTTATAACGTCTTAACCAGCCGCAGCAGAGTGAAATCCTCCCCCGTGACACCGAGGCACGATTAATACCTTGTTGTTGTGCGCTGGATGGTTGCGAGGGAGCGCGGCACGGGGTTGGGGCTTCCCACGCCTCTGGTCGCGTCCGTATTTCCCTGTGCTTTGCTTGTGCCCTTCCTACACGTGGATACTGGCGTGCGGCGGCAGCAGACGAACCTGTACTGATGGGCTTTTCTTAGTTTCTCAATTCATATTCAAATTTCAAGATAATGGTAAATGCCGTACCACTGTGCATTGTCTAAGTAAATTTTTTGAACTATATGAAACTTTCTGATTTGATTTGTAAGCAGATGTAGATTGCAGGTTTTCTCATATGTGATTATAGACCCAAATTCCATCTAGCTCACCGAGGACCACTTTTTATATGAAAAATATGTCAGATTTCAGTCTCTCCAAGCAAAGCTAGGCAACAGGGAAGCTGCCTGAATAGTCACCTATAGATTTCCTTGGTATAAGCTAATTCCTCACGTGGTATGAAAGCATCTGTACAGCAAGAATTAGGAAGAGGGGTGGCTCTGGGTGCCTTGCCTAATTCTTATTGGGAGACTGCACTGGAGAAGGAACTTTACAGTCAGTGTCAGTCTGACCTCTCTGACTTTCACAAGCAGTAGATGTGCGTTGGTGGATCACTCCTACTTCTGCTGACTCTCTGTAGACCAGGGGAAGGATTCCTTGGGCATTTCTTGCTGTTACGTGAAGCAGGAAAGTGAATTTTAATTTTGTTGGCTGTCGTAAATGTTTTGCCATAAGTAGCTCTGGACGGGGGATTTATATGGCCTTTAAATTTATCTGTGAGATGTTTTGCAGTACTGTCAAGCCTGGAGAAACCAGCACAGTTTTGGGGTACCTGACGTCTGTAGGTTAGCATGTTCTCTAAATATTCTTCAACCTCACACTGCAGCACACTGAAGATAAACTGTGGCATTATATCCTAGAAGCAGAAGGCATTTTTGCAGAATTTCATGAGTAATTCCTTTCAATAGCTCAGAGCAAACCGACTGAAGCCGGCAGCCACAAATCACAGCAGCAGTATTTGTGGGCTGGTGAGGTAGCGTTATTTTGCAGACTGCTGGTAAATCTCTGGGAAGCTTCCTCTGCACCCAGCTGCTAGACGGAAGACATAATTGGTGCTCGTGATGGCCAGACCCCCATAAAAGGCTAGAAGTTTGTAAAATCGCTATAAAATCACTGGGTTGTAGAGAATTCTATGAGTGATAAATCTCTGTTTGTTTATATGATGGAGGCTGAATTCTGCAAGGCCCTTTCCAAACCTAGAATGAAGAAAGTCATAACATAAAAGAGCTTTTGAAGGAATAAGTTGTGAATCCAAATCGTACAAGTAAAAGGGTTCAAAGCAGGACTTGGAATAGGAAAGAACAAAGCCAGAGAATTACTTACAATACAAATAGCCCCTGACTTCAAAGGCTTAGAATTACTATGGTTAGCTCAACTGATTACTGAAGCTCATCTAAAACCAAGCAGGAAAAACAGTCCTTCTGGTCTCAAACTCTGCCCTAGCCAGAGGCGAAGGGAGCGGATGCTTCTCTGAAAGGCAAATCTGTGTGCTCTGGCAGACGACTCCCAAGGTGCAGTCAGCTGGGACTGGAAGGCACCTTGCTGCCCAGCTAACCTTAGTGGTCTCTCCCCTTCTGCCCTGTGTCTTACAGCAGCGGGTTGATGGGAACTTTTGGGTTGCTAGCCTGCGAGAACTCAGGGCTGGAAAGCTTTGAATAGCTCCTGCAAAATCTTGGATGTCCTTGGCCTCCTAAAGCAAATGCAGGCTGGCAGCTTGACAGCCGCAGCCCAGGGAAGAGAGCGTGCAGTGTTAAATGCTAAAGGATGGCACCGTCAGTGAAAAGCAAATTCTGGTGTGAGAGGAGAACGGGACCCTTGGTTTGTACATGCGTACCATCGCCACCAGCAAAGACCTGAATTCTGGAAGACTATCTGGGAGACTGTTATTCAGTTTGGCTTTGTCTCAGCTACCAAACACCCTTCGACACCGCGTAGCAGTAGATGTTTCCTTAAGGCACTTTCTTGTTAACTATTTCTGGTGTGTAACCATGGTTCTCTTCTGCAGAGCAGCCTCTTTAACGTGGCGCAGGCTGGCACGTGGTCTCCACCCTGCACAAGGCCAAAATTTCAGTGAGAATTTCAAGCTTCTCGCTGTTCCAGCAGACATGAAGTAATATGGTTTCATTAAAATAAACTGAATTATTCCTTCCCCCCCCTCCCCAGACTGCAGACCTAACCATTTGTTTGCATCAACTAGTAAGGCAAAGGGGAGGGAAAGGCTGTTGTTTTTTGTTTCTATAATAAGCCTAGGAGGAGGCTCAAACTCTACAGTAACTGCAGTCTTCTGAGGAGACTTAGACGTTATGCACAGCTTGAAATGTTTGTAGCCAATGTAGCATTTAAATCTTCAAGCCAATTAAGTGCAATTATTGAATGAAAGGTAATACTTTTCTTCAACAATATGACGGTTAAATTTAAATTGGTTTTTAAATTAGAAGGTGACACCTACTAACTGTCAGTCAATTAGGTGTTTATCTGAAGACTGTTGGCATGAAATTTCTTTTTTTTTTAATATATATATAGCCCATGTACTGAAGGCTGTAAGAGGTTTCTGCATTTTGTGCAGAGACGGTAAATACACAGAGCACCCATGAATAAGTGAAAAGAACTCTCCAGAACTCTCGAGTTAATATTTCAAAAAAGTGTTTAATGAAATAATTTGCCTATTTTCTGCCCACGTATTGGCTATTTTGTCCACGACTGAACTCCTTAGCTTTGTCTGAGCATTTCTACTACATAATGCCCTCTAAAACTTTGACAGCTTTGGGCTCGTCGCGTGGTTCAAGGTGTAGATTTACTCCTGTCCGTTGTCCTGTCCATTAAAGTCTCACAGATTTCCTCAGGCAAACAGTGAGAAGTCTGTTAATGCCAAAAAAAAAAACCCCGACAAAACAAACCCAAAAAACCAAACCCACAAACTTCTTTCCTTTTGTTAAAAAGCTACAATTTTCCAAGGAAATGGTCTCTTCCTACAGCGTATACAATACTTAGCCTTATTAATACACAATTTAATACACGATTGCAAGATCATAAAATACAGGTGTTTAATCTGATTAAATAGCAATTTGAGGTTATAATTTTTATACTCCAGGCTGCATTATGAGACCTTCTCAGTGATTGGTATTACAAGCTACTATTACTTCCAAAAATTAAGTATTTTTTCCTCATTTCTTCTTGTGGAGAAGTTCTTTGAGGTCTTTCTGTTTGTGGCAGCTAAAGAAGCATAAATTAATAGTTTCTGAAGTGTTCTTTTTGTAAGCAATTGCAGATAACTTATATTTTGGCATTTAAGTTAGAAAAAGATAAAAAGATGGTGATGTGCAAAGGCATGTCAACAGTTGTAATAAACATCTATTTTGAGAGCAATTGACATAACAGTGTAAAGATTTTATTTACAAGATGAAAGATGCCAAGTGACATGGCTACGTGGGTTTAAAAAGATGTTTTCCTTAACTTAAAAGCCCTGTCAATCTCAGCGCAAACACTTTGTGATCCATTCAGCGATAGGAAGCTGTGGCAAGTAGCAACAGAGCTTGTTTCCTTGTGTTACAACTGTAGGTAATTTTTAAAGTCTTAGTTGCCTTCTGCAATTAGAGACTGAGAGCGCGCCTGTTCCCTACCCCAGACCGGCTTTCTCTTGCTTTCTGATCATAGCACTGTATTCATACCTGCGTCCAAAAGCAAGGCGATGGAGCCGTGTCAGCCCAGCTGAGCCAGGAGCTTCTTTGCATCCCGAGCAGCTCTGGCCCACGGTTGTGCTAGGAAATGCTGAGGGGTGCCGGCTCTGCGTCGGCCTCGCGCCGAGACCTCCTGCAGCTTTGCGCCGCGGCTCCAGCCGCTCCCTGAGGCTGGCCGACTGCAGGAGTCGTGACTCCCTACCAGCAAAACCCTTAGCGGCTCTCTCCGGCAAAGGGCTCGGAAATGAAGGTCTGGGCTTAGCCAAATGTTCCTGTCTATTAACAAAACAGATCAGAACTCACGTTCAAAGTATTAAAATGGAAAACCAATGCACAGGACATGACGCATCTGTAACATTGATATTTTGTATGCAAGGTTGGTCGTACGTGCAACTCCTGCTGGAAATTTGCAAACTGAAAATGCCTACTTTGCATGCAATTGTATGAAAATGTAGTAGTAATCACACGAAAATTGAGACAGTTTTATTCTTTTTGTTCTCTGGTCTCTATCAGAACCGATACGTAAATGACCTTTTTTCCCTCTCCCTTTCTTTTCCCTTTCCTTTCCCAATATTCAATTAGTAGCGGTTTCAAAGAAACCATCCATGTTGATCGTTTTCTATTTCTGCTAGTCTTCCTTTTTTTTGCTCTCTGACCTTCCAATGAAATTACTACACTACTTCATCATACAAAGGGGAACACTTAAAACAATTATCTCAGAAATGCTTCTATTTACTTTTCCTTTTAAAATGTTCAGCCTTTCAATGTTACAATTATGTAGACAAATGTTTCTGTTGTACCAGAAGACAAAAAGGAATAAAGGGAGAGGAGGGGAAGCCCCAAGAACCACACAACCACTTAAAAACAACTTAAGGCATTATGTACGCTCTATTCGAGATCCATTTCAGGCATCGGACTAAATCCTGCTTTCAGGCACACATTGGTAGTTCTAACAAAGACTTTGACTTTGCTCGGATGTTAAGGGCAAAATTTGCTACCGTGAGCAAATTGGTTTGGTATGTAACAGGAGCAATCATCGGGGAGGATAAGTGGTATAATTGTAACCCTGACCCCTACAGCAGTGTTACGGTATTCAGTCATTTAGCTGCATTGTAGAATCTGCTGGAGAGTGGTTATGTACCGGGAGAGCCAGGTACCGTGCAAAGCTAACACCTTGCTTCATCTAAAACTGGTCAGACTCTTCCTGTAGCTAAGCCAGAATGAAAAATGGTTTTTTTATTTTATTTTCTGATTATTGTTTGTTTGGTTTGTTGCGTGTTTTTTTTTCCCCCGCCCCCCGTGGAAGGGCCCAACGCTCCTTTTGTAACACATCTGATGACAGATCAGCATGCACGCAGCGCTTTCCAGTAAGAGCAAAAGCAAAAATGCCGTGTAGGGAATGAAATCGCGGGCCATTTCAGGCACCCAACATTCAGGCTGTGCTGTCAGTAAAACACAGGTCTGAGCCCGTTCCCAGCTACCAGGTGCCACTACTCCATGGCCAAATACTGTGACTGCAGGAGGGGGGGTCTTGGGGGGATGAAGGCTATGGAGTGTGCCAGAGAAGGAACAAGGAGCCCAAAGGCATCCAGTACATGGCAGTGTGGAGAAATAACCTGGATAGACTCCCCACAAGCTGCAGGCTTCTATGCTGGAAGCTAATAATGCAAGGATAGAAATATAGGAAAGGAGGGGTTTTTCACTGTACCGGTGATCTAACAGTGAAACAAGTTGGTAGGGACACGGTGGAGTCTCCCTCCTTGCAGGTACTCCCAGCTTGATCTGAAGCTGGCCCCATTTAAAACAGCATCTGAGATGAGATGACCTTCAGAGATCCTTTCCAAATTAGGTTGCTTTGAGATCCTATGAATGGTATGAAATAACCAAACTTGGTTGTCATGGTAATGGAATTTTCTGTTGTTTCCTTATGTACCTGAAAAAGAGCACGTGGTGATCAGACCTGGTGCCATCCAGTCCATAACAGGTCAGCCATAATCAAGTCGTAGAGATTAGAATAAGCTCTTGATCAGAAGGGAGTATGAAAACTCTATTTGCTCCTGGTTTTGGCTTTAGCTGAGGACCCAGCCCCCGTGTCTACCTGGTGTTAAATGTTGTCATTTGGTTAGTCTTCTGTTTCTAGAGGTCTGCGCAATTATACTCAAATAATACGTATAGTTTCATTTTCTGGGAGAATTTTGGACCCTGAAGGAGAAGTACATGCAGCTGCATATCTGGGGAGGTAGTGACTTGCTGATAAAATATTTTATTGTAGTATTTCTGTATTATGAAATGTCATTGACTTCGATATTGACCAACTACGTCCTAGTTTTGACAGACAGGATTGCTATTGATTTTGTAATCAGAGCAAAATTACAAAGTCTCTGAAGCGTTCTGAACCTGATTAACATGGGTATCTATAGACTAGAATTAGCACAAAAGTTTCTCTTAAGAGCTATGAATTACTGAAACTACCTTGATTGCCTGAGAATGATCATGCAAACTACCAATGTTGCTTTAAAATTCCATTTAACAATTCATAGAGAAATTCTATGGTTGCCTTTGAAGTACAATAATAATAATTTAATTACATTTCTAGTATATTAAATTTGAAATTACTTCTCAGTCTCTTTTTGAATGTGCCCTGCAATAATTGGTAATAGTAGTACAAACACCTTACTGTGTTCTGTTACAAGCTGCCATCGGAGATCATCTGTGTTCCTTCTAGAGGCAGTGAATTAAACTATCAAAGCACAAAAGGTACAGTTCAGTTATAGCATCAATAGCTCTGTTAATTTTCTAGATATTAAACTGCTAAATTCTTTTTTCTGCTGAAAGTGTGAGAGAATGGAAATACAGATGTTTAACACAACATATGGCTTTTACAGTGGAATATTCAAACTGATGGTCAGAATTTTTTTGCACGGGAAGATTTTAGACTGAGTGACTGTATTTTAAAAATAAAAACAATAATTAAAGAACAACAGAAAAGCAAAAACAAAACAAACCCAACCAAACAAAAAAGAAGACACAAAAAACACCAAATAAAACATAAGACAGAAAGAAAAACAGTAATGTTTCAGAACAGGGCTGGCTCCATAATGGAAAACACCAGGATGAGACAGGATAATAAATTAAAAGGACTGACTCAAGCTCAGGAAGAGTCTGAAGACTCACCCAACTTGTGATTTGAATCCATCACTCAATGGTTAAAGCTCCGCCTAAGACATTGAGCAGCTGTTTATGTGACAAAGTGTTTAAATGGCACTAGCCGAAGGAGAAATGGGTTTGAAAGGTCCAAGTTGCTGTGTGTTAGTCACCATCTGGCTTTGAAGTTGGCCTTGCTTCGTGTGGGGGGTGGACCAGGCACCCTCCAGGGACCCCTTCCAAACTAAATCACCCTGTGATTCTGTGTTTTCCATTGAGGATATGGCTTGGCAGTAGCATTTCTCAGGGAGGTATTTCTTAGTCTGGATTGTTTACATGAGGCTATCTGAAAATAAATAGGTTTAGAGACAAAAAACTCTTTTGGAAATGTGCAGACGATTCCTGCGTTTGGGTTAAGCTTACTGTTATTATGATCATAGCTGGCTATTCAGTGATTCTGGTTGCCTCTGCTGATCGATCTATCATCTTTTACACAGCCCTTCACACATGGAAAAGGTTTCCCGATCATTTCTCTTGCCACTTCTTTTTTTTCTTTTTATTACTTTTATTGAAGTCCCCTGAAAAGAGCTCTTTCCTTCAGAGCCCCTAAACATAGTGATAGGAAAATGACTCATAGAAGAGAATAACAGGTTTGTGGGGTTTTTCCTTCCATTAGACTTTGTAGTGTATCTTTTTGTCCCTTCAGTCTGACTTCTCTTCAAAACTGTCAGCTTAATGAAGAAGAATCTGTTTTTTTGTCTTGCTCAGCAATGAGATTTACAATAAGGCACTCGCTCACCAGCCTGACACCCTCTACCCCAGCTCAGGTCTTTCAAGTGCCTAAAATCCACACTTTTCTTCAAAGGTCCCTCTGTTCTTATTACATACCAAGCCCAAATGTCTAATAATTAGGAGAGCCCTCTCTCTCTCTAGTCAATGCTGCAACTGCTGCATCCCTCCTCACTATTGATGAATTTGGGTACCAGGTTTTCCTTCTCCAACAGCATGTCAAAATGCATTAAAACAGAAGCTTTCAACGTAAGAATGACATACATAAGTCTATTTTGGGGCACTGAGAACATGAACAGTATTTCCATGATGAGAACAAATCAGTGTTCTGTAGGAATGTGTCTTCCACGCCAGATGTTACCATGTGTGACTAGTACTTAAGGGGGGTGAGGAACGGGATACCTGGGACTAGAGCAGAGAAAAAGCACCAACAGATGAATCGGTACTCTTGAACCAAATATCCCATACCTTTAAACTGTTCTGGGAAGAGTTTTTAGTCAGAATTAGAGCTTGTTCCAGTGCTTGTCTTGTTATCTTTGGTGATTGTCAGATAGCAGGAAAAAATTAATGCTCCGGTCTTTGCTGATAACTTTTGGTTGCATCTTAGCTTTTTTCCCCCCTCAGAAATAATAAATCTTTGACAAATACACTTTTTGTGTGCGTGTGTCAGTTATGCAGAAATCGGGGGAATAGGAAGGAAACTGAAATCTTGAGACACAAGTTTTGAGTTGCCACAGCTGCATGGACGGTGGCCCATATATTAATAAAGTTAATTCTTAAAATCATGTCCTACTCTAAAAACAAAATACTTGAGTAACATTCGGTGAACCACTGGCCTGTGATGAATGGTTTTTATAAGCGTTGCTGAAATGTGAAGAGAATGATTTCTCAGAGCTCATAAAGAAGGGATATAAAAAGCAAACAACAATATGTTAGCAGAGACACAGTAGATCTAAGGTGTCTACTCCTGGAGGCAAAACCAAACAAATGGACAGTCCTGCCACTCTCCCATCCTCTGTACAAAATGTTATTGCCTGGTTAGCTGTCCTAATCCTACCTTTCCTATTTGTTTAAGCTACTCAAAGTGTTTCTCATCTCCCTTGTTTCGAGCTACATTTGAAAATAGCTCCACTGAGTTATTGAATTTGAAAGCAATTTCAGCAAAACGTAGTTCCTGGGTAAAAATTATTGAAAGGGAAAGCTTGTGGAAAACGGGCAATTTAAAAGAGGTCGAGCAGTGGGTGCTATGGGTGTGAATAGGGATGAACCCTACCCTCTGCTCCGCGCTGGGGCGGCCTCACCCCGAGCGCTGTGGGCAGGGTTGGGCACCACAGTATATTAGGGATATAAAGCTACTGGAGAGTGTCCAGAGGAGGCCATGGAGTTGGTGAGGGGTTTAGAGGGGAAACCGTACGAGGAGCGGCTGGAGTCCCTGGGTTTGTTCAGCTGGAGCAGAGGAGGCCGAGGGCAGCCTCATGGGCTCTGCAGCCCCCTCCCGAGGGCAGGAGGAGGGGCCGGGCTGGTCTCTGCTCTCTGGTGCCCAACGCCAGGCCCCGAGGGGACGGCAGGGAGATGTGCCAGGGGAGGGTGAGGCTGGGCATTAGGGGAAGGTCCTGCCCCCAGAGGGTGGTGGGGCCCTGGCACAGGCTCCCCAGGGAGGCATCACGGCACCAGCCTGGCGATGTTCCAGAAGCCCTTGGACACGGCCCTCAGAGACACGGTGTGAATTTGGGGTGTCCTGTGCAGGGACAGGAGCTGGGCTCGGTGGTCCTTGTGGGTCCCTCCCAGCTCAGGGCATTCCATGATTCTAGGAACCATCCTGTTGGCGCTTCCACTAGACGCTTTGGTGGCTTCCATGCGTTTGCTCTGCTGCCTCTCCTGGAGTCTCCTCCAGCACCAATTCCTCTAGGGCTGATCCTCACGCCCAGACAGCAGCTCTGGGGCCGACCCAGGAAAGCCCCTCTTAGAGCCACCTTCAGAAGCTGATGCTGGAACAAAGTCTGGAATAGTTTTTGATGGTGGCTTCTGCCTTGGCCTCTGAAGCAGCTTTGGGAGACACAGCTTGATTTCTTTCTAGGGCATTTCTAGAGCCACCTCAGGGCTGCCGCTGGAACAGTTTCTCATGTCATTTCTTGAACAATTTCTGGGCCCAGTTCAAGAGCTATGTCTACAGCCACTATTTTCTTCTTATAAAATATAGCAGACTTTGTAGAACTGTCCCTAGACTAGTATCTAGAGCCACTCTTCAAACGTTATGTTAAAAGAATTGTTATTTAAACTTGCTATATCAGGAATGATTGTTCTAGAACAGAATGGTGGTATTCTTTAATTTCATAAAGGCTAATTTTAATTTAAAGCCAAAAGCCTTGGTGCTATATGTACATTGAGAGTAATGTTCCACACTTTATGTTCTGCTGAGGTGGCTGCAAGTGCCTCTCCTTACCGTTGCAAATTCCATCAATTTTATGAAGCTCCTATTGTCAAAACAATTCAGGCTCTCCTGTGGTAATCAGATAATTGAGACTATAGTAAACTGGCAGCAATTGCTAAATTAATTTGTGAAACAGTTTTAAGTAACAAATAGATAGGAGAAAATCACAATCTGATTATAGATATTGCAGAAGTAAGAAACCAAATTAAATTCATTGGATAAATTATTCATTGTGAATCACTTTCTCAGTACTACAACTAACACCCCAGGGGAAAATATGCTGTAAAGCTTCAAAGAGGAGTTAGAGCACCTTCCTTTGATTTCTAATAAAAAGTTTTAGATGACTGCGGGTGCCTTGGATACCTCCTTGAAACTATTCCAATTTCAGTTCAGCATGGCAAAGGCAGCAGCATTGAGGGTTATGGAACAATATCGAAAGATGGGTCTGGGAATCAGACCTCTTGATTCTTCTGGCTATTGACCACTGGCTTCACTTGTGATCTTGGGCGAACCTACAAAGCTTATTGCTTAAATCTTCTTTTGAAAATCAGAAAGGCTACATTACGAAATAAACGGGAAATATTCATTCTTAGAAAAGACAAATCTTGGCTTCTTAAGGAGACGTGAAAATGGAAGAAAAGTTTTATGGGCTTCTCTCCGGACATATCATTAAAGTCAACCACGGACAGAGAAGGATGGAACAAGAAGTGAGAAGTTTGTGCTTCCTCACACCGTCGTGCTGAAGCTTTTTGCTCAGCTTCATAAGCATTCAGCACGCAGATCGTTCTAATGCAGTTCACAATTCCAGGGTTATGTATTTTATTTTTTATTTCTGGAAGTAAACCCTTAAGTGGCCTTCAGAATCAAGGCCATAAAAGGTTTCTCAGACTGGGGCTTTGATTTACTGATTCTAATTGAAAATTTCAAGCATATATTTCAAATTAATACGGGGGGAAAAAATATAAGGACTCATTTTGAAACACCCAGTTATAAAGTCAGGTGCAATGTGTTTCTTTAAAATTTGGTCCATTTGTTCAGAGCATAAGCTGCCCTTAATACTTATTTCCTTCTGTCTTATTTTGGTTTTATCTAAGCAAAATAAAAGCAGCCAGAGGCTGAAGCACAGACTGATTAATAATACACACCTTTTTGAGCTGGTCTCATCTGACAAGAAATCTAGGATTAATGTAACAATTTCCCTAACAAAAATGAAATAATTTTTTTCTGATCCTAAGTACAAATTCCTTTTGAAATCCACCCTGGGATTTTAGCGCTGTAAGGTGGAGACAGCCGTTGGGTAGTTTTTCTGGAGAGTTGGCTGATGATAAGAACAGTCATTTAAAAGATGCGTTGAATGTGATAAGAATTAACATTGCGCTTTACCTTACTTCAGTATCTTGGAGCTTTGGATCGAGGATGATACCAAGACACAGGAATTAAGCTGTCAAAGGAACTTTTTCTTTCTTTTGTTGCTTTCATCTACATCTAGTGGAATAATTATCATCAAATAATGGATTAGCTGGACTTTTGTGGTACTTTTAAATATGTAGTTGAACAAGTATTTTAAAATTATTCATTTTGTTACAGAGATTAATTGATAATGGATCAAATATGCTTCTGAATAATGTGTTTATAAAAGCAATGGGATTTTTTTTTTTGTTTGGTTTTGGGGTGTTTTTTTGTGTACTGGACTGATTCATCCAAATAACTCAAGCAGCTATGCTACCACCACGCGTAGGACAGGACGGTAAACATTTCAGTAAAACGGCTGCTTGCAGAGTTTGTGCAACGAGTGCTATATTTAGCTACAACAATTTTGGAGCGACATCTGCAAAAGTCCACCTCCTCTTGTTTCAAATGAAGTATCAGCTGCAAAATGTAAACGCAAATTAATTTAATACTGTAAAAAAAGTGAGGTGGTCTTCTCCAGTATTGTATTCTGCCTCTGCAGATAACTCTGCTTATAGGAGGTCTAGAACTTCCTCGGTTTGCCAGGCTGCCTGCCGTGGTTGTAGCTCACAGCAGCACACCTCTCCTACAAATGTCTGCTTGGGCTGGACAATGATGCCTCGTTCACCTTCCCCGATGAGCCTTGCCTGTGGGCTGGATACTGTTTCCCTCTATATTTTTGGACTTCTAGGTTACTTAAGCTGTTTGAGATGTGACTGTATGTACTCCTAATTACAGCAAATGTACCTTGTAATTTGTAATCAGGTTGCTGTGGAAGTTCAGAGTTTAATTTGCTGTCTCTTTAAAACCACCTACCTGGAAGCTTATGATGATAGAGGCCTCTTTTCTATTTTCTTTTTTTCCCCTCCCTGCATGCGGTTTATTTCACCTACTTCCACAGAGTAATTAGGTAATCTATGACATAGGTAATGAGATGAGACATATGTGACTTGCTACCTCGGTTTTCTTTGCTGCTCTTCAGAGATGCACTGGTTGGAGGTGAGGAGTTGGTCTCTCATCAGACTGGACTGGACTTTTAGTTGGTCTTATTTCCCATCCTGACACCTTTGGACATACTCATCTGTCAAATTCCCCGCTCCTGCAAGGCCAGGAGCAATATCCTTAATCTCTTCCGTTCACTTCTGGTTTTCGTGCTCGTCTTTGGTGCGCAGAGACATAAGCAATCAGTCTGCACGGGGCTGCCTGGGCTAAACCTGTCTCGTGTTGGGCCAGTGTGTGCAGAGGATTATCGTTGATGAACCAAGTTGCCTGAGCTTTTTCTCCGTCCCGCTAGCTCTCATATCTAAACTCTTATGCCATTGCTAAAGGACAAGGCTCACTTAACTTAAGTTTCTATGATTTGAAAGGCAAGGGCGGTGTTCAACTTTCAGCATCGGAAAGGTGAAGAGGCCAGCTCCCTCAGGAGGGTGCTGGCCTGATGTCCGCAAGCTGTTTTCATTTCTCTTTCCTACTGGTGAGATATGTGGTCGGCTTCTCGGCAGATGATCATCGGTGTACTTTCAGAGAATGTCTGGAGAACATGACTTTTAAAGGCATTTAGGCACTACTTGGAGTTTTCAAGTGTTGGTTTTAGAAAGTAAGCAGGAATTCTGCATGAAGAACCTGCCTTCTCTACCATGACCCTTCCATTAAACTCATGTTCAGGTCAAAGACCCCCAGTGTAAATCTGGGGTTTCTTGGCTGACTTTTGCTACTTTCTCAATGACAGGGGAGAGGGTTGGGACCCCTTTTTTTTATTTTCCTCCTTTCTTTCTTTATTTCTCAGCCTACCTGGGCACCCACACAATTTAAATGACCATTGTGCACACAGTCTGGCTAAATTACAGCATCATTGTGGAGCTCCCTATGGGTGACCCCAGCCTGGGTCCCCAGCCCAGCCTGGTTCCAGTTCCCATTTTATCCCCACCAATTGATACGCTCCCTTCTCATCCCTGTGTCCTTTCACAACGCCAGCAGTTGCCAAAGACATTTAGGAAGAAAACTGCGTGTGTCTGCATCAGTCGAGTCACCTAGCTGATTGATCATGGGGCTTTTAAAATCCCATTATATCACTCTGGACCCTTGTAACTGGATTGGACTATAGATGGAAATTTCACAGGGCCCTTGTAATATCATGTTGCCACACACTTTGTCAACCAGATTTTTCTGTTCATTCTCTAGGCATTTGTATACTGTTTTTCAAATGTTTGAGTAACGTTTATCTACAAAAAAAAAAAAAGGCACGTGTACAGCTGTGTTTTATAAAAGGCAAGTATTCTCACTTCTAGGATTTAAGGAAAAATTCTTAAAGCTTGTCAGAGACACTCAGGAATAAGACTTTCAGTTGAAGGATCATGCGAAAACAAATTGCTCATGTCTGCTGTCCTGGACCCAAGGTTAATTGCTGTAATGTAGAACAGACTGAGGAAAATGTTGTGTACAGGTCTCGTCAATTAACCCCTTGTCTAGAAAGGAAGCGTTCTGCAATAAGCAGTAGAACATCTAGTCGTTTAAATAGCAGGTGTTTCATGGCAGTGGCGCGTTGGGAGCGGGCAGGAAATAACATTCCAAGGAATGCCATAAATGCACAGAGAAAATGGTGAAATTGAGGGTTAACCAAAATCCTGCAGGATAAGACAGATGGATAACAGAAAATAGCACAGGCCAGATATTTATAGGACAGACTTTGATTTTTTTGTGTACAGTTTTGCATACTCAAACACTATCCCTTGTGTGTGATTGATTATCTGGGAGTGTATAAAGTCACCTGCCAGCAATAGTTGTCTAAAATGCATCTAGGAGTGCCTTAGAGGAATACTCTATCACACAGAGAGTCATTAAACTGTGGAACTAACTGGCACAGAAATTCATTGAAGGCAAAAATTGGGGCAAATAAATGGCTAACAGGCCTGTCAGGAGTTATAACTGATGGTGAAGAAAGACTTTAGAAGGAATACCAAACATCTCAGTTCAAGAATTAAGCCTTCCCCTTCACAACTGGAGATGTGACATATGGGGCAGATGATCAGGCATCGAGGTCTGCGCTCCGACCACTGTCGGAGATGCGATGGTCGGGGGATTGCCACGTATCATCCAGCGTAGTGACCCCTGTGCATAACTAGGGTTGGTTCTCACCCGCTTGGAAAACAGCCTATTTATCAAGGCCTGCCTATGTGCAATGTTCTTTCACTTTTTCCCTGTCTTATGAGGAGGTGTCCCGTTCTGTCCTTCCATAGCTATGGAGTATAAACTCTTCTCATTTTGCAGCACTGCAGAAGCCCAGACTGAAAATAAGAATAACATTTGGTTGCCTGCAGCAGAGGATGCAAGGGAGAAGGAGTTATTATATCTGTTATTGTCAGAGTGACTCCATTGGCAACAATATTGCTTCCAAACTGGTCGGTTTTGGGTTACTACACCATACCGCGGATGATGCTGAACTGTGGAAGGGGGGGATTGTTTCTGAGAAGAAACCGAGAGGAAAAAAAGGGGTTAATTGATGATGAAAAATGCTTATGATCCCCTTAGAAGGTCGCACATGTCATTTTCCTTAAATCCAGGGTTGGTCTTCTGGATGTGTATTCTTCTTCACTCCTAAGTGTAGTCTGTTACTTAGAAACCTCCCTCATTTACGCCACTCATATTCTTCCCTCCTCCGTCCAGTTCAATACTGAAGTTCAGGGAGAAGTGTAGATTTTAAAGCACAGGCCTTAAGCTAGGCTTTGAGACCTATGCAAGCTGAAATAACTGGGCAAATTTTCAAACGCACTTAGAAATCTGCTGGTCAGTTTGAATCAGATGAGTGCTTTGAGATCCTGAAAATTAGACAGTGTAGTTAGAAACCTTAATGTTGGTCTGAAAGTCAGATATTCTCAGTCCTTCGTGGATTTTCTCGACAACTTGACTGCAATATTAACTTATTTTGGCACATATACTGTAGAGAAAGAAAAAGCAGCCTCCTGAAATTTGAAAAGCGTCAATATGCTAGTCTAATTTTAAAGTTTTTCGTCATCAAAGCTCTGTATATAAACCTCAGCAATCTTCTTTCAAAATTCCACACTTTCTATGCAATTACTTTGGCAGCATGAAGCACTTGCCTATTGGGTTGTTATGAATGGTGAATATCAGTCCCAAATACACCAGCTTCAGGACCTGAAAGTCCAGGATTATTTTTGCTGCCTATCAATTTACCAGGCGAATTGTGCATGCCTTATGCATCATAAGGAGGAGTGTTTAGCAACTGGTTTCGGTCATGCAAAGTCTAGTCCAGAAGAGACAACCACATCCACGTGAGCAGCCCCAGTGAAGTCTGTACTGGTTGGAATCCCGGTGCGCATCGTCACCCTGAAACAAAAATCAGGAGATGACTTGCTAAACCACTTTAAGACTTAAGCTTTTACCTTCAGCCTTGGAATATTATTATTTTTTTCAGTCTGTCAGCCAAATAAACGTTAAGGATGAGCTTGCTGAGGTGAGGTCAGGGCTGTACCTGCTGAGCAGAGCCGCAGGCACACGCGGAGCAGCTGTCGTGTGTCTCTGCTCCTTTCTAGTAAAACAAAACTGTTGTGAAGAGACCAGAGACGCGCACAGTGACACATGTGAGATTTTTCCCACGCTTCTCCCAGGCACCACTTTATTCCTTATCTTCTGTTCTTGTACCATTCCTTATGGGCTAGTGGTACCTATAGACATTGTCCTGGGGGGGGGGAAAGCCATTTTTTCAGAGTAGCAAGAGTTAATCTAAGGCCTTTTATTTCCCATTTCCTTCGTGTATTTATAACCAAGGGAGCGACACTTTAGACAGGCACTCTATGGACAAGCACAGCCGGGTGGCTCTTGTGCCCAGAGCAGTGCAACGTGAAAGTGCTCATCCTGGCACTTTTGGAGGTCCTTGGTCCGTGGGGCGCCGCCCCAAAGTGTGATGAGCTGCAAACAGAGCGTGACCTGTGCTTCCTGGTGTCTTATCGCCCGTTCCCTTTGGTTTTGCTTTTTGAAGTGTGTCATGGTCTCTGTATTATCAGCACCGTTTCCAGCACAAATCCAAAACGCAGCCCAATACGAGCTACTATGAAGAAAATTAACTCTGTCCCAGCCAAAACCAGCCCAAAAGTGAATGCAATGAGTTAAACGCTGAGGCAGTGATTTTTGTTCCTTAGTTTGGAGTTTTGTCTGGTTGGGCCTGCTGCTGGGGGTGGTTTGGTTCTAACCAAAATCCGTGATAGTAACCAAGCAGGATAGTTTTAAACTTCCTGAGGTCGAGGAAAATTATATTAGGTCGGGATATTCCACAACTTTTTAAGCATGACTGTTTTTTTTGTCTTGTTGAGACATGGGAGTGTAATTTCTTTAATTGAAAACCCTCCAGGGTAAGGAAGCTCATGAGATACGAGCACTGTAGCTGCTATATTACCTTTTCAGTAACTGCTGGGCTCTCAGACTTGCTTCCACACAAATGATAATAGCAATTAAACCACAGATATTTTCGGTCTTACTCTCTCAGAAAAACTTCTATGGCAGTACCCAGGTACAGATTTCAGGTTTTCTTTGAAAAATGTATGTATATTGCAAGGCAGCTTGTGTAGAAAGTGAGCCTGATACTTCCACTGAATAAATTAATATTAAGAGACATTTATTTTCATCTTTGAAAATCTTGAAGAGCTGGAGCAGGCAGGTCTTTTTAACTTTTATATAAAAGTTTGTTATGAGAAAAATCAGAATATTTTCAGAGGAAACTCTCATTATTTTTCTGGGGGGAAAAAAATCATTCTGCTGAAAAGCAATTACCTATTGGGGAAAGAAAACCCATTTGATGGGAAATTGACCACCTATCAAAAATTGATCAGCCTTGCCAGGCTGGCTGAGAGAAAGAATTTGCTAGAGAAAGATGGGAAGCAGGAAGAGAAGGGGCATAGAGGCAAAGGAGAGATGCTTATCAGCACATTTCATTCCTTATCAGAATCACTGCTCTGCAGCCACTTTACCTAAATAAGGATCAGTTTAGCTACAGTCCCTTTCCTCCTCTTTTGGGTGACTGAATTTATGCTGTAACTTGAGTGCAGTGAGACCTCAGCACCTGTACTCTGCTTCGGATCACCAGGTATTTTCTCTGCTGCGTTGGTGCCATGGGAAAACACTGAAGAGAGTCAGGGTTGGTGGGGTTTTATTTGCATTTATTTTTTAACTTCATCTGTCTTAAAATGTGAGGTAGCGAATGTTAGATTTGATTGAGCTTCTCAGAAAATTCTGCTTGGCTCAGTCATTTCTTTCAAGCCATTAACTACGGTTGTCATGTATACTTGCCACTAAACAAGGCTTCAGCTGCCAATCCCCAGCTAATTTATGGTACAGAAATCTCTTGTTCCAGGAAAGGCACATATTTCTTTGAAAGAAATGATTTGTATTACACGCCTTTCTGATTTCTCTCCTTGTTGCTTATTTTCCTGGTGATTTTTTTTTTTTTTAATATCCAGTGAGACAAAATAATACTTGTCTTGCCTTGGTGGGAAAAGGTCAGCAGACTTCCAAGAAGGGTGATATGATATAGAAAGCAAAGTTGCATTGTGCAGGGCCTTGAGAAACCGGGCTGTTCGCTGGTGGGACCAAGCCTTGGCAGCTCAGGACGGCGACCCTCCTGAGAGGGGCAGAAGTGGGAACCCTTTCCCTGCTGCAACAAGCAGAAGGAACCTAATGTTGCTTGCTCTGTTGGCACAAAAAGAGGATGGGCAAAAGTAGCCAGCAGGAAACGTTTCGCGTTCTTGTGTCTCCGCTCTAAGAGTACAGGGGCTTTGCAGGCAAGAGCCCGCCCCTCTGCCTGGGTGCCACCCCTCTGCCCCTTCTCCCCCAGCACCCTCCCGCCAGTAGTGCCTAAATATGACTGCGAATCCGTAAAGAACCCGAGATCTCCCATTCGGGCAGTCTAATTTCTAACTTTGTCAAGCACACAAGTCAGAGGCAAAACTAATTAATGTCACTGTACTGCAGACTCTTCCCTAATGAATCCCCCTCCTCTTCAAATTAACCTTAAATGAAGCGAGTAACATATTTTGCAGATGGATCGTTAGCGGTGCTATCTGGCACACAGGAGTCTGATATTTTATTTCCTCCCCATTTCAACTGGAATTACCCAAAGCTGTAGCACAGAAAGAAAAATTAAGCCATCGGCACCAACAGCTTCTCCGTGTCGCAGCCAGCAAGCAAACCAGTGACATCGCTGCTGTTTTGCTTCCTGGTCATGTCACCGAAACATCTCCTGCTCACTTCGTACCCGCATACTTAATAAGAGTAGTGGTTCTTGCACAGTCAAGGAGTGGCAGAGAGACTTAAACAGGTTGTAGCATTAACTCCACATTTCCTTCTCATCTGAACGGTTAGGACAAACCACTGCAGCGTGTGGAGGTAACACTGCAGTCAGCTTTGATGGAGCAAGCTTGAATGCCAAGCAGCATGAAGACTCAGCAGCTTAGATTCCCACAGGTGATTGGTGCCCAGAGAAATACCCCGTGCTCCTCCCGTATTAAATTTTAAGAAACTAATTTTGTTGCTGGCAGGCAGAGTTCCTCCGGACAACTGTGGCAGGGACCTGTTGACAGTTTGAGTGTTGTGAAGAAGTAAAGAGCTGGTCAGAGCTGGCAAAAGGTTTTCAAAAGAGCTCAGCTGCTGTTTAGAGATTGAGATACCACGGCTGGATTTGGGGCAGCTCCTTCCTCGTGGCATCTGTGGGGGATCCTCCGCCTTGAGAAGGCTGGCAAGGGCTTTTGAAGCTCTGAGCCCTGAGCAGAGATATAAACACGCGTAAGAGAGCGGGTCCTGAGCCAAGGCAGAGGGTGGGCGCACGGCGCACAGCGGCAATTCTTTAGAACAATCCACCTTAGTATTTCTGGTGGTAGTTAGCAGGGCTTTTTAAAAGCTGCTTTTCAGCCTACCTTTGGGCTTTAGCAGTGAAAACCAGTGTGTTACACAAGCAAGGCAAATGTAAGGATGTTGTTCCCTGTCCAAATTCTGCTCGTGTTCGGTGCATCGTCTGAAGCTACATGTGAAACCAGCAGCAAATAACAGAAACTCCACCCGAGAGAAAACTAAAGCCAATCTCAAGACTTTCATTATTGCCAGGAAAAATGAAGTGTTTTTGTCAATCTATTAAAAATGATAAAAGGATATTTTGGGAAATAATAAAATAAAAGACAAAAAAAAGTCGTCTTTGTCCCTAAGTGAAGGTGTGAACATTGCCAATAGGAATGTGCATGTCGCGCAGAAAAGTGAAGTGGGATGTTGATTCTTGTCTGGAAACAAAAATCAGCATCTGGAGGCAGGAACAGGGATAAAACCGTTTGAACCGGGAGTGGGAGGACAAACTGATATGTCACAAAATGAAATCAAAGGTATGCTTGCAGGAAGAGGAGGGCAGGGAGGAGAGAAAGCCCACACAATTGAAAGACAAATAGCATGGTACAGAGAGCCAGGGAGAGACACTGACACTTGCAGATGCATTTCTGCCCAGGATTTGCACTGGTTTCTTGAAAATGTCAAAAGCAGGTGTTTCCTTTTGAAATGCAAGCTGATGTGGGCATTCAGCAGAGTCTCTCCCAGGTGCTAGAACAGTATGGGGTTTGGTCTTTCCGAGGTGATTATTGCTGAACACATTGTGTAGCCGCTGCACCTGCCAGGGAGAAGATCTATGTTTAAAAGAGGAAGGACGGATATACTGATAGCGTCAGGAGGAAACTTTCTGCTTCAGCTGTGACTTTTAAAAGTCTTCGGTAGTTTGTATTTATTTTTTAATCAGTACAACAGGCAGCCAAAAAAGTGGAGTCACCAAATACAACTTTTTCCAAATATGGCTACGAATATACATACACATAAACCCACATTCTTAAAAAGAAATTAAAATGAACCTGTGAAGAACATTGCCATCATAGATGAAAAGACCTGTTCCCTTCTGAGCTAGATGCAAGAGAGTTCAAGTCCTTTATTGGAAACGAGGGTGGAGACTGCCAGTCCCTGCACAATACATGGCCAAACCAATCTCCTCTATACTCCGGGCATCAGAACTTGGTAATTGTAAGATATGTCAATCCTTTCTAAGTAGAAAGGAGTTAGACCCCTACAATTGTTGCAGGGTCATCTTTATCCCCGTGCACGCTTTAAGTCCGATTAGAAAGTGTTGCCGGCTCAGAACAGTTTTTTTCTTGTAAGTGCCATGTTGAACTTACTTTTCTCCAGTGAAAATGACTTAGAGCAGGAAAATGAAGAATTAGCTTGTAGGTGTTGCTCATTAGAGATGCCCTAATAAAACAAAGGTTTTGAGAAGTATTTAAACTAGACCCATTTGGGAAGGGAAGTTTAAAACTCCCCCAGAAGAAGAAATGCTGAGAGGTTTGGGGCTTTTCTTCATTTATTTTTTTTTTTTCGGTCACTTGTTACTGTGGTCTATGTTTATTGGGACCTTATTATTTTTCACATTTGGAGATTTGTTTGTACAGATTTGATTTGACCTTCTAGTTAGGTGAAAGTCCCATCTATATTCATGTGAGGAAAGATCTCACATCTGTGAGAAAGTCAAAATTGTTCTCACGCTGCTGTTAACAGCAAAAGAATCTCTGGAGGAGATTAATTTAGTGCTGAGAAGCGAAGAAAATTACAGAATATATGGATGATTTTAGGCATTTTACCTGTTCTGCTGATAAGATTAAAAAATTACTATATGCCATCAGCTGTTTCAAGTATTGGGACTTCTGCTTCAGAACCTCCTCAGCTCCTCTATGAATAACTCCCAGCTTCCACATTTTTACCTCATCCATTTCGAAGTCTTCCTGAAGTCTGAGGAAGGTACTGTAAATAGGCACCATAGAGATTTGCAGATATTACCCAGATGGCTGAACTATTTCTACAATTGGAAGCAAAAGAATGTCTAAGAATGGGCAAAATTCCATACTCAAAATTAACTAGTTTAATTGAAATGAGCCTTAGTAATAATTACCATTAAGCCAAGTGCCTGTGGGAGATACTATATTGTATAAAGTTAAAAATGATTACTGTACTTACAGTTATTCATACATGTGAATATGGTCCTCTCGGCACAGATGGGATACAAAGGGATATTTGCATTTGTGCCAAATTAGAAGAAGTGGCATTTACACTGATGAAAGATAAGTTCTAGATACAGTGATTTTGTCAAATTTAAAACCCATTTATTCTATCCTGTGCACCGAGATTAAAATGGGAGTTGCAATTACGTGCCTGTGTTTTAATGACTGGAAAATATACACTGAAACAGATTGTTATTTAGCCCAGAAGAGGAGGATATACCGAAGAGAGTCCTTCACTGTTTAAATTAAAGCCGTTAAATGCCAGGGCAGGATTTCTGAGGGTTAATGTGACTGCCCTGCAAATACTTGTGCAGCTATTCAGTGAGGTTCCCAACTTCAGCACGCTTCTGTTCGATCTACGTCTAGGCGTAAGCAGAGAACTACGCACGGTATTTTTTGAGCTGTTTTTCAAAGCAGGACGGGTTTAGGTTCTTTGTCATTTGCGTTTCTGTTGAGCTCTGCACGGTTCCAAGGATGATCTAGTCCCTTAATGACCCGCCTGATTCCAGCCCGCGGTTATCTGCTCGCGCCCATCAGCGGAGCCCTGGGCCCGTAGGGATGCTATCTGCTGGACGTCACTGTGCTACGCGAGAGGTACCATAGCAACTGCCAGCAAGTCCGGCCGCCACATTGCAGGCACCGTGATTTCCAGGTTACAGATGGCGTAGGCACGCGACGCGTCGTTTTAATTAGCGGTGTAGCAGCAGCAGCACAGAGCTCAGCCTTCTCGGGCGCCTCTGGAGCGCTCCCCCGTAAGCTGGTTGCTGCTGCGGTCCCTCCGTCAGCAGAGCTCAAGGTGCGCCTGTCTCGTCTGCAGTCATAGCAGCTGCTGCAGTGCAGGCGCACGCTTAGCCCAAAGCTGCAGAGAGTTTTTCTTTGAAAATAATGACTAATAAAAAGAAAGAAAAAAAAAAATCTCTAAAATGCAGGCGTCATTCCACGAGAGCAGGGAAAAGCCACAGTGCCCCTGTATGGCACTAAGCACCGGTAACGTCCTTAGGGCAGTCTTACAAACGGAGCGGGATCTGCACGTCAGGGCACCTCTGTTCTTCCCAATTCTGCTGAAGTTTTGTTTGACCTCGGATAATCCACTACCTGTTACGGCAGGTTGCTGTCTCTAAATAATAATATATCCAGTAATATTTACTTCTGATATAGATTTCAAGGTCTGATTAAGCATTTTAAAGCTATACATAATCTTCCAAAGAACATAATATAGCTCTTATTCTTTGTGATTAACACTTCATTAGCATTACTCCAATTCAAACTTATTTAAAGTTTTCCTCTGTTTTACTCTGCCCATTATTTTGGATATTTTCCTAACTTTAGACATTTGATATGGTTTTTAAGAGCTTTAGTAAGCAAACTTTTACCCTGCTTGTATATTCATACCATTCGTATAACTAGCTGGCAGCACAAGTTCAACTATTCTCCCACCCACAAGAGAACAGACCAAATAATCCACACAATTCAGATTTATTTAATAATCACAAATAGTTTAGCTTATGAATATTTCATACCGCCTCGCTTTCACCAAGGATATAGTCATGCTGAATGTCTATATCATCAGATTATGCGGCGAACAATGGAAAGCATATGTTCTATGTAGTTTTTCTTAACAATTTGCTGAAGTAAGAACACCTGGCGCCGTTAGAAATAGGATGCAAAGGAATTGTTCCCTTTTGTTATTTGCACTCCTGAAATTTTAAGTTGCAACCCAACAACAGTCGTGTTTTTAACTTTGGGAAAATACATTAAAAAAAGGTTTTAAAGATTTATTTTTTTAATTAATGAAAATATATTCATTTCCCCTTGCAGTAAAAATGCACTTTGCATTCCTCAAAGAGCTCTGCGGGTAATATTCAGAAATGAAAACAAAAGCAGTATCTGGCTTTTGCAGTATTTTGCTACCTTTTAACTCTTCTTAGTTGCTATTCATATTGTCTGGTTCACGGGTAAGATAGCGGCAACACACTGAAGGCAGTGCTCCTTTAACCGAGAGGTGGGAAACCGCCTATAGTTCTCGTGGCAGCGCAGGGCTGTGCATCGCTATTGCATGTGACACGGGCTCCCTGTTTTCAAGGAGATGGAAGTGGATCCATTTAGAGGTGGTTCTACTTCTAAATGGCTCCAACAATCTCAAATTTCAGCAGTAAACTAACCATAAATAAAAAAAAAAAAGCTCAACTAGCTCTAGGAAGAGGCTCGCTGTCCAGGCAGTGCTGTTAGCGGGTTACAAGAACTGGCTGAAGAGTCACGGTCAAAATAAATGCTAAAACAGTGCGTTTCTGTTTCTCCTCGTGCTCAGTAATCACAAAAGGCATCGCTGCAGCAAATGCTGTACGTGCGTTCTGAAATCCCAGCGCTACCGGTGAGATACAGCATGCATATGGAAGTTACGCAGACAGTTGAACCAGGACCAAATTAATCCCTTGCTAAAATAAAACAAAACCAAGTATTTAGAGCTGATTCTATTTAGGGTGGGTGGTAACTTGTCAGGCCGATCCAGCTTTGTGAGAAATAGTTTACAAAAGCCCGGTCAAGTACAATAGCTAGTGAGAAACCCGTTATCAGGTTTGATAGCTGACGTGTGGGTGACCTGCGATGGTACGTGCTGCTGGAATCTGAAGTGTTCGTGCTACAAGCAGCAAACCTCCAGGGAGAATATTTGTGTGTGCGCGTGTTATAAAAATAATGGTAAAATGTAAATGAAACGGGTACTTTGGGTTAATAATTCTGAGTACTCTGAAGGTACAGGGGCATAATTGGGAAAAAAAACGACTCCTAAACGTTAATTGTTAAAAAATAGTCTCTGATGGTAACGGTAATCTTCTTAAAGTCAAACCACGGAAGCTCTGAGTATAATGCCTCACTGTGTGTCTTCTAAAGGTGGGTAATTGGAAATTACTTTGTATAAAGCTTTGCATAATGTTTTCGGTCTAGTGAGTCGCATCAATGGTTGGTTGAGAACATGGTGATGCAGAAAAGGGACTTGATAAGCCAGGTCATGTAAAATTAAATGGCCATGCTGGAGACCCAGCCTAGCTTGCTGCAGCCCAGCACAAGAATCCTCTCCTATCCCCTCCCGATTCCCATCGGACCTCCGGTTTACTCTAACGTCCTGGTGTCTTTTCTCTCAAGAGCTTCATAAAATGACATTGCAGAAAAAGACGAGGAGCTCCCCGTGAGGAGCCGTCCCCACCTTTACCCGCCCGGCGTGTCCTGGTGCCAGCGCTGCCTTCCCGGCAGAATCTGGAACGTGCCAACGTGAGCGGCAGCGCTCTGCCCCGAGCGCGCTCAGACAGACTAATCATCAAGATAACAAATGGACAGATTCACCCATGCTTCCTTGCCACTGGTAAAGCCAATTGGGATCTGCTTGTTTGCTGGTTTAGTTTCAAAGGTTTTCTTTATTTGATGAGCTCGCTCTGCCCAGGAAACCTTTAGCTGGCAGTGAATAACTCGGAGCAGATGAGGCAAGGTAGTATTCTAGAAAAATGATGGGAACAAGTTATTGTACATCCATTATAGAAACCAGTAGCATTACTATGGCTAGTGATGGCACATGCTGAGATAATCAAATATAATAACATATTGCTCACGCTTTGCACAGCCAATATGACTCTTGGCATCACTTAAGCAGCGTTTCTGGCAATAAGCAGTGCCAGGAGGTTATGGATGGTTAAATACCTTTCATGAACAGAGCAATCTTCTTGGATAATGACAATAACGAACTGATTTCAATGTAGAGCAAATTCAATAAAACTGATTAAATACAGATTGCCAGACTCTTTTCTGGTTTACAATGCTTTAACAGTGCCAAACGCGTTTGGTTTTCCCCTGCTACAAAACAACATGAAATCTGCTACTAATTTTGTTAAGAAGCACTCCAAATAAAAAATAGTGCAGTTTTCCTCAAGCCATTTCTGCCTTATAACCTCGGGAAAGTATTTATAAGAAGTGAAAAATAGATTGGTAACTTGTGGTTAAAAACTCTCTCGTCGTTTATTTGGATGGTTTTGTCTTAGGGGGGACGAACAGTGCAAACTACAACCAATGCTTGGTTTTTATGAGTAAACGATGATAAGCAGATTTGTAGCATACTTAGACTGGTTGGCGGTATGTGGGATGGTTCCTTTATCTAGAGAGGCATGAAGCACAGCAAGATGGGGTGAGGATTTATTTTTTCTGTACATAATTACAAAAAATTGAAAAAATAAAAGAAGCCCGTATTTTGTCCAAGGGGAAGACACCAAAAGATTTCTGTTTCTATCCTGCTCTCGCCTGTGCCGTGATTTCTTACCCCATTTCCTTGCTACTTACTGCAGGAATAGGCTGAAGGACCTTGGGTGTGGCAGTCCCAACTTGTATGTCAGCTTTGTTAGACTGGTGATTTGAATGTGAAATTCCATCTCCGTTTTAATGCCATCGGCACCAGTGAAATTTAATTAAATTTTTCTTCATTGGATTTTTATGAAGGACAAGTTTTGCTCCTGAGTTTTACTGAAGGAACAGACAACATCAGAAAGGCTTCAAAGCCCGTGATGAACAGGCAGACTAAAGAGAAAAACAAACTCTGCGCAGTTCAATAAGAAGATCAGATAGGGAAGAACAGCCAGGGAGGCAATTAATAATAATTACGGCATTATTTAATTATCAATTTTTATCATTAAATGTCATCATCCACCTCATATCTTTAATTAAAACTTAATTATGCTTTTCTCTTTTACACTCTCACACACACATGCAATTAACCAGCCTAAGAAAATTATTGTGAGTTGCTTTATCTCATAAGGATGTCGTATTGTTTTGTATTTGAATATTTAAGCAGTATCTTTTAAGCAACTGGAACTTGTTAAATACTTATTTCCTCTCTTTTACCTCTCAACATATACCCTAGGAGTGTCATTCTTTCCGACTAAGCTGCAGAAGCGTCGTGTGAGCCAGCAGTACCGTACGAAGTTAGCTGAGCGCGCGTGCAGTATTTTACCCAAGGAAACTCAAATTTTCCTGGTCTGCTTATTCCGTTCTGCAGGCAGCGCGTAGGTTCCTCACCCTTTTCTCAAGGCTTTGGCACAGAAAGAGAGGGAAATATGTTAAAATGAAAATACTTCTGAAATGAAACGGTGGCTTCTCTTTTTTTGTTCTGTGTGGGTGAAGTGCGATGTAGTGAGATTCAAATAAGCCTTTGATCTTTCATTGTTCCAGGAGTCTTGGTAGTGTTTATCATTTCAAAAAAGAGAAATTTCAGCAGACTTAGTGATTCCCTTGCCAAAATGACATTTCATTGTTAAAAGGAACACCAGAAAAGCTTGCACTAGGAAGATTTTACAATCTTGTTTGACATAATGGAGGGTATTATTTTCTTTTGCTACTGAAGTACGCAACAGAAAACGTTTTAAGAGTAATAATGTCACCAAAGTTCTTAAGAGATTATAGGGTGCTTTTTTCCTTCCCCCCCCCTTTTTTTTTTTAAACAATTACTCTGCCTCTTGAGAAAAATCTCACTAAAACAGTTAAGGAAAAACTTCACATACTCAATTTCTTTTTTCCTCCCTGTGGAGAGGAAAGGAAAGGTGTTTTCTCTGATGAATCCATGGAGCTGATGTGACCAGAGCTGTGAGATCGGATAACAATCCGTGGCTAACTTTTCATATGTGTTTATTATTTCACTTATCTTTGCAGAATCTGAGTCTGTCGGACAAGTTCTGGCAAAGGCAGGGCTTGGCCCAGTGCTGAGCGCAGTCACCACCCAGGGCGTTCGCCTTCCGGAGGCGGCGATGTGACGGCGAAGCAGAGAAGCCCGTTCCTCTCCTGGTGCAGCTTACGGGTAGGGAAGCCACAGACTGTCCTGTGCCTGTGATTTGATCCTTTATAGGAACAGAAACTCTAATCGATAACACGAGAGAGACAAGGCTGAGCCCAAGCTGCCGCTCCAGTGCCTGCAGGGGCTCTGGGCAGGGCACGTGTGCCCAAAAGCAGGTGGATGTTAATGTGGGACCTAAGTGAGGAGGATGGTGGGGGGGATGGGAAAGCCCAAAATAATCTTCCCTTCTTTGTCCAGAGATTGCTGTAAGTATTGTATGTGGCATTAAGTACTCAATCAAAGCTGAAATCTTTGCGCCAGGACTCGCAGATGTAAGTGGTCTGAGGAAATAACATGATTTCCTCAAGTATGTGGAGGTGGTTGCACTCAGTGGAAGCAAGCCGAGGCGATCCTCTGCTAGCGCTAAATTAATCTGGGGAAGAGAGGAAAAAATGTACCGTTTTGAAAATAGTTTTCTCTCTCCTTTTTTTTTTTTTTTTTTATTTTTAAATCTGTTCTGAGTTTATGCAGGATTTAGGGCTTATGTAAGATTATTTTGCGTACTTGTGTCCAAGGGACAATCCCCCGACATCAGTGGCAGCAAGCTTCCTGCTCTGAACTACAGAATTAAAGTCAGTGGAACTCCACAGGCACTTACATTTAGGCCACTGTTTCAGTATTTGCAGGACAGACTTTTAAGGTATGTATGGGTTATGACCACGTAAACAAATATACTTTATTGCTAGCATAAAGCAGTATTTCGTTGCCTTATATGCTTTCTCCTGCCAACACAAGAGAGCAATGTGTAAAGCTAAGCTGTTATTTAAGAGAGGTTAAATAACAAAGAGCGAAATATTAACCACGTAATAACTTCATTCAGGCAATAAAGAACCTGCCATTCTTCACTCCAGTGCTTTTAAAAATTGCTATTTGATGGTTCAGCAGTAAAAACAATGCTAGTTTTCAGGTTTTGTTGTTTAGCTTTGGGTTTTGAAGAATCTCATTTATACCCTAGCCTGCCATGAAAAAAAAAAAAAAAAAAGAGTTATTTTTTATGTTTTTTGCAATGTTCAGACAAATGTCAAAGGGGAAATTCGGTGCACACACAACTTGAGCAAGCACACGGGAATGTAGAGTTACTGTGTCCCAGCAAAGGTCAAAATCCCCTTGTTTGTGGGGCTGAGAAGAAAAAATTACAAATAGACTTCTGGTAAAAGGAAGGTGAGCGAAGATCACAGCAGCTGGAGTAAAAAATTCTTTTTGTTTGTTTGTTTGGTGGTTTGTTTTTTCTTTTTTTTTTTTTAAAAAAACTTTGCAGCGGATGGGGTCCTGACCTCTGGAATCTGCAGTAGCCCCGCTTGGGAAGCAGATTGTAATGCCACGAGTATCTTAGGGTTTGGCAACATCTGCCAGTTTGACCTCTGACAAAAAGAGTATTTATTATTATTAATAGCACTGCCATCTCCCAAAGTTTTGTTTTAGAAACTGCATAATAACTTTCCTCAAGACTAAATATGCCGTTTACCTGGTGGGCTGTGTAGATACGCGTACACGGACATAACTCCATAACCGCAGAGCTGGCTGGCGGCTGAAGAAGAATCTGATCAGCTTTTGTACCGCTGCCTTCCAGTGACGGGAAGCAGTGAAACTGCGAGGAAAGCTGTCAGTTTGTTTGCAGCTCTGAGAGTTCCTGGGCACAACATTGCCTTGGCATCTAGTTCAGAAATCTGCCAGGGAAATCATAGCTGGTGCAGCAGCAGCAGTGGAGGGAAGACTGCGGTAACCATGGTGCCCAGCTTGGCGGGGAGAGGATACGGAATAAAGGAAAACAGGAAAAAAAAAAAAGAAGGACATTAAAGTCCCCTTGAAATGCCACCCCTCAGCTTTACGTGCAGGTAGGAGGACAAATTGCATGGAGGAGGTGAGCTCTGGGAGCTTCTAGCCCCAGCCGTAACTGATTGCAATCACTTAAATGGAGCAACAAGAGAAGATAACACAGTACAGCTCTGTTATACTCTTAATTTCTTTTCCCCTCGCATGCCTGGGGGTTACACAGATTAGTCTAGTATCACTTACGAGCCCCCGGAGGACAGGCAGCTGATAGGAGCGAGGCCCGCCGGTTCGATTTGCCTGTCTGGAGGCACCCGCCGCCAACAGCCCCCCAACGCCCCGCTGCGATGGCGAGCCTCCCGCGCAGCAGCCGGCGTCCCCCGTGCACTCGGCTGTTCGGCTAAAACCATGACAGCGCGGTGAGAAGCCAAAGGGATGGATGCCTGTGCCTTACCAAATAACCCTGATTTAGTTATTTCTCTAATGAAAGATCATGCAGAGCAATAAAACCTAGGCTCTGGGCTATAATGGCATGGTTGAATCTCAGATAACTTCTGAGGATTAATAGTTTCGAATTAAAGACAAACAAGGAAACCTCAAAGTAAAGCTAAAGCTCTCCAGAGGCACTCGCACCGCGTTGGGTAACAGAGGTACGTGTCTTTCCCCAGTAAATGCTGTTGCTTCGTCGTTTGCACAGTCGGTCTGTGGCATTCAGGCTGTTACAAGGACTGAAGAACAGAGGCTTGCTTAGCACGGAGGAGCGTATGTTTCCCCAGATAAAGATAAGGTCACTCTGCTTTTGTGATGTACTTGATGCTTAACGGAGACTTCGGGGTTCTTCTCTTTTCAAAGCAGGGGTTCAGCCTGCACCCTCGTACACTCATCCGTGGTGCACGTGCACTGGCAAGCCCGTGCGAACTGGCTGTCGTAAACGTCTCAGAAACTGTGTTTTCAAAGGATTTCTGGCACGCCCGACCAGGAGGAGACCTCCTAACTATTGTTATCAAGTCCAAGTGTTCTCCCTTTCAAAGCATGAAAAGGCAGGCAAAGCTTGAAACTATCAATGAAGGCTAAGTTTTTGGGGGTTTGGTTGGTTATTTTTTGCTCTTTCTTTTCCTCCCCAGAAGAGCAGGATTTCATTTTGGATTTCAATTCGCCCCCAACAAGCAGTATTCATATGACTGCAGGTTGATCCAAAAGCATTTTAAATTTTGCCTTATCATATCCTCAGGATTTAAACCTGATTCTGGAAACGTTTACACTTTTTTCTGGTGAATAGGCCATCTGAAATCTCTTTTATTCAGACTAAAATCAGACTGTACATAAGTAAATGAATATTGCTGAGAAAAACAGAGGAATTTGGGATCACTCCCATACCCACTTCAGGTTTGAAATCCTGACCTTGGTGAAGTCCATGGCAAAATGTTCACTGAATTCACTGAAATCAGGATATTACAGGCTTCCTCAGCAGAATTGCCTCAGGCCTGTGTATAAAAAAAGGAATGCTTTCACCTCCTAATGATTTGGGGAGAAATCTGAGGCCAAGCACACACTGAGAATGATGTTAGGGGAGCTGCTGCACCAGCTTATGCCTGAAACAACTTCTTAAAATAAGCCCTGTATTCTTCTGCTAAAATGTCTCATTTTGGGGGCAGCTTAGCATCTAGCAAAAAGGAAAACAAAAATCACCTTGTAGGGATTTCCCAGGTTTCTCCTGACAAGACACAGTATTCGTGTCTCCTGGAGGGACAGCAAAGCACTAGCCACCCTAATGATTTCTGCTGTTTTGCCGCTTGCTCTGTATAAGCATCTTCAATGAAGACGAAGCAAAGAAACTGGATCATACAAGAGCCACTGGATCCGTCCTAGTGACTTCCTTGGCAAAGCAGCCAGAAAACTGGCAGAAGGAGCTCCACGAGGAATTTGTATAAATCCTGGCGATCCCTGGCTGCTAAACTGCCCTCCTCGGGGAGGTGCTATTTAACGCAGCCTGGGAGCAGGGGGCTCTTCCCAGCCTCCTGGTTCTCTGCCAGACGCAGCTCAGCTGAACCACTGCTTCTGGCACGCTCTTCAAATAACTGCGAGGAAATTAGCTGGGGCGTTTTAATGGGAAGCTCTTTCCCTTCTACTAGAGAAAGGAATCTCAGCGCCCCGTGAGGGAGGGATGGGGTTTCGGGAGCTCCCCTCCCCTGTTTTCTTTCTCCATACATCTCATTTGATCCAGCGCACGTGGCTTCAGTGCTATTTTGTAAATTCTCTATTAACGTGTAACCGAAAGCAGGAAGGGAGGTCAAGAAGAAAACTGGAGCTAGGGGAATTTAGTTGAATTACTGTAAGCGCTAGAGGCTTCCTTGGAAGTGATAAAAATGCACAAAAATTATTTTATTTTCATTTTATCTGTAATAATGTGACATGTACTTCCATTGCCACCCTTTTAGTATAATGATATTAGCAGACTGAGGTAATATTTAAAATATTTATGACAGAGAGGTTGCCTGAATATGTTGCATTGATGTAATAAAGGGCTTTGTTTGACATGGATTAACGCTCGTGTAAATATTGTATATTGGATGTTTTTGTAAATATTTCCTTGCTCATTCTACATGCTGTTTTACACAATTTTTAATGGAACCATCAAAAATGTTTACAAATCTGCTTCTGAAATGGCAACTTCTGATGTCTTAATTTTCCCATGAAGTATGGTTGGCCTTCATTAGAATTCAGGATTTTAAGACTCTTGGGTATAATCCTTCTGTAATTTACATGGAACTTAAAGCTAACAAACAAAATCTTTACTATGTGGTCTCCCTGAAAACACTGGGGTTTGTTTGTCTCTTTTTTTTAATTTTTTTTTTTTTTAAATCTGAATATTTCTGCTCTGCGCAAAGGATATGCTGTGGTAGAGCTGCATAATGCAAAGCCAATTTGATTATGTACTGCAGATGTGCAGAACAGTTTGAAAGAAATTGTAGAAGAAACAATAAAGATTTCATAGACTGGTGGAGCCTGGAGCTAAAGTTTTACTTCTTACTTTCATGGAGGTGATTTGGTTTTGGAATAGTGATCGCTGCAAGGTTACAAAGGAGAGGTGAGGTAGACTTTCACCTCTGGCTCGGCAGCTGCAGTGAGTCAAAACCTACAAGGGCAAGTAATTGCCGCCTAAAGAGACTCAGTTCGATGTATAGGGGTTAGTTCCTTTTGGACAAGGCTGCCACAAAAATAACAACAACAACAACAACAACAAAACCCCAGCAATCTACACAATTACTATTACCAATGGCTGGCACCTTTGTTGTATTATAGGGATGAATTGAAGCCTTCTGCCCCCGAGCTCTGAACTTGCCTGAATCCACAGGGATTCAGTCTAATGAAAGGAAAAAAAAAAATACCCAAACCATTGTGTGGGTTTCTCAGCTGAATAATATTTTGGTCAGCAAAGTGTTAATGGTATCAGTTATACCTTGGTCCTGAAAATTGTTGTTAATTTTTGTGGAGTACCGAGTACCTCAGGTTATAATTACTTCATTAGTAGGTTGGAGTATCTGGCACTTTAGAAGATTAAAGGCGAGCTGGGTTATCTTCTTGTTTTAAACATGAAGCGTGAAAGGTAGAAGCCTGAGAAGTACCTCACTTAACCTCCCGGTATGCCCAACCTTTCAAGCTGATAAATGAGATTTTTACCTAGATACCTTTCATTAATACTGGATCAGGAGATTTTGTTGTGTGTTTTATGGCAGAACTACAGGGGTAACAAGCACAATAGGGTTCATGGAGACTATCTGCTCCTCCCCACGGACTGCGAAGACAGGGTGACCCAGAAATTCAAAGGCCACTAAGGACTAGCAAATCATCCATCGCCACCTTACTTTTAGTACCATTTGTAAAACATGGATAGAATGATATTTTAAAGAAAGATTATCATAACACATTTCATGTTCTTGGGTATGTGAGTGTGCCAGAGAGTGCGGCAAAGTGGGGAAGGGATGAACTGATTTTGTGCTGACTTGATTTTTTTTTTTTTTCCTACCTTCTGGCAAAATAAGATGGAAAATGGTTATTCTGGGGTAGCTGAAAAAGTTTCTTCAACATTAAATATTTGTTATTGTGTTACTTCTCTCTGAAAAATTGGTTAATTCAAAGAAAAGCACCTGTAATTTTGAAATGAAAAGTCAAAACACTTCAGTTAGAAGAAGCCAAAATGAAACATCCCCCTGAAAATTCATTTTCCTGTCAAAATGATTTGGCGTGTTCAAACAAGTGAGTGATTTTGATCACTCTAAGCTTGTGTTTTCTAAATATTTATGATTACTATTCATATCACTTTCAATGATTAGTCAGACCATCATTTCCTCCGACAAAATACTTCAGAATTCAGAATTGCCTTTGAGGATGTTATTTTTAAAAAATATACCTGATCTCTAGATTAAATTTGTCTTTGCTCTTCATAGAGCTACTTAAATCTTTGTCAGCAAAGGTAAATGATCTCCACTCTCAGATCTGTTTCCATGAGTTAGTGTGTACCAGTGATCATGTCACATCTTGTTATCTTTCTGCTAAAAATTCAGCTTCTAATATTATAAATGATGTAACTAATTTTTTTTTTTTCATTTATTGACCGGTTCTGTAGCCTTCCTTGAACCCTTTCTAGCACTCATGCTCTCTTCAGTCGTGGACATCCGAGCAGAACAAAGTATTCCAGCTCTTGAAAATACCAACATTTACAAATAGAGATACTATCAATATCCCCTTTCTTTTTCTTGATATTGCTCTTGTCTATAAAAATCAAGATTTTATCTGTAATTTACATTCAGCTGTAATCCTAGCAAAAAGAAATCCCGTATTTTTAACAAGATTTGAGCCCAGGAAATTGTGTGACTTAATGTTAATTATATTTAGTCTTTTCATTCTTCACTGCTGCAGTCCAGGGTTAGGTCCAGTACTATATCTAGTCATTAACAGAACTAGAACTAGATTATTTCATCAAGGAAATCCCAAGAATTTGTGGTCAGTTTTCCAATATTTAACTCAAATTTAAAATAGCTGTTATCAAAGCTCCTCAGTCTCTTAATTTAAGACATTTTGAGTGTATCCCTTTGTTTAAATTAGAATGCTTTATTTTAGTAATTGTCCTGACGCGTTCCTTTGTTACTGATGTTTCTACTTCGACCACAACATCACGATGTGAATGCTCCTTATTCCGAGCCTTATTCTGTATTAGAGAGCATATATTTATTAATGCTTTGTTTTCTCTTCCTCATCATTTACATTATTAAAAACAAACCAACAAAAAACCATCAATTAAATCAAGAAAAACAAAAAAATCACAGGAAGGCATCTAAATTAACATTTGTTATTCTTTTCTCCAGGGTTTTTCTATTATGATTTTCTCAGCTGCCCTTTTTCACAGAGAAGAAACAGTTTTAGAGGTAAGATGATAACTTTTCTCTGGAAAAACCCAGTAAATATTCTCTGGATATTTAGAGATCTCAAAACCAGATTTGAGAGCAGGTTGGGACATATCAGCAGAGACCTTCAGCACATGAGGAAAGCTGTGGCTGCAGCTTGCAATTGCGCTGTGACCCTAATATGCGATTCTGAAGTTTCTGTAGACTGCAAACGGAAGGGGCAGGATGCAACTATATTTTCCGATGTTGGAATTACGCAGCCCTCTTTCTAAACATTGGCACAAAATTCTTCATGTAATGGAGGCAAATTTGTTATAAGTCATAAAAGATATTTGCAATTAAAAAAAACTAATTCAAAAAACCCCTCCAAAACCAAAATACCAAAAAGCAAACCAAAAAAAGAAAACAAACTCCTCCTTTCCTGATTGTGTAACAGTGAGATTTTGAGGGGTTTGGGTTTTTCTTCAGTTGATCTGACATCAGTAGGAGAACAGAGCTTTGCGTTGATAAACCGTGAAGGTGTTTTTGGTACCGTTACATACTAACGTGACAAAGGCTGCTTTTGAGTGGGATTAATGAACGGGTCTGCCAACAGAACAGGCAGTATCAATTCCCCCAGCGTTGTTCTCATCTCTCGTATAATGTCGTCGTGCTTACTTTTATGGCGTTACATAACTGAGGTTATGGTGGTTCTATTTAGGTGGGACCAGGTGGTCTGCTACTAACGGGCAGCTGCTGAAAGAATTGGTTTTTTTCTTTTAGAGTAGAGAGAATGATTTAGAAATGTACCAAAACTAATGAAAAGTCAGTCAAAATGCAAGATTTAACATCCAGGAACTTCGGCTACTCAGCTTGTAGGCACCGGGCATGGAAAGTACTTTGGCTCCAAGGGGCATGCAGTGTCCCATCCTTTCTCGTGACCTTGTTTAAGTCAACAAGACTTTCTCCAGAGCACTTGCACATTTGAGCTCCTCTGATGTGAGTGAAGGCGAGAGAATGTTTAAACTGGGTCTCCTGCCCATACATTCAAGAAATTATTCGGTAAAGCCACATGATATTTTCCAGGGGGTCTCTCATCAAACTTCTGTAGTAGTCAAGCCTGCACTGAATGGGCTGAAGGAAAGTAGGCTTTTATAATCCGACACTTCCCAGAATGGGATGGTCCCTTCCTTCTACTTTCTATAAATGAGCCTTGAAGTAGAACTTCTGGGGCAGGATTTCATCCCACAGGAGCCTTGTGGTTTTGGGGTCTCTTTAAGTGGGAGCTGTGAGTTTCAACCCCCAAAATGAACAGCAATTGGACCTGCACGACGTGTTGAGTGCCAGCTCTCCGTGGGAGAGTGGCCAGGCACCAGAGGCTGGCTTTAGCTCCAGAGCAGAGATTACTGTAATCCCTGGCTCTGAGAATTTGTGGCATGTGTCAAGGAATCTGATCAAGGAGATAAAACAGCTAAAAAACATTCCTTTAGTTTAGTGTAACCTGGAACTAAGATTTTTATATTGTAAGTGCTTGTAGCCTCCTATTTCTAATTCTGTGCCTAAATGCCTAATCTTAAGGCTTTTCTCCAATGTAACGCAAAGTGTGTTTGACAGTGAGACCGAGCTATGACGGGATGAAACCAAGGAGCTCCAGGTGCTTTACCCCTTCACAAGGACGAAGCATGAGCCAAAGCAGGGTGCGCAGGGTCCCACACGAGCTCCACCGATGTGGGAGGAAAGTAAGCGCTGGGGAGAGTTTCGGGTGTGGGCCCTGGTGTGGCCAGGGGTGGATTTACCTTGCGGGCACAAAGGAGCTTCCCTGCCACTCCCCTCACAAAGAAAAAGTGAGAACCAGGCAGTCCCAGACCAGCGCCGTATGAGATGAAGAGCCGCAGGCAATATTCTGATAGGCTTTTTCATACTGAGTACGAGACAAAAGTACCTCTTTGCGTGTTCATGGGTCTACGCAGGGAATAACGTATTTCTCAAGAAGAGCAGGAGTTTTAAAGTCTCTCCCCTGAATTCTCTGTTCGGCTTGATGTAACAAGCCTGAAAGGTGAAGTTCATCTTAACATATTACACTGGTCACACACCTAACTTGTCCTCAATTTTTCCAACTGTTTTCCTGCATGTGGCTTAACAGTGAACAGATACAGCTGAACCTCCCTCAGTAAGTCTTTAATTATAACCAGTGGGGTTTCTCTCTTTATAGCTGCTTCTGTTTCCTTAATCGGTGGCATTATTAAATTAGATTTTACTCCATTTTTTTTTTCAATTATAAATAAGTGTTCCTAAGAAATAAGTTAACTAGCAAATGAGGACATTAATATTTACTGTGATCACGCATGAAAGCAACCTTTTGCACAACCAGGCTTTTGAAAAGGATTCGTGTAATAACTTGTTTTCTTCATTAATATAAACTTGAGCTAGGTCATTCCTTCTGTTATGAGGGAAGAAAATTACTTATACAGTAGTTCCCTCACTGAAGCGGTTCTACAGATGACTTTATTTTTTTTAATGCATAAGAAGGCTTTGCATTTCAACTTATGCATAGCAAACGAAATCCTTAGTTAAATCAAGAAAAGGAAATACAGTCCATTTTCTTCTGCTTCCTCTCCCAGCACTAATTTTTTATGGATGCTTAAACACTAATTATTTTATTTTGTACGTCTTTGTATCAATGTGTTATACAGACAAACTAAGCGAACAAAGAAAAGAGTCTCTTTCAGCAGGAAAAATAACATTTTAAAATGAGGTTTTATACACTGAAATACGAGAGCTTATTTATAGCCGACCGGAGTAGTTTGGGGTGAGGGGAAACTGGGGATAGGAGTTCATGTAGGAAACCCAGAAACCCCGCAGAAAATGCCAGCCGTCACCGATGGGAGGCCTGCGCTCTGTCAAATAAGGGAAATAATGTTCATCCTGTTTCCTCTGATGGCTAATTGGTGACTCACAAACAGACAACAAAATGTCATGTTCAGATCGTCTGTGTGACTTGATGATTTCGGTAGTTCTTCTGACTTCTGCACTTGAAGGGGGTTTGGGTCATTTTATCTCCTCAGACGAGGGATCACGCTCTTCCTTACTGACCTAAGAAACAAATGGCAACGAGATTATCACTGCGGGGTCATTTAAGAACATGCCTAACCAACACTCCCCGTGGTTGTCAGCGGTGGCTGACGGCAGATACAAGATCTTATCGGACAAGCAAGTTACGCGGATGGAGATGTGACAAACCCCTGTAAATTGGCTGGCACTTCTCACCCCTCCAAGAGGAGGGAGAGGATTTTAAAAAAAAAAAAAAAAAAAAGAGGGAAAGCATTAGGGATATTTTCCTTGTGAGAAGGAAGGGGTTTTTTAGCCATGGACCCCCTTGTACTTCTCTTTGGCATTTCTCCCAGCTCAGCCAGGGGCTATTGCTTGTAAAACTGCGACCCTTGTGAGTTTTCTGCTCTGCACCTAGTCCTGTGAAACACACCGGATTGTCCCAAATGACATTTTAGACAGAGGTGACTTAGCATGAAGGTAAAAAAAAGGGGGAACAGTCAGACTAAGTGTTTTGTGCAAAACTCCGGAGAACCAGGGACAGCCGGGGAGCTGCTCTGCGGCTCCTGCCTCCGCTTCCCCGTGAGCCGCCAAGGGCCCACCTACCCTGGGGGGGGTCTCACCTTGCACTGAGGGCTCTGATGTCCCTCCAGCCGTGTTGCCAGCTCCACTTTTTGAAACTAGAAAGCCAAGATCTAAAGGCCAGATTCTTGGTTCTCTATCTGGGGAGCTGCTGCTTCTTTAGCGGAGCTAATTGCTTTCTGCTCCCCTTCCTCGGCTAGTGACACTTGATACAGAGACAGCACTGGCCTAAAGAAAATCATGCAGTAGATCCATTGTATGTGTACAGGTACAGAAATTACAAGTATACTTGAGCCTTCTCATGAGAATTATCTCAGACTCGTACTTTTCATACAAATTTTCCTTTTTGTGACATGCATCATCCCAAAGCACGTCACCCCTTGACCAGCCCTAGGGAACTACGCCATGACTGTTTACTGATTTCCGCCATGGTCTTGAGGCACTGACCACCACCCATCCCCATGCAGACAAAGAGAAGACACAGAACTCGGCATCTCCCCAAATCAGCCTCCTTGACCCTGCAATGAATAATTGATGCAAGCTCCAACAAGGCTGCTGTTTCACCAAACCACTGAACGCTGCCAGCCTACACTGCGCATTCTTTGAGGGGATAGGTATCGCAAGAGGTTAATCACATCATATTTCATTGTCAGAAAATATTTTAGCGAGGCCCTTTCGTGAGTGGAGTGTCAGTTACAAGCAGATTACCAAACCATGAATTTTAAACAGTGAAACAGAACAGTGTAAGCGTCAGGTTGTGAGTTTTTTCCCCACTCCCCAAATCATGAAATTAAGAGCCTTTTTCTAATTAGGTCAGAAAATGGCGCTCTCTGAGCAAAAGAAATGTAGAACGTCCACGAAGCTTGTCAAGTTGTTGTTTTACCTGTTCTGACTGCGACTTCAGGATCCTTTTTTTTTTTTAATCAAATATTTCCCCCCACATTACTGTGCAGTTTTACCCTAAAGTGCCTGAATAGCAAATGTGTCACGTCATATGCTACATAATACGTGTGAGTGTGTCTTGCATATATAGCTACTGAAGGCTTTCACTCTTTTATATACTGAATTCCCCACTAAATTATGCACCAAGATGTTTTTGTGCGGGGAGAAAGAGGAAGAAAATGACTTTTTTAGTGGTGAATTGGAAATATGACATTATGTGTAATTTATCTCTCTCTCTCAAATAAACTAAACATATTTCAAGATATAAAAGCTTTACTGATGGCTCTTGTTAAAAGCTGAAAATAATTTCAATTCATCATTCCTCATCTGCCTTAAGATGAGTTTTCTGTTGCATTAATGGTAGCCAAAAGGGTTTTTCTGAAAATAGCGGAGGGGAGGGAGTAGCTCAGCCTGCCCTACTCTGGCAGAACGTATGCCCAAGTTGACTAATAGAAAACATCATTTAACAGCAGAAATGACAAAAGAATGTGCAATAGAATTTTAAGCTTTTATGATGGGCTTAATGCTGGAGTAATGGGACTCTTAAACTAATGCTGCCCTTCTTATTCAGGCTGGACCAAAGAGATCTAGAGCTTGTTCTATAATAATCAAACATAAAACCAAAATTTGTACTTTGGGTTTTTTTCCTTTTTAACAAATGATGGGGGGAAACAAAAAAAGAGCAATAATCATTACTAGAGAAGACTTTCCTACTGTAACCTATCCTAAAGCACCACGTTAGGTGTGTCTCAAATAATAGAAAATCATGCTAATACAATGTCTTGTATTCACCTTCCTCTTGAAGGATTGATTTAAAATAATTTCCCACAATTATTTTTCTTCTTTATGAGCCCATATTCAACTCCTTTTGAGTTCAGGTCGTGATCTTTATTTTTGATTGGAAAACCGAACCATAGCGTCGAAGGAGCCACTTTGAAATGTGGAAACCTGAGGTTTCCTGCTTTTTCTACCCCAGGAGCTTTACTTTTCTGCAAATCTACTGAAAAGTAAAAAAGAAGGAGATTGTGAACTGGTAGAAATTGAATGGAAAAATCAATTAATTTAAGAACTTTTTTATGAGGTTTGTTTTGGACGTTTTCTTTCTTTTTTTTTTTTTGGAACATAGAGCCTGAATTCATCCCACCCTGGAAACCGAGAGAGTTAACAGTAAATCGACTTAAGAAAGAGATATCCGTGAGTATTTTATCCTAACACTAGTGCATTGTTTTAGTTATTTATTTTTAAACAAATGATAAAACCTATCAGCTGAGGTGTGGCTCACTGTTATTTGATTTGTGATAATTTTATTGTCATAGAATCATTAAGGTTGGAAAAGACCTTTAGGGTCATCAAGTCCAACCATCAACCCAACAACACCATGTCTCCTAAACCATCATCCACATCCCCTTAATCAGAATTCTTCCCTGCGCACCTCAGCGATCTCGATGGCCTTCTGCACATACCAGGAGATCTGACTGTCTGTGTCAAGATCACCTGTGTAGTTTTAAGGAGGACATTTTGCCCGCGGGCTCTTAACAGTGCATTGACTATACAAAAGTGGCTTTCCTTGGCAACCCTGTCCGTATGCTTTGTTTCGTGCCGTAATGAGGAGGTGCCTGCCTTTTACCTACAGAGTAGAAAGAGCGGTGTCACCTCCCCGCTGTCCATCCCCAGCTCCAAGGGAGAGGCGCAGCTCTCCGGGTGCTCAGAGTTACGGAAGTTTGATTTCCCGTGGGTTTGTGCTTCGTGATTCAGCGCTCTGGGGCGTGACGAGAGGTGAGCTCTGATGGAAACTTCTTACTGGGGCGGGACCGAGAGGGGAACCTCTCATTCACCAACCTGCCCGTTGGGACTAGTGTGACCGTAATAACTCGGACGATTCTCAGAGATATTTGGTTGTAACTAATTAATTGACCAAATTAATGTGGTCAGATTTGGTTGTAATTAGCCGGGAGACGGTAAAGGGAAGGGGACAGAAAGAAGACCTAGGAGTGTAACTGGTACTTACTAGTTGTGTTTAGGGACCTGAACTATAAATAGAACATGTTGATTTGAATCTTTCCCTGGTTACGCTGGCTTTCCACACCATAGTGTGGGGTTTGTTAACCCTTTATCTATAGATTCAGCAAAAACCCTAAGGCAAGAAAGAAGCCTAAGCACGTGCTTAAAGTCAAGTGTCTGCTTAAAATGATTTTCTGAATCAAGGACTTATGTTGATGAATGAGGAATCACTGAAATATTATGCTTGCGTTGTGCTTTTGGATTTCTTTCTCCCAGATTTTACACTAACTTTCTTTGATTCGTATTTATTTCTTGGATTTTCTGCTAATTTTGAATAAAGCAGTGGTTCTCCGAATAAACTCAATTAGCACAATAGTTTTATACGTATATATATTTTAGGAAAAATATGTTCTAATATGATTAATTTCTCTTTCATGTTAAAGGTCTAGAACTGTCATCATAGGATCTGCAGATCAGGTGTATTTCATTCTTTATTGAACAATTTAAGGAGAAATGCATTAATATCTTTCAGAGAGCAATCACAGGCATGCTTTATAGCTCTTTTATACCAATATCAAATGAATTCTCTGACAAGTTAAACATGGTAGCCTTTAATCATAGGAACTGCAAGCCACTTCAGCTGCATAAATTAGGGACAATTAACTAAAAACCAAAATGAGTTACACACATGCAGCTCATTATTTTTAATTTGAAATTTTATTTATGCTGGAGTCAGTTGCTATCCGATACACCAGACACCAGGTAAAAAAAAAAGAAGGAATAAAATATTGGCTCTGAAGTCAGGGTAGTGTTCTGCAAACAAGCAGGACTGGAGCAAGTATATATTTTGATACTAACTTCAAAGATGAGAAATTCCATGTTTCCTTAGGTGATTTGTCCCCAGTGCCTCTTGATGAATGCAGAAGCATGCAATTGTAATCCAACACGTGATGCTGTGCTGGTTTGGGGGGATGCAGCTAATTTTCTCCATGGAAGTGCTACGTTTTAGATTTGTGCTGGAAACAGTGCTGCTGACCCAGGGAGGGTTTCGCTCCTGCTGAGCAGGGCTTACCCAGGGCCAAGGCCTTTCCTGCCCCTCACCCCACCCCACCAGCGAGGGGCTGGGGGGGCACAAGGGGCTGGGAGGGGACACGGCCGGGACAGTGACCCCAGCTGGCCCCAGGGCTGTCCCACACCACACGGCGCCATGCTCAGCACATGGAGCTGGGGGAGGAGGGGAAGGGGGCACGTTGGGAGCGATGGGTTTGCCTTCCCCAGTCCCCGTTGGGCGTGATGGAGCCCTGCTGCCCTGGGGATGGCTGAGCACCCGCCTGCCCGTGGGGAGGAGGGAAGGGATTCCTTGGCTTGCTCTGCTTGTGTGCGCGGCTTTTGCTTTCCCTGTTAGACTGTCTTTGTCTCAACCCATGAGCTTTCTCACTTTCACCCCTCCGATTCTCTCCCCCATCGCAGCGGGGGGAGCGAGCGAGGGGCTGCGTGGGGCGGAGCTGCCGGCTGGGGTTAAACCACAACAGATGCTTTTTGTGTGTGCGTCTGTGTGTGTCATAAAATCACTTTATCTTCCCCATCTCCTCTCACTTTGAGATAATCTGTTCTGATGCTTCCTCCGTACCCTAGAGTAGTTCTGGCTGGAAACTCTCTGTAGTCATCTTTCACTCAGGCTTGAAAACCTTAAAGATACTTTTGGTTTACCAAGTCTGAGCCGTGCTTTCTGAGCAGTGGCGCAGGGCAGACCAGATTACAGCACTTGGGGGGTGGCACTCATGGGGCCACATCTGGGGTGCCTCTGCTTGTGCTCCTGAGAGTTGCTGAGTGTAGTCACTGTCTCAGCTCATCTCCCCATCGCTGCACCAACGGCCGTCAGCCTAAGAGACGATCTCAACCTTCTGCAGTGACCCATGAAGTTTCCTGGGTCTGAATGTCCTCTCTTTTTCTGCCAAGCCCATGGGCTGCCTGCAAGAGCAAATGCCCAGAGCCAGCCTTATCCCAACATAGCCCTGTGGGGCGATGCAGACCCAGCCTTCAAGGCTCTCTGATGGCTGGAGACCCAGAGGGGGACACCTTGTACCTCTTGTGGGACACCGCACCGGGATTCAGAGAATTGAATTTAGGGGGGCAAACCTGTAAGGGCACTTACCTAGCTAGATGCTGGCCTTTATTTAGCAAGATGTTGTATCCAAAGACCACTCTACTCTGAAAAGCAGAGAATATGAAAACAGCATTATATTACTTGGTAGAGCTAGATCTGCTTGCTTTAGAAACTAGCCTCTCAGCAGTACGCACCCAAGGTCATATGCTAAAGGATGAACACACAGGCTTCTGTAGTGCAACACAACAAATATAAATTGAAAGCAAATAGATAAAGAGCTTGATCAAGATTCCTCCCACCACCTTTTCTCGAGCAGGCTTGTACCGTCGGCAGAAGAAACGCTGTGTGGGGAGAGCTGCACGAGGTGCCTCCGTTAGCCCGCACGCACCAAACGTCTGCGATGCCCACGGTTGCTGCTGCAGCCTTAGTCATTCATTAGTTAATTGGTTCTGTTGAGATTTTCCTCAAAACTTATTTGGGAATGGAACTGGGCGATTATTTGTGGCGATTCCAGAGAAAAAGGCTGAGGCAGTAAGAGCGAGCAGTCAGGGAAAATGGGAAGGGGTGAGGGTCTCGGCGAGGCCCATCCTGCGAGGCCCACCAGTCGGAGCTGTGTGGTGGGAGGGGGAGGCAGGAGCAGGGGGGCCAAGGGCTGGTGTCTGCAGCATCTCTGGGAAGAGTCAGACTGGATGAAACATCCTGCTCAGCGAGTCCGTGATGACCTAATCAGTTATTTCTTGTTTTCATTTCTGTGAATTTATTTTTGCAGCGTGTGGAAGGGATGCGTTGGGTAACAGACCTCGAAATCCACTCTGCGAATAACTTTCGTCTCTGTAACACGTGTTTATCAGGGACTTGCATTCGGTCTAAAATATTTCTCAGTTTGAACATGGTGCTTGATAGGAAAATTAAGAGTGCCTTAAAGCTGGTTAGATTGTTTTTTCTGTATGTGGTATTTAGAATTGAGAACCTTCCCATCTGAAAAAAAAATTGTCTCCTTTCAACTCTCATGCAAATAATTTATCAACGTAACCACATCCCTCCCTTTCGGTAGGGCTTCCCTAGGGACAGCAGTTTGCAAGAACAAGCAGTTTCCATGCCGCTAACGGTACTTATTCCCATTTTATCATCTCCTGTATGTTTCTGTGTCTCGTTGCGTTACTATTTTCCACATTTAAAACATTGTAGAGAATTGTTTTGCCATTACATGAGAATTTTTTTGAGCTCTCAGTGGAAGAAAAGAAACATCATTCAAGTTCGATATGAAAATTCGAGACTTAATATTGTTGAGAAGTTCTGAAATATTTCAGTGCATTGTATTTTAGTTTTTCCCTTTTTCCTAACCTACTTTTTTAAAAAAAATCTGCAAGTTCTTTTGACTAGAATCACAGTAGTTTCAGTCTGACAATATTGAAACGTGGAGGTTTTGTCAAAACTGTCATGGTTTTATGAACAGTTTCAATTTTCGTACACTATCATGTTAGCTAAAAGTAAGTAATTGAAAAATTTTTAGCTGTCTGTAATTTTGATGCTTTTTTCATCAGCTCCAAAATTGGATAGAGAAATCACAGCCCAGACAGGCTGTCCCAGCCCCCTGGTGAAGTGCAAGGTTACCATCTCCAGGCTTTCAGTCTAGGGACTGTCAAATAAGCAGTAAATCAGTTTTCTGGGTTGTTTCTATTTTTGATGTTTTAAAGTATGCATTGCAAATCCTCTGTTAGCTGAACTCTTTTCAGGGAGGGTTTCCTGACTATATGTCTTAGCCTGAGTTCAGAGGGCGCCCATAAGAAAAAAAAAAAATTAAAAATGCGATACCTATTTTCCACAAACGTCTTTCTGTTCCATACCTTGAAAATCAAGGAATCCTCCAGTGGAACTGTCCTTCTCTGCGTGTCACAGGATGCAAATAACGTTGCAAAACTGAAACTGAGCTGCCATGAATTATTCAGAGCACCAGAAGCAGCAGCTGTTATTTGTGTTTGTCTCCAATTTTGAAGGGTGGAGAATTGGAGGCCTTCACTGACAACAGAGGGGAAGAGGAGGAGACAGTGGGAATGAATTGCTGCCCAACATCTCAGATGCTTCAACATCTGCAAGGCTGTCTCTAATTTGGTAATCCAGGCTGTGGTCCCTTCTGTTAGCAACAAGGGCAACAAATTGGCTGCATGAAAGTCTGCTTCTTCCGACAGGTAGAGAAATAGCCCATTTCGAGTGACAGAACAAATTCTGGTTTAAAAATGATCAAAGCCAGGCAGAGAAAATATTTTTACATCCATGAAACACCTCTAGAGAGAGAGAGAGAATTTAGAGATGTACGCAGAGTACAACCATTATATTGTGAAAAAAACACTCAATTTTTTTTAATGAAATATTTTAAGATGAGATGATTGGACTATTCCATATTACTTTTATGTATATACTGTTCATAAAGTGTCTGGCTTCTGCAGATCTGCTTTTTCTCCTTCCAATGCTGCAAACTCAGTAACACAATTAAAATCAATATGAAAGTGGCATGTTAAAGAGGAGATGGGAGTTTCCTTGGCTTTATTTACTATTAGAAAGATGAAGTTTTCCAGATTAAGTATGAATGTACTTGGAGGAAGAGACAAAATTCACGAAAGATGACTGCAGTTACTCACGAGCACTCAGTACGTGGAACGCGATATGTTGTAGGCTTAATCCTCCAGTACAGTATTGTATTGCTGCTGGTACAGCACAAAGGAGTATGCAAAGCTTTTTTCTCACTATCACAGGGATAACTGCATGCTTGGTACAATCTCTGATTGTCTTATTTCCACCAGAGCATTATTTAAGCAATGATTCACTCTCTAATGCAGAGCATAAACTTTTTTTTTGCGTACAAAGAAATCAATATCAGCAAACAAAATATTAAAGAGTTCAGCGCTTACTCTGAAGCTTAAGCACTATTTACTCTTCTGGGATAAACCCCAGGGTCCTTTACTCAGGCAAACCCTCTTTGATACCAATGGTGTTTGCTTGAATGAAGACAGAATTAAGAAGCTCAGGATCCGGGTCATGAGATTTAGCTCACCAACCTGTAAAGACATTTAGCAAGGATTACACAAGCACAGAACTCACACAAAGACCCCATTTCACTAAAATCAATTTTAGATAGGAAAAGCCTTTTGATAGGAAATTCAATATTTTTTTTTCTGGAGAGCAAGAAAGAAAATGGCAAAAAATATAAAGTTGAGATAAATTAATTCATATAACTTCCAGACTATAAACTGATATTTAGCTCCGCAAACAGGAATAGAAGAGGGATATAGCTTTATACAAGCAGAGAGCCATCTTTTAGGATACTGTTTGTTTGCACAGTACTGTTGGGCACCTAAAAATGTTGTGCATGTAGATAACAATAGAAGTATTGGCCCTTTTTTTATCTAGAAACTATTGTGGGATCAAACCCAAATCCAGGTAAGACGAATCTCTAACGTAGTTAATTAATTGTTTATTTAAAAAGGGGAAAGAATTAGCAAAAATGAATTGTCTATGGCTATTCTCCTGTTTGGAAAGTGGAAACAAGCCCAGTTTGGAGGTTTGGCTGAAGCTGGTGCAGAAAGAAAGGTGCTGTGCGCCGTTTTATGGCAGTGAGAGCAGGAAACGGTTGGGTTATATTTTATATTTATTATTTATTTTCATGGAATTGAATACCTGGGATAGGGGCGAGTGCCTGCCCCACTTTAAGCTCTGTGGGGAAGCTTCTCCATCATCGTGGTCTCCACCCCTGGGGGTTCTTCCCGCTGCTGGAGCTGAGCCGCTGCCCCGACCCTGCGGGGAGAGGCAGATCCCTTGCATCCCCAGGCGAGCACACAGAACGTTTGCGATCCCTCACCGCAAACTGATTTCCACTAAATATAGTCTGGAGATCTTCCGTAAAGTGTTACATATTAAGCTCTAGTTAATCGGAGCAGTAATGGGTGGTTTATTAATAAAACTGCCAGGGATGGATAGCAGCAGAGAGCCCAGCTCCGTCGGGCAGAGGCAGCAGAGCAGCACAGGGGGCACGGAGGCGGCTGCTTCGCCCCTGCCTCTGTTTTCCCCTTGCACCTGATCACTGTCACCAGATAAAAGCTGTCTCCCATTCCCCTGGCAGTCCTCAGCACAGACAGCTCACCCTCAGGTTGATAATTAGTTAATCCAGGCCCCGCAGCTAACCCACAGAGTCTATTAATCTGTTTTCCATTAGAAGGTGCCTGTTTGCAGCTGCTCAGCCTCACACCAGAACCGTCCATCAGTGCCACCAGCGCCAGGAGAGCTTTTCAGCGTGGAGAGTTGGAGTCGAGGCTCGGAATGGCCTGGAATGTTTCTCAGGTGTCTCAGTGTGAGGATTCCTACCAATTTATGGCCCGTCCGTAATGAATTTCAGCCATTCGGGGGAGAGACAAAAGACTCCGGCGAGCACGCCTGCCAACGTGCTGCTCGAGCCGCTCAGCTCCAATACCCCAGTAAGTCGTTTCTAAACTAAATTGTTGAGGGTCAGATTATTCTTCTGGGAAGTGGAAGGACAAGGGTGCTTTTCCTAAAGGGACACCTTGAAATCAGGGCAGGCTGCTGCTTCTCCCCCTTTTCTCTCTACCAGGTGGGCGAGGCACTGCCGTTGCCGCCCCCCAGCTCGCTGGCTCGGGCGCCTGAGTACAGATTTCTCTATTTCTGATACGCTCAGGCAAATGGGGAAGAACGAGGAGGTACGGAGCTCCCCTTTGCAACGTGCTTCAGCGTCCCACGACATCAAAGTCCGCAGCGGTGGCGAGTGAGAGCCCTTCTAAGCTGGCCCCAGTCTCTGCTGCAGGACGGAGCGTCCCAGATGGGAGACTGAAAATCTCTTGCCATGCAAAGGCCAGCAGGAGCAGAGCTGGGGCTCTGTTCGTCCTCTAACAGACTTTCAGTCTATTTTTTTGTTCCTCCCTGCCCAGGACAGAGTGGCTGAGCATCCTGTCAGGGTAGGAATCAAGAAGGCACTGCAGGTAAAACCCAAGTTAACGGAAGAGAACAGGAGCCAGATGGCTACATAAACACATGAGCCACCTGAACCACATTTATAGTGACAGCACAAAGTAAAAAGGAAGAATTATGCGACAAATTTTCTTATCATGATATTCCAAGACACAAATTTAATAGTAGGTTTGTTTTTGTTCTTCTTTTTTTTTTTGAGTATGAACTTAAAAGGATTCAGGTGCCGAGTTCTTGCTCAGGGGCGTTGCCTTCATTACAAAAAGGAAAAGAATCCACCACGTGTCTTTCCAGTTTGCTTATTATGTTTTTTTAAGCAAAGATGTCAAGTAACCTCTAACATATATATGCACCAGACAGAAAAGTAGGAAACAAAGGACAGAAGTAGCAAGAAAAATGAAAAAAAAACCTAAGGTGTGCGTTTCATTTTTCATACAGAAAATATTGACAAATTTACACTGGAACATTCTGCATGTTCCGCAGCCTTTAGGCACATGAATAATCTCAATAAATTTACTCGCCTTGACAAGTTAGCCCAATCTTTGCAGTTCACAAGAAAAAACATGTTAAAATCAGATGTTACGTGTAAAAACGTTTTGTTTAAAACTATTTTGGTGGAGAAAAATGGCCTTTTTGTACTTACGGAGAAGTACATTCCATTCCCCCTTTTTCCTGTCTTGCTTCCCTGGCTTTTAAGCCACTTCCACATTGTAGCAAAAAACTGGAAAATCACTGCATAGTTACATAAATTATTTTAATTTTTTTTTCCTCCAAAATTTTCATTGCAAAACTTTTTCCTGATCTGTGTTACCACACGATGCCCCAGTGCCTCTCTAAGTAATTGCATGCTCTGCCATCCTGATCGCAAAGCTGTAAAGAAAAGACCTTTACCTGTAGGATGAGGGAGGGCGCAGGTGACTGAAGTGGAAGCGGAGTCAGCGAGCATAAATACGGGAGTTTGCCCTGTCAATATCTAGCACCAACGAAAGCAGGGCAAGGAAATGGAAATGAGCTGTGAAGCCAAATGATAAAATACTTCTCTGCTTACTTTAAACAGCCTGTTTCCAGTTATCCTCACAGCCTCGGTTAGATTCATTGTTCTGCGTCCCTCAGTCAATATTCTATTTATCATTCAACAACCAGAGTGGTTACGATCCTTCATCCTTGATAAAAGAGTAGAAATTATTGATTTAATTGAGCGCAGAGATGAGAACTTGGTTCACTTCCTTCCTGTTAACTCTGTTGCTTACTATAAATTACTTGAGGAAAAGTCTGTTTGCTGTATTGCTTGTACCCATTTAGTTCTGTTTTCAGTGCCGCTTGAAATTGCTCTCTCCCAAAAGACATAGAGCATCATCAAGGAATTCACGGATTAGATCTCCTTCAGCTGAAATCAGTCTGTGCAATTCTGACCATGGTTATTTTTCAGAACAGATTTGTGTATGTGTCTGGGTATTTTGAGAAGCACGTTGTTGATTACTAAAGCAATCAAGTCCAGACAGTGACTCTATGATTCACTTCAGTGACGTGATATAAATACTGTATTTGAGCTTTTCAGTTTCATTTGTAACCCTGAATACCCACTCAGCTGCCTTGCTGAGATTTTTCCGTTGCCTCCAATTCTATGTTTATCAGCTCTTTAAGCTGAAACAAAAAAAACCCACACGCAAAGTAGATATTTTTGGAGGAAGAGACTGATGGCTCTCTTTGCACAGAAACGTCTTACTTTCTCCTCGGTTGATTTTATAAATTACTGCCCACACTGAACCGGACTGTTTATCACTCTCATCCTCAGCAGTGCTTTCTCATCCCGTCAGTAGCTATACTTTGCCTTCCCAATTTGTTTAGCCCAAGATTTAAGATGGACAGAGACTGCCGCTCTTATAAATTCTGATTTCATTAGTGATGAAGTGTCTGGTAAAAAGTCCCTGCAGTAGATGCTCTGCTCTCCGTCTCCTGCACAGCCTAACTAGGTCCCCAATGGTAAAAAGAGCACGGGATGTCCAGGGGCCACTGAAGCACGATAATAAGGTTTATGAAGAAAGTGGTCCCTGCGAGGCCTCGTTACAGGCATTTCCAGGGCTAAGTTACTGCTTCAGAGGGTGGCAAAGGCATCTTTACGACGACTTCCCCCAAACAAAGTAGATCGTTTCTGTCTGGATGTGTCTTTCATTTCCCTCATAATAATAGCAGAGTAAGACTTGCTAATTGGTACAAAATGCAGTTTGTCACTCATTTTTGTTATGCTGTCATTACTTTTACCATCAATACGAACCCATCTTAACACTGAGACATAACTGTCTCCAATTAACTGATGAAAAATGACGTCTGTGTAAATGTGCACTGTAAAGTTGTCCTCATCTATCTGAATACAGTATTTTTTCCTTGGTAGCTTCCTTTCAGACAAACTAAAATTGAGAGATGGAATGAATTTTAAAAAATAAACCAAACAGAAACACTGTTGTTTTCACTAAGCAGATAGATGGCTTCGTGTAGCTTGTATTTCAGTAGTGGGGGAAAGATAGATGCCTCCTGTCCTATTATCTGAAAAATAATATAACTACATTGCAAAAAAAAAAAAAAAAGCTCCAACAGGATAAAAATATCTAAAAGTAAAATGAAACATAGTTGTGGTGTTTCCTCACACTTTCTTCAAAAACAGGAGGAATTTACAAAGTAGTAGAGATTCATAGAATCACTCAGGTTGGAAAAGACCTCTAGGATCATCAAGTCCAACTGTCAACCCAACCCCCCCAGGCCTCCTAAACCCGAAGTGCCACATCTACATGTCTTTTGAACCCCCCCCAGGGACGGTGACTCCCCCACCTCTCTGGGCAGCCTGTGCCAGGGCCCGACCGCTCTGGCAGGGAAGAAGTTCTTCCTAATACCCAACCTCAACCTCCCCCGATGCAGCTTGAAGCCGTTTCCTCTCATTCTATCACTAGTGACCTGGGAGAAGAGACCAGCCCCCACCTCCCTGCAGCCTCCTCTCAGGTAGTTGTAGAGAGCGATAAGGTCCCCCCTCATCTGACAATGTCTCTGACAATTTAAGTTCATCTACATTCATAGTTAGAGGGGTGTGTGTATCTATATTTACATAAAATATATATTTATTTATGATATATTGATACAAAATACAGCAGGTGACTGTTTATTGTCAGTGTCTCTGATTAGTCTAGCTAATTTATGTTCACATAAAGCCTGAATAGAGCTTGGATTTAGGGGCTGAATACTTTTAATGGATTCCAATCAAAGGACATATAAACTGTTAAGAGAAAATGTGGAACAGAAAGCAACGCAGAGGCTGAAAAGGAGATGTGTAACTTCGCATTCCTCCCTCCGGCTGCTCTTACCGGAGAGGCCAACAAGTCCCCCGGAGCCGCGTTACAAAGGGCGCAGCGGTGACGAGAGGCACCCCAAGGAGCCACCGCGGGACCTGGGAGGACGCGGCGCTCCCAGCAGCGGCACCAGCCCCTTGCAAGGGCCCTGAGAGCTTTAAAGATTGAGGCTTGCAAGCGGAGCGACCACACCTCCAGCAGTACGTAGCGGTACAGCGGGGCTTTTCAAGGATTGCAGTGTGGGACTTGTCCGGCACGCGCGATCCTCTGTGAGTGTGCAAGACCCGATACCAGCAGGCGTTTAACTCAAGATAAAGATGGCCTAAACTCTGGAGGAGAATTTTTTTTCTGCTTCCTTTTGTATTTACAAATAAAATAGCCTGAAGAGAAGCCACGTTTATTTGCAACTTAAACACCATCTGCTTATGTGTGAAAAAATTGCCTAGTTATATGGATTCAGGGTTAAAATGATAAATTTAATTATCAGAAAGTAAAAGAGCAATTCACGTTTGGAAACAGCAAGTTTCAGCAGAACTCAATATTTAATTTGATGCCGTTTCCTGAAAGTTCAATAGACACTGGGTTTCTCCAAAATCCAACACATCATTTGGAGCAAAACTGTTGAGATGCTGCATTTATGAAGCGTAACAAAATGTAGCTTATCACACGCCCCATTGTGGCTGCTAATACACATTGGAAAGTTTCCTGTAATTTCATCATTCACACTTTTGTGTCCTTTATCGGCGGCCGCCTACATTGCCATATAACTTAGTTTAGATTACCCAAACTCATTTTGTTCAATCAAATTCTGTGGTTTTTTTCCTTTTATTCCATTAAGAGGACTTGTGCTACATATGGTCCGATATTACGGTTGCTCTGAATTGATTAGAATTCTTTTTCTAGTTATTCCGTTACATGAAAAATATCACTTATATTTTTCCCATCGTGGTTTCTTATAGAAAGACATAATATTAGGATGACAAATAATTTATCTATGTGAAAACTAAGAAAAAAAAGTTGCTTCCACAGTTAACCGATGTTCTTCTCTGTTCTGATTAGCATCCGCATCACCCTGAAGTTGAGCATTTCCTTTTATTCTTCTCTATGAAAGTTTCTTGATAGTTTTAGCGAATTTTCCAGCCATCACTTCTTCGGGTTCCGCAGACTTCGCTGTCGGACGTCACCAGTCAGCATCGCCGTGCCCCGACAAAGCGCTCGCTGTCACGTAGCGTAACGCAGCGCGGTAACTCTCTTGTTCCCTGAACGCATGGTCAAGCCATTCAGCAAAGCATACCTTTGCCTTGCCACCTGCTGAGATATGCTCCAGTTTAAGGACATTTTTTGAACGAAAGAAAAAGTATTCTTTTGTCAAGCTGCAGTATTTTTAGGCGCTTTCTCCTCCAACTTAGTGTTCACTGAAGTCCTCTAAGATTTCTCTATGGCTTCAGTCCATGCCAGCTCAGATGAAACGTTAGTGCTTCCTCAAAGGCGCTGAAAAGCATTGTTTTGTTTTTCTCAAAGAAAGAAGACCTGCCGTACAGGTCAGCCACTCTAGAGTTCCACCAGGGAGCAAGCTGGGAGATTAAAACTACTCTCTCATAGGTGTTTTTTCATAATTCATTGCTTGAATTCACTGTTGGGGGAAAATTATTGTCATGAAAATTGATGCAACTGAAGGCAGAGACAGGACCGTGGAGCCGCAGCCCCATGACTAACTTTCCTTTGCCCCGTCTAGAGCACCTGTACCTAAAGTTGGAGGGATTTCTGGGTTTAATTTCTTGCCATGCAAAATGTCAATGGATGACAAGCCAGATCCCCCAAACTATTTTATTACTTGGATGTTGATTTCCACCAGTTTTTGGATTCTGGATATGGGGTCATGCAGGCTTACGTCTAGTTGGACTTAAGTCTAATTACTGGATATAAACACACTGCTCTATCTCTCTGCTATACATGGCCTGGCCTGCTTTCCTGAGCGTCATCCATGGCACTAGCTCATGCAACCACGCTCTGGGACAAGGCAGGCTTTGTGGCTGGTTTTTTGGGTTTGTTTTTTGTGTTGTTGAACGCTCTTGAGTTTTACCAAGAGATGTGAGAATGTTTGGCCAGATTTCTCAGATGTTTGAATTCAAGGTGGCACAAATCTGTAACCTCTATGTTGGGGACAGAAAGGAAGGGGAGGAAGGCAGATGTGTTTGATAGATCATCTTTTGGAATAGCAAAAAGATTTTGGTTTTATACAAGATTTTCTGTGTTTTACCTTCTTTATATCCCTTATATTTCATTTCCAAGCACTATCCCTCAAATTGCTGTAATATGGTTCATGGCTAGTCTCCTTTGCCCAGCTTAAAAGAAAACTATTTAAAAACACCAAGGATTTGAGAATAAGCTATTGTCAGGGAAAAGAAAGAAAAAAAAGTAAACCCTCTATCTTTCTTTTTGCTGGCACCACTCCTTGCTGATTCAAAAAGCTATATTATTTAAGCTTTCTGTAGCTGCCTTCTACATTTCTGGAGAATTTCAGCTCTCTTGGGTTTTTCTCCCTTTCTTTTTTTACAGGGGTAGTCTCGTTTTTCTCTGTAGGTCTGGTATCTCCCTTGCTAATCACTCAGAGCCTGACACATCCTTTGTTCGGTGTTTGAGCTCCAACTGATCAGCATAACCACGTACTTCCAGTTGTTTCCTGTGGTCCTTTCTAAACAAGCTGCAGGATTTCCTCCAGAAGATGCATTATACACTTCAGTAAGAGTTTTAATTCATCTCCAAGTAACGGTGAGCCCACAATCTCTTCCTGTATCACACCTGTTTAATTAAAGATCAATACTTACATGTCTAACATCTAATGTATGCTTATAACCTTGTTTGGATTTGGCCCTGAAAGATATTTTTGATGTTTAATTTCTGGGTTTTCCTTCTAGGATGCTATAGATGGTATAGTTCACTGTTTAATTGCATTTGAGGAAAAATCATTATTTTGCCAATTTTTGTTTTATTTTTTCTAAATATAATCATCTAGAGTCCTTTTAAACATGAAGAATCCTCAGCTTTTGGCCTTATGAGAAGTCGTTGAAGTTCTCATGAGATCTGCTGCCTGACTGAAGGTAAAACAGACTAGTTGTTTCCTTTGAGTGGTGAGCGCCCAAACCAACGTGCATCTTTGCCACTTATTAAGTTACATCAATAACACAGTGGTAGCTCAGCCTTTTTTTTTTCCTTAGCTTTGTAAAATATTAGTAATGGGTTTCTAATAGTGAAAATGGTCATTTATTGGACCAGTTATTCAAACAAATGTGGCCAGTGGATATAATTAGGCATACAGCAAATCAGAAGATGGCGTGCCTACTGGCGTGGCCGTCGTGCTGATAAACTTCTATGTGGCTCAGATGTCTGGCGGAAGAGGGGAACAGTCAGTCTGAGGCAGTTCCTAAAGATATTAGTGGGAGTCTCAGCTTGCGTGTCAGAACTTCTAGTTTTGGAATGTCAATGGAAAATGTCACAGGTAATTTAGCACTATCTCTTGTATCAATCTCCATATGCTGAGAATAAGCTTTCCTTTGGATCCGCACACTCTGCATTGGTTAGACTCCGAAGAGTTAAAACAGACAAGGATGTCAAAATTGATTTTGCCATTAGCTGGCATTTGTTGTTTAGTAAAGAGGTGAAAAAAAATATTTTTCTTCCTCTAGGATGCTTAAGCATCTATACCAAGCGAAGTTGAAATTTGGTCATGAACAAAATTGCCTGTTCCTCCCTTTTGAAAGGACTTTTCAATCTTTGGCAGAGATTTAGTAAAAAAGGAGCTCATATTAAACAGAGCTAAAAATTCTCCACAGGTAAAAGCTGCACCTTTCAAAAATAAACTGTACACTGAATTTGCAGCAGGGACTTACTTCATTTGGGGTCAATCCTATATTTTTCTGGGTTTGCACAAGAATAAAATCATGCAAATAATATACTGCAGAGCTCTAAAGAAACTCCCCAGCTAGCTCCTCTTCCTATCGCCTTCCCCAGGTTTCCAATGCCTCTATAAACTTGCACCTCTATTTTGCACAGAACTGAATGGTTTCAGAAGTCTTTTACACTGTGACTGTATATTTGGGCAAAATTTCCCATCACAGTTGAAGCATCAATGATCAAACTATAATTGGCTGTGATCTTATGCTCCCGGTAATTGTGTCTTCTCTAGCTTGAAGGTGGATAAAACTTCTATTAGACTCTGAAGGACTCAGACTTCAACTCAGTCTTTCTAACTGAAAAATATGAAAAAGTGGAGGAAGCAGAATATGCTCAGCAGGAGCAGTATTGCCTTTGAACAGAAATGCTTAATACTTTCAGTTTACATTAAGGCCTCAGTCTCTGTTGCCAGTGTATGGCACAGGTGTTGCTTTAGATGTGGTGGAAGGATTTCTTTTCCCAGATGGCAGAACATGATTAGAAATTTTCTGTGATCTTTTCTACTACACCTATTCTTTCCAAGAAGGGTTCATGCAACAGAGGGAAACTTGTTCTGTTCTCAGCCCTTCCTCAATCTCTGTCCCAGTGCCTCAAATTCGCTGGGCAACATGCACTCTCAGAAGTGTGCTCCTTTAGAAACACCTCTACAACTTCATCTTAACTTCACCCTGTGATTCTTTTTTGTCTAAGACCCTGTACTGCTCCAGAAAAGAATACATCTTTGCTCTTCACTTCATAGCATTTCTTTTTATTCCTGTTGTAAGTTTGACATTTTGCAGAGTTACTCTATTTATTTTATTTTTTTTTTTGCATTAATGAATGTGAGGGTACAACCAGGTCCTAAAATACATGCAGACAGTCCAAGGAAAAGCAAACAAATGAACACTTTTAAAAAAAAATATCTTTAAAATGTAGTTTGATCTCCAGCAAAGGAAAGGATATAAATTATCCCTTAGTAATTTCTGCATCAAACCAACAGCCCTCTGCGTACCTGCTGTGAGCAAACACCTATACCAATATCCTTTGCCCGCATACCAAAAGTCTCTAGTGTAATTAATTTACTGCTGTTTACCAAACATCACACATTCCCTGGCTTAGATGTTTCACAGTAGGACTGAGCTCCCGTCTCCTGTTGCAGGGATGTTCTGTATGAAGAGCAGACCAGGGCTTAACAGACTCATTAACTGCTTATTACAACTGCTGGTGTTTTGACCAATATATAAACGCTGGGCTTCTCCAGTAATCATAAACACAGGTGCCTTTGGTTCTGCGTAAAATGATGTGGAGCTCACGCATGTGCGCCTTTGCAGGACAGAGCCTGTGGACAGCATCCTTCGTCCTGGCTGCCCACCCGTCTACGTTCAGAAAGCTCTAGCGGGTGTTATACATAAGCATCAACCTCTTTTATCTTTGGAGGGGCTGACGTGGGCCCTACTATCCAACACCTTTTGTTGCTTATTTAATTTGCTTTGAAATTCAAAACATATATATAATACCCACAGCATACTGCTCACTTTTTTGCTGTCAGTAACGCAAACTGCAGAGAACAGTTTCAATACAACGGTCTGATTTCACTCGCTTTGCTGTGTCCATTTCTGCCAGTAATACAGACTAAGTTAACATTTCCCACTAACCAGTATTATTATAATAATTTTAATGAGACTTGAAAGGCATTTCTTAGTTCACATGCCTATCAAAAATCCAGAGAACATTTCAATGAAGAACAGCTACGCGCCGCTGTTCCCAACTTTTCCATTAACTGAAAGTATATCAGTGCTTTCTTGTTTCATGGTCGGAGTTCAGTTACTTTGGCCCCACTATGCTTCTAAAGTGTTCAGATCAAGCTAAATGGCTTCACATTGTTCAACATCTTTCCAATTTTCTACTGTAGAGGAACAGATAGAATATATGCCTCGCCAAGTGCAAGAAATGGTAGGATCAAGTGTTGAGTTTCAATCTCAAGTTTCAATCTGTTTCACATCTCGTTGTCTGATTTACAGTATCTTTGTATCTGTTGAAAGAGGTGGTTAAGCAGCCTTTATTATAAGGCTTTATGCTGACAATAATGCTAACAGTCCGAAATAATATAATCCTCTGAAAAAGAAGCTTGACGTTATCTCTGAAATCAGACACAACAGACTCCTTGTCCTGGCTCTCAGCGAAGTAAGGAGGTAGCAAGGAAATGTATGCATCGAAGGATGCTGTTAAGGCACTAATGACAGCATGTCTTTGTGTATTTTGATTATCTTGCATGCTGTCAGGAGAGTACAATAAAAGAAAGTTTGGTTCCTCTTCTTCATATGGACACCAATAAGATGCAGAATACTTTGTGAAGGATAGCTCTGTGAGATGTGATGCTTTGATTTACAGAGAATCTCTTGATTTATTTTTTCTGTCAATCCATTCTTTAATAAGGAAATATTGTTGTGAGGGTCCTGGCGTATCACCTGCTGCTTTCGTTAAATGGATGCTCAAAATAGGCATCCGATTCTTTACCTAATCAATAACCTAAATCACCAGCTTTCCAGTTTGGGTTCTTTCACAGGCAGGGCTAAAGGATTTAAATAAGCCCCTCCACCTCCTGCTGCCCCAGGCACCCTTCCTGTCCCCTCCAGGAACTCCTTGCACGCCCCTGCTGTGGTATCTGAACCTACTGGTTTGCAGCGTTCCCAGAACGTCTGTAACTTCCTGGCTACACTGGGGTTTACTGGAGGATTTTTGTAGCTCTTCCCCTATTTTTGTGCATGTTGCCATACTCCTCCATTGGGCATTTTTCCACACTGTCCTAATCGAACCGCGTGTGGACCCCAAAAAGCCGGAGCCAGCGGTGAACCAGAAGAGGAAATCTTTCTTATTGGACTGAAAATGGCTTCAAGGGATGCTTCTCAGAGCCATGTCATATCTTAGACAGGCTACTTCTGTCATGCTTTTACTATTCAAGGGCCCTGTCAAAGGCTTATTTCATCCTGGGTAGTTGAAATTTTCAAAGCTAATTTAAATGTAAAGATCACTGAGCTTAAGTACAAGTTTCTTAGTCTAGGACAATTTTTACTCTATACCAGGAAGGGAGAAAGCACGCTTTTTGCCCTCATGAAGAGGGAGCTGTTTCAAGTTCAGAGATGCTCATTTTGCCTTTACTTATCCTTTCTTCTTCTCAGATAAGTACGTGGACCTAAGTGTATGCTTTATTTTGTCTTACTATTTTACCCAAGTTAATTCTCTTCTGTTTGTTTCTCCTTCACTAAGTCTTTAATTTAGGCGCAACATTTGGCAAGTGACTAAGGGTTTTTGACCCCCTGGAGTATCTCTGACTCTGAGACCTGCACATGGGATTCCTATTAATGTCAGCTAGAATTGCACACAGAGAGCAAGGCAGTGTGTCTGACCCTTCAGAGAGAAAGAGGCTTAGTTGATAAGAGAAAAAAAAAAAAAAAGAAAAAAGTTATCTGCAGGAAAAAGCAAGGAAATTAATGAAAAGGAAAACTAGGATGCTGCTAAAGGAAGGTTTTTTACAAAAAATAAAAGCAAAACGATGGAATTGAAAATCTAGATCACAGTGATGCATAAAAAGGTGGGATCTAATTCAGACACAAGATGAGACAAGATGGGAGTGAATTTTAATAAAGAAAAGCAGTTGCTATAGAAAGGACATTTAGCTGATCTCAGGAAAGTGTTTAAGGTTTTTAAATGAGTTCAATAGGAAGAAAAGTATCAAAGCCCTTCGAGTAGCGTGTAGACATTAATGAGTAATGACAGTTATTGCAAAGACTGTGAGCCATCTTCTTTTATGTAAGTTACCAGAAGTTTTAGTAATGGTTCCAAGTTTTAGTAATGGTTTTAACAGGGAGATGAATGTACTGGGTCTTTTATCTTCAAGGAAAAAGGCAGACAGATTAGCTAGCTGGTTACTCTGTGTGAAATGGTAAGATCTTTCCTGTAGGCATCTTGAATTACTGTTTTTCATACTTCATTAAATTGTCTTGCAAGTACTTGGTATTTTCTTTCAAGATTTTGCAAAACATCGTGAATCTGGATAACACAGGCAGACCTAAGAAATCTTGGGAAATCAAGATTTTATGTGACTATTTATGTGACTATTATAATTACCTTATGCTGCAGTAGTCCCTAAGAATCCTTCCTCTTCCAGGCAGGTACACCATCCACACGTTGTTTTGTGGCATCCTCACTTGTAGGATCAGCGGTGCAGAGCTGAGACAGGACCTTCAGCACGAGAGGTGTAGAGGAACCATTTTCCTGTAACGCAGGTAAGCGCTGTCTGAATTCATCATCTTTGTCTCTCAGACCCATCTAAAACAATTCTTGCTGCTAGAGAGCCAATCTGCTACATCTTCCCCACTCTCAGACAGAAAATTACTTAATGCTACAGTTTATACTACAAGGAAAATAAAGAAATAAGATTTCATTATATTAACTCTTTAGCAGGTCTCTATATTGTTGTTGATCTCTGTATCTGTATTTATTTGTGGCCCTGATACGACATCAGGAGCTTCTTCATTTAGCATTTTCTGGAGGTATGACTTTGGGTATTTATGGAAATATGTCAGGTTACAGTACTGGTAACACCAGTAACTTATGACCTCAAAATGCTATACCTTCACTTAAAGTTGGCTCTTACCTGAATGTGGGGTTGGCCTTTCGGTTCCCAGGCCGCTCTAGGCTGGCAGCCTCACTGCCTTTACAATGTCTTGTTTTCTTTTTTTGGTTTCTGCAAATATATTTCTCATTGTTTCTGATACGAGAAGCTTCTCCAACATATATGCTGTATTTCTGGATTCCTTTATACGATAGACTGGATAAAATCCATGCTCATGTACATTTTCAGACGCGGTAATGATTCTTTGTTCACAGTAACTGCACAAACTTAACCATTTCTACTTAAAATTTAATTTCTTTATATTCTTCTGACCCTCTCAGATTCTCATCTTCTGAGCTGCTGGTTCACCCAGCTAACGTAGCCACATCTTGCTGTGCATGTGGTATCTCCAGCCTGTTGTGTGCTAAGAGCCCCCTCCCAAGTCTAAATCAACACCTTTGGATCTTTGATTCCACTTGTTAATCGACGTGCCCAAGTGACAATTTTAAGTCATTAGTTTCAGCTTTGCACAAAGGACTCTCTGCAAACCTGTATCAAACTTTTATATTTTAAAAGTGTCTATTTTTTAATGAAGTATTTATCAGACTTGCTAGCTTACAGCTTCAGAGCTTACTCTGTCATCTTAGCCTAACTACATATCACAAAAGATAACAGTAGTATGAAACGCCACAACGTGAAGAGAATTGTGAGGCGTCTTTGTTTTCAAGTCCAGCTGTTTCCATACTGATGTCAAAGCCTTTTTTAACTCAGCAGAGATTCCAGTGAGATTTTGATCCTTACTGGCTTTTAGTTTTCCGTCTTGGTTTTGTCCCATGCCCAGCCTCCCACTATCTTAGCCTTTAATCGTCTCATGCTTGCAATTTTCTATACGGTTTTCCCTTCCCTTCCCCATGTAACTTACTGTTGTGGTTTAACCCCAGCCGGCAGCTCCGCCCCACGCAGCCCCTCGCTCGCTCCCCCCGCTGCGATGGGGGAGAGAATCGGAGGGGTGAAAGTGAGAAAGCTCATGGGCTGAGACAAAGACAGTCTAACAGGGAAAGCAAAAGCCGCGCACACAAGCAGAGCAAGCCAAGGAATCCCTTCCCTCCTCCCCACGGGCAGGCGGGTGCTCAGCCATCCCCAGGGCAGCAGGGCTCCATCACGCCCAACGGGGACTGGGGAAGGCAAACGCCATCGCTCCCAACATGCCCCCTTCCCCCTCCTCCCCCAGCTCCATGTGCTGAGCATGGCGCCGTGTGGTGTGGGACAGCCCTGGGGTCAGCTGGGGTCACTGTCCCGGCCGTGTCCCCTCCCAGCCCCTTGTGCCCCCCCAGCCCCTCGCTGGTGGGGTGGGGTGAGGGGCAGGAAAGGCCTTGGCTCTGGGTAAGCCCTGCTCAGCAGGAGCGAAACCATCCCTGGGTCAGCAGCACTGTTTCCAGCACTAATCCAAACCACAGCGCTGTACCAGCTGCTAGGGAGAAAATTAACTCTATCCCAGCCAAAACCAGCACATTTATGGTGTTTGAGGGCCTAAACAAAGCAAACTGGAAGTAAGATTTATATTAGGAAAGGTTTGGTGAAACTACAGTCATCCTGGAAGAGCGAAGGATGTGCTGCTGAGTGCATTTGCTCAGGCAGTGGCTGGTAGATCAGCATATCCCAGGACTTTCTGCTGGACCTCAAAGAGGGACTCTCGGTTCCTCACCGAGGCATTGAAGACCAGCACTGATGTTTTCCTTGGCAGGAGTCTTTCACTTCCTATTGTAGCAGCTTTCTGTGAGATGTTATTCCAGTTGTAGGTAACGCAGTCCAGGAGGCTGACGGTCATTGTTAGGATTCAACACTGTGATGCTCTTAACCAAACATTCAATCTCCAAGGTAAATACTTCTAGGTAGAAAAGGTGGGGTAGAAACCCTTACAGCATTGGCTGAAAACATCAGGCTTTGGGGATTTTTTCATACAAAAAAGATCACAGTTTTGTAATTCAGTGCACCTTTTTGTGCTTGGATCCAACAGGGCCAAGAAGCAAGCCCAGTGTTTTGCAATTGGGCTGTAATTATTGAAGTCCCCAGGTACTGGGGACGTTGTTACGCAAAGGTAAGTCCTTTCTCTTTTTGTCTGCTTGTGATAAGAATACATGCTATCGAGATTTCAAACCATGGTTTGAAGATGCCTCAGTACCGTCCGTTGCTTCTTAACCCGGTTGGATAAAAACTAAACCGCACTATTTTGTGCAGACCCGCTTTATGTGCAGAGACACACGGGGCAGAAGACAGTGCTCCTCTGTGCACCTCATATGGTGGGTCAGGGACCAGCGCGAAGGGAATGTTCACTCTCAGCTTGAAGTGAGCATCGCTCTCGGACTAACGCTGGGACGCAACAGCAGACAGGTGCAGGCTGGCCAGCACTGCAAGGCGTGTGGGAGGAGGACAGGAGGGCCGCAGGCAGGGCAGTGGACTCTTACCCAGAAAAACATCTCCCTGCAAGAGCCTACAAGGCAGAGGCACCGAAGCAGCAGGCCTGTGCTCCTCGGCCAGCTTTCAGTTGCCATGAATGTGTGCGTATGTACAACACGCATTCAAATACTGATGGAAATTTTTCGGTTTCTGTGACTTCTCCCCATCTGGCCTTGAAGGAATTCACTGCCTCATCAGGCTAACAAGATACCGGTCATAAGTTCAGGTCGTTCCATGAGAAAGACAAGTATATCTTTAAAGAAATTTGTACTGGTGCATATTCAGTATCCAGGCTATAAATATGCATGTGGCCTCCTCACGTCACTGTTGTGGTCAAAGTTTGTGCTTCATTGTAATTAATCATTTATTGCACAATTAAAATGAAAAACAGTGGAGTAGCCATCTCTACTGCTTTTCATTAAACATACGATCACTGATAGTAAACAATGGTGTTCTTCACGAAAAAGTATTATTTTTATTCATGGTAAATAACATATGGTCTACATATTATTGCAATTAAACCATAGCATAGTGAATAAGCCAGCCTATCCAGGCATACCTCACTTCAGAGAAAAATCACTTTAAAAATTCAAGTTCTGAAATATTCCTGGAAAGGGAAACTGTATACTTTTATTGCCAATTCAAACGGGTGAAAGTAGATCCCATCAATCTTTGATTTTCTTTAATAATTCATGAAATTTCTTGAATCAGCAGGTAATTGGTTCTTACAGACAAGCCTCTGAGCACTTTTTTTTCGAGTATTCAAGAGATCCATGGATTTATGCCTCTGCATATAACAGTTTAAACAGGGACATTAAAAATTTTCCACTTACATACAAATGACCTTTTAAACAGCATCTATGATTGATTTGCAGTAGGTAAAATAACATCCCCTTACTTCCTGGTATTTAATTTACCTGACAGAACCGTCTCTCACAGGTTTTTCTCAAGGGATTTTGAGCAAGCTATTCTCAGGATTATTGTGTATCAAATTACCATCATTTCTAATGAAATAGTAAATTAGGGGTGCTGAGTGGATAACTGTTAATTTGGATATTCCTAGCTGACTTGAAAACTTGTCAGTCATTCTCATACCTGTATTTTGAGCTGGAAGTGGGGAGTGGTGAGGTGAGCAGAGAGACATTAAATTAGATTTTTTAAAAAAAAATGTTGTAGGGATTTAGAAGCCTCAATTACATTGAAAGTTAATGGGTTCAGGTGCTTCTGAAAACTAAAAATAGGTGCATGGAGATACAAATCTCACTGGAAGACTATGACAATTAACGTCCTAATTCTCTTTTGAAAATGGTGTCAGGTTGTTAAACCATTTGATAATTTTCCCCCAATCTTTCTTTATTTCGGTCTGCTCACACCTTGTACTGAAAACAGGCGGGCTGCCTGCAGGGCAGAGCGCCCTCCGGGAAGGACTGGGCCTCCCTGCTCTCCAGCTCCTTCCCTTTCAGTCTTAAAACATCTGTATCTTCCGATGAGTGATGGCTCCCCGTATCTTAATCGCCTCGTTGATTCGACAGTTCAGGGTGAGATTATTCATCCACCCACTGGCGTCTGTATTCTAGCGACAGCCCCGCGCCCGCCCCGCGGAGGCGACGTGCCCAGTGCCCAGGGCCAACGCGGCAGCAACGGCCGCGCCGGGCTCTGCGCTCCTGCGAATGCCTCTCGAGGCCCGTCTCCTCTGCGGGTCTGCTGCTGTCTCTTAAGCGTGTTCACGCTGCAGTGAACGGCATCTCAGCGCCGCCGCTATTAACCTGAGAGCTTTTCGCTACCTACTTTGACAAAATTCCAATGAACTTCTTAGTTTAGGATCGCTCTGTCAAATTTGATAGAGCGTAAATTTGGAGGAAGAAGTTTTGGAAGTTAAAAGGAGAGTAGGTATATACATTTATGTTACAGCGACAAAAAAAACCCTCATGTCTTTACAAAAAATAAGCTGAAAAAAAATCATAGAATCTTTAAGGTTGGAAAAGACCTCTAGGATCATCAAGTCCAACTGTCAACTCAATGTTTCCTTCATTTTGGTCACAGAGTTGAACAGACTAATATGTGTTAGCAAATAGCCATAGCTAAGAAGCCAAAGCAATTTAACTAAACGATTTCAGGTCTTTAGGTTTACCTGATGTGTACTACTAAACCAGATTAAAAGCCAGATTCCCTGGCTGAGTTTTGGTAATCCACCTTGTTCTTCCTTGTTCTTCACTGTCGAAGCAAATGTGACGGTAGCAGTTGTAGAAAACAACATGAAAATATTGGCGAAAAAAACCCTAGCATAGCATTAAGACCAAGAGGTATAAAAGACCCTGGAGAAAACTTGAAATAAATGTAATTAAAATGGCCTTTTCCCCTTGAAGAATTATTTTTCAGTGAAGCACAACCTATTGAAGTGATTCTATTACAGAAGAGTCTTCATGATGAGTCCTGTCTTACAGGTTCATTGATTTAATCAAAAAGCCCATCTTAATTCAAATGCTAATTCTTCATTTGGGTAATGCAAGGCACAGAGGCCTTGAGTAAAACCCCCAGGCCGGCAGGTACCACGACCCCCGAGTTCTGCACCAGACCTCGCTCCTGCAGCCAAGGTCTGGACGCCAGTGACGTTCCCCTCCCGCGCGCCCCGCTAGCAGCGCCGTAGCTGGCCCAACAGAACCGCGGGCGGCGGTCCGCTTCATGAAAACTAACCTTTGCACAAGGGCTGGGGTTGGAAAGAGTACCTGTGTTTCATATCTAATGTTCTTCACAGCCTTGGCCCTAGAATTTATGTATTCACAACAGTGTCAAATACTATTCCTAATGAAACCCGAGGCATGCTGTTAGAAAGGTACCTATCACAGAGGGCACGACAGCGTAACTGAGGATACATTTTCAGTTTGGCATATTGCAGAACTGAAATTCTCTTCGAGGAGAACAACTTGCAGTCACAAAATGTATCACCAGAAAATGAACCGGAGGCACAAATCAAAGCACCTCTGCTAGCAGCTACCTGCGTAGCATCTTCAATGAGACAACCTCCCTCCACAAAATTTGACCCCAGCTGTAGTTCCCGATCAGCTGCAATCTCAAGCGTGTTTAGGGCAAATGCCTGCTTTTCTTGGTGAGACACTGGCGACGGACTCATTCATTTGCAAGTGAGCTATTAGATTATACCTTCCTGTTTGTATATGCATTTACTTCAGAAGAACTTAAAAGGGTCTGTAAATATGTGCAGCATTGAGTAGGTCTATGAGGCATGAATTAATCTGCTTGCAGCTCGTCGGGGGAAGGATGGTATGTGGTTGTGGGATTGTAGAGGGGAAGCCACTTCTGTGAAAGCTGATTGATTTGAATGCAGACTTACTCATGGGACAGGCTTTTCCATCTGTACCAGTCGGTAAAGCAATAAAAAACATATTGATGATTAATTCATAATCACTTTAGATTTATACCATAGACCCAAACCAATTGCAGCCTTAGCAATTCCCATCACTGCCTCCAGACCTGAACTGAGAACCTGTAAATAGTTGCAAGCTCATTCTGAAAAAATCCAATATAAAATGAGATACTAACAGAGACAGGTCTGGATCCAGGCGCGTAGAGGCTTCTCTTCAGCAGAACTAAGCTGGTTTTGATCTTGGGAAGCTGTCTTCAGGATGATGGTAGGAAATCTGGTTTTTACAGGACCAGGGTATTTTACCCAGATTGGTATACTGCCTCTGGTATCTGGTTCTGCAAACACAGAAGCATACGACTTTGAAATCAGCGGAGTTACTCACACAAGTAAAATTGCTTTCTGATTGTACTGCTAGTAGGATCGGATTCCTAATTAATAAACGTGGTCTTGGTGTTTAGTAAATTAAGATAGAACAGAAGATTGCTGCTGATACTGTTATGTGAGGGAGTTTTGTAATTAGTGTTCAAATTTTCATTTTACTACTTCATTCAGCTCCTCCTTCCCATGCTAACAATTAAGTTCCCCAGCCACAAAACATCCATTACGTTGTGCATGTTGTCTGCAGCACTGATATACAGTCCCTTCGGCTACTGTATAAGCTCTTATTTCACCTTCATTTACTAATATAGTCTGCACTATTGAATACTGATGGAGGCAAAGTAGAAAAACAGTCCTCATCAACATTTCGCACATGGTGTAAACAAAACCGATGAAAACTGACTCATCCATGCCCACTTAAAAGATTAGTGTTGTACAACCGTTCTTAATTACCTTTTAATCTTATCTTTGAATTCCTTCCCAACCTGACTGTAGCCAGTGTCTTCCGTCCTGTAATACAAACTCTTGTTTTTCTGCTGAGCAATCAACACTTACCTCATCGGCAATGAACTTGTCAGTGAAAGTGAGACGACAAATCTATGGCTTGCTATATACAACAGAAATCAAAGAGCTTCTCGTGGCACGGAGCTGCTACGCAGCCCTTATAAATTATTTATGCTTCTCACATCCCCACATTCTTCACTCCATTGCCAGCAGGACCTTGTTGTGGTGCCTTTGCTAATCACAACGTGGTTGTGAGCCCTGAAGATACTCGCCAAACTCCGTTACCTTATAGGTTCAGGAGTCCCCACGCTCGTTCCGCACGGATCTTCTCTGGCTTCCTTCTTCCACAGCTTCCCCCCGCCACAAACATGAAACTCCCTTTAGCTCTGTGTAACAAGTCATCTTAGATCCAGGGTTGATTTCTTGCCAAAACCAGTGGGAAAATGCAGAAGGAAAATATTCTGTATTTGGTGGCCAGATGGTCTCCTCTTTGCCACTGGCATGGAAGTTGAACCCTGGTTTCCACGCTCTTTAGATGAGCGTGCTGATAGTAGACTGTCCTGTGCTGGGCTTTCTCTTCTATTTGCATTCACAGAGAAGCTTAGAAGGGACTTGGTTTTATTCTAAGACTTTTTTCTCCTTGTACAAAAAGGAAATATTTTTCATTGCAGGGCTGAGTATAGGCATGATGTGAAGAAGGATGTCGGTGGGAGTGGAAGAGCATCTTTCCACCATGTGGCTGAGGACCAGAGCCACAAAGAGCAGTGCAAATGCGATGGGGAAGTCCCGCTCTTCTCAAATCTTGCCCATTCAGTTCTTATTGTGCACTGGCGAACATCACAAGACATCGCCAGATTATTATGATGTCAAGGTAAAAATTCATAGTAGAAAGCACAAAACTGTCCGATCCTATTAACAGACCTTTCAAAGGATAAAGGATTTCACCAAGTGAGAAGGAGCTAATGTGATGGAAATAGTAAATTATAGGCCTATAGTATCACGCTTGCACTTAACTGAAGTATAGCAGAACTGCAAAAGATACCATTTGAAATATACTTAGCAATGCAGAGCATAGACACTATTAATAGCATTAAAGGAATACAAATGTATTTACCCAAATGCCACAAATCTTACTAGGCATGTATAGAGTATGCTGGTTTTGCACAAGGATTGAAATTAATAGGCATGACCTTTTCCTGACTTGCCTTTCATCCTCATAAATTCAGCGTGTTTGCAAAACAGGCTCAGTGGGATTTGTTTGGGTTGTTTGTTTTTTTTTACATCAAACACAACAAAACTTACAATCTTTTTTTATTCCTAGTAGTCTCTTAAATAACAAATATTGTACCAAGCTGTATCCTCACTGAGTCGTGGCAGTATTAGAAGGTTAGTATCTACATTTATTTACAAGCAAGCATCCATCCTTGGATTAGCTTTTCCAGCGGATAGTCTGGACTTTATTCATAGGCAGTAGTGATGCTTAGAGCCAAAACAGGGAAAGCTTAGTCAGAATGAATAGATGGTATTAATTACACCGCATTCAGCACACACGCAGCAAGGGCTCCCCATTAAGTGGTTGATTTTCAGCTTGCAGTATCCCTTGGTCAAACATATGCACAGGTATGATGATGAGAAATCCTGCATCCCGCCGGGCACTCATTAAATTCAAGATTTTCTATTCAATAGAGACCAATGATAATATTTCACAGAGAGATGCAACAGCTCCACTAAGGAAAATTATCTGTTCCTTTGGAGAGTATTTTCCTACCCCCTGGCAACCAGCTACTAACTAATGCTCTTAATCTCGGTGATTTGCATCTTTTGTATTCTTTCCGTATTTGAGGTTCACGTTGCCCGTTTTCAGGAATAGTGGTAATCTCTGTGCCTGCATGTTGTGAGTATTACGGTTTGAGCAACATGGATTGTGGAGCATATATTCCATTCTGAGTGATTTTAAGGTAAGCCTTTCCCTATCACTAAACGCTGCTTGTCTCAAAGTACGTAAAGGGGCAAACAGACTGAGCTTCCCTGAATTCCTGAATATTTTGTATAGCTCTTCAAGTGCCCTGGAAGTTTCCTCAGCATTTGGTGTCCTTAGAAAAGAAATAACCAATGCTGCTGCTGCTTCCACCTATGTCAGCAGAAGTACCGCCGACACCACGTTTTTCTGGTTTTCTTTTTCTAGGCACTGATTTTCCGGCAAGTGACAAAGTCCAGAATAAAACTGATGCCCTCCGTACAAATGATGTTAAAACACAAAGCTGCAGATTTCATTGGAGCCTGGGATGTGGCGGGCTGAGTAAAGGCATTGTGAAAATACTTCCAGCAGGATTCCGGCAGCTGGGAGCTGCTGTGGCGCGGCTCTGCTCTGCCGGCTTCTCTCACCCTGGGCAGCGCCCGTAGCGAGACCGCGCACAGAGGGTGTGGACGAGAGTGTCATCACTCGACCCTTGAGGGAGTAGTTGAGGAATAAGCCAGGTTTAAAAGCCACCATAAGATCCTTGCTTCAGGGTTAACTTAATTTTTCTGATAAAGAAGTTGTGACCTTTTCAAATATTCTGAATTACAGCTGGGGTCTCGCAGGTCTCCACTATTTGCAGGGGCACAAACCACTACCTAAGGATTCTCTTGTACCACAGGATTAATAGATTTCAGAGGTGTAACTGTGAAATATTTCAGAGGAACAAACTTCCTTAAAAACATTTTGCTGCACAAAACCAAACCTTATATATTTAAGAACGTCCAAGGAGCTTCATCAGAGGATGGGTTTCCTTTTCAAGTACAGCTTTGGCAGATTGTAGCTAAAACATACACCAAATAGCATAATGGGGGGAAAAGGGGAATTGTACCAGCAAGCAGACTGAGGTTAATATTGCAGCTCTGAACGTAGAAATGGTTGTGAAAAGCCTCCACTGGCTTCAGCAGTAAATGGAGCAAAACTCTGACAAGGGGTCAGTGGCCAGAGGATCATTGTCCTGACTCGTTATCCATAACGATTTTATGAAAGACTAAAAGAAAAGTTAAAATGTTTGCCAGTCCAAGTGTGAACTTTTCACTTGGTAAAAATTTCCCAAATGGGCTCTTATTAATTGCCTGATTTTCAAGTCGGAGCGTTGTACCATTTTTTGGTATTAATTACTGTGAGCGGCAGCCTTTGGTTGCCTAACTACCTTGTTTTGAATACTTCTTGCAACTGCTTTGTCCCGTGAGACTTCTGTGAGGAGGCAGAGAGGCCATGAAAATAGGTTAATAAAAGGTCGCGTGAACCTTTCAGCACTTCTTGAAAGCCTGACAAAGCTTTTGGCCCACAGAGAGCTTGCTGTTGAGAAGGTGATGCTAAATTGCAATAAAAGATAGCAAAAATTCAAGGTTTCTGAGGTTTTCAAAGCAGAGCCAAAGGTAACGATGAATTGCCTAACGACGAATGGGTGTCAGTCCTATGTGCTGAGATTTTTATTTCCCCCCAGATTACTTATTTCCTCCTAGATGACTTATTTCCTAAACCCGTGGCTTTGCTACAAAATTGCATCTTATGTTAGAACAACATTATGAAGGTGCCAAGAATAATTTTGCTACCGTTAGGAAATGCCAGCACAAAAACGCCAATACAGTCTCACTTTGGTCTTTCTCCCTCTTGCAGATAAATAATACCACAATTAATTATGTGACCGTGTGCTACTTTTTTCACAAGGTGTTTGCCTTTTGCAATATCCAGATTGGAACAGTGTTCAAGCCGATGTAGTACATAAGCTTTTCAGCAGAGAAATCTGTTTCCCGTTGGAACCGCTGTTACACTTGCACTGAAATTCTCGAGTGCAATACGAAGCAAAAAGGAAAATAACATTTCAGGTTTTCCCAGTTCAGCTGCACTGGTGGGTCTGGATGCGCCTGTCGCAGGCTCCCTGCGCGTAGGCAGCTCATCACTAATTCTGTGCTTCAGTTTCTCGCTTCCCAACCTGATTTTTCTGGACCCTGACTTGAAGAAGTGCTGCTATTTCACCCTCATTACAGAAATCGAAGTGGTCACTGAAATAAGGGGAATACCATGCCTCGTAGGCACAGGCAAGACTATTTGTACAAACAGCCTACCTTGAACCCACTGGGTTTTGCTATATGGAGGCTGTTCTGCCAGCATAGCTTGCGTGTGCATTACATACTCTGAAAGTTGATACACCAGCATTAAAACTCTTCTTCTTCTTCTTTTCAAGCTTTTCTCAGGGGAAAAAAAAAATGCTTTTTACATTTTTCTTTTTTTTTCAAAAAAAGGCAGACACTGATGTTTTGCAGCTCCCGTTTTCCTGTACCAGCTCTTCTGGATAGAGCCAGATTTTCACTTGCAAAAGAGGTGCAGGATGGTAAGAATTCAGCATCCCTCAGTTGTTTGCTACAGCCTTCCCTGATGAAAAGCAGCACCAGATGGGTAAGCATCCCTGAGTTGTTGGAACATAAAGGAATATGGATTTGCTCAAACTCCTTGCTGGAAACGTCTGGCTTAACCTCTTACTTAAAGCCTTTTTCACCTGGAAGTTTTAACCCAGGCAGAAGAATTGCCAGCCCCGCTCACACAACACCGTGCTCTGAGGCCAGGTAACACAGGCTGCGCGAGCTCCAGCTGCTCCCCGAGGTGTAAGTGACCCTTGGTCTCCATAAATTTGCACCTGGAACAAATCAGGGATTCACAGGAGATTTTTCTTCAATCTATCCTGAAAGAAGAATCTAATCTTTACTTCCGAACTTGCATGTGCAATTTCAGGTCCACAAATTGCATGTGCGTTTTTCCTATTCAGCTGCTTTCTGAACCTGGACCTCTCGCGCCAGCTCCACATAACCCACTGCACTTAATGAAAAGAGAGTTAGCCAGTTTCTTGAAATTGCTCTTGGAAATGCACTGCCACAGCGAACAACAATTGCTCTATCACAGCAAACACCAAATTCCGATGGCTCAGAATGTTCCGATTTCTACTTCATTTGTTTTCCTTTGAAGAGAGGCTTTAGAATAAACGCTTCTGTCAGTGAGAGGAAACTCTGATCATAAACCTATTCAGCAGAAATGGAGAACAAAGACTGCAAGAACAATTTATTCCAAAGAGATCATGCCTAAGGATTCGGTGGGTTTCTAGTTCCTTTCCTGTGAGCAATAAAAGCCACATAACAGAGTTGACAACCTTCGTGAACTGATCTAATTACAGTCCTTCAGTCACACACTCCCCACTCCGTATGTACTGTGAGGCGCCGAGACAGAACAAAAAATGCAGCACATTTAAATTAGCGCAGATATCCGTGCAGATGCCGATCACTATGTGGCATTTGATGAGTATCTGCTATTTAAATGAAGAGTAAATCAAGTATTGGGTTTTAGTTAATGGGGCTAGACTGCTTCTCCGTTATTTCAAGCAAAATGAGAACAGCAGCTGCAAGGTAGTTCTCGCTCTGGAAATTGTGTAGTGGAATGGATTTATTTTTACATGATGCAGCGCTCGGGTTGAGGCACAGGAAAGGAAGTTTCTACAAATACCATATGCCTGCCTTGCTTTTTCTTTTCTTTCCTTGGCTGTAAGAAGTGCCGGCTACCTCTTCCATAGTTAAGTGTTACTTCTGAATTGCGCGTTTAAGTGTTTATCAAGTTGGGAAAATTTAAACAAGTTTTGCAGTACGTTATCAGAACAGTTCCCCAGCATTGCCTAGAGGAGATATGAAAAACAAAAAGTCAAACTCAATTCCAATTTACTTCTAAAGTCTGTGTGAGTTTTATTGGTCTGTAGTTGTAAAACAGTGGAGTGTTTTCTAGGAATCAGTTATATTTTGTTGTTTGTATTGCTGACTCTTTTTATATATAGGGAAAAATCTGCTTACTCTTACATCCATGTAGAGATCATTTCTTCCAAGTTAACACTTAAATTTGTAACAGGAAAATCAACAGATGCATACAAATTATAAGTAGGTTGGCACAAGACTGGAGTTCTTTTACTGTTACTCCTTTAATATTCAGTTCATATTATTATTATTCATTTTACCAGGCTTTGGTTTATCATGTTTTAAAGGTTTTATTTCTCCTTCTGTCACAATATGTGTAATATATGTTACAATGTACTGTTTAATAATTGTTTTGGATAATTTGCACTGGTGGCGAAACAGCTCACCTCAGCAAATCTAGGTAGTTTGCTACGTGAATTCATATCAGTCTAATGCAGTGAGATGGGAAAGAAGAGGAAGGCTACAGCGTGAGCTGGTGTTCTTCATACACGAAATTTGTGCGTTGTTGCTGCAAACTCCAGCACTTGTTTTTATATTTAAACCTAACTTCCATTTCGAACATTGCAATGACTTCTTTCCAAGCATTGTGAAATGTGCAGGAAACAGTCAGATCAGATTAGCTTGTCTTCTACATCTTAATCTCATTTTTTTTCCAGCATTGCGCAGTTTATTTATTGGGATCATAGGCAATTGTTGAAAATGATGGTAGCGAAATTACATTTTGGGTAATTTGCGGCAATTCAGATCATCTGAACATTGGAATTTTAAAAGCAGAATGGGAAATAATCTCCGAGGAGGCTAGCTCAGAAAGCAATTACGAGATTTGCTCCATTACATTTATTGAGGAGGCCAAATGAGAGCAGCAGTAGCTCTTCAGCTCAGTTAGGTGCTAAGAAATATTGGAGGTAAATACATTCACCATCAGCTGTGTATGATGATATTGGTGACCAATAAGGTCCATGTTTGGCTGATATGTACTTTTAGCAAACAAGCTTCCTGGTAGTTCCTGAGATGGGTTTCTCTGCTCTGTAGTTTCCTTCATCCTAGTCCATACTGCGGAACAGCAAGGCTGGAGACGCTGGAGTTTATCTCTGCACGCAGCTGAGCTTCCCCCTCGCATTTCTTCTTTAACCTAATGACCTCCGTGTCTCTTTTCGAGGGGGCTTCTAAATGTTAAGGTGTTTCTTCCCACACTCCAGGTACTTAACAAAATGGCACGGTGGCCCGCTCCTCCCTTCTGCGGGCCTGATCCAGCACGGGCTCCACGTACTTGTGTAGCTTGAGACGTGTGAGGGTCCCCGTTGAGTTTAATGGAACCACTCAAATGCTCGAATTTATCTACATAAGTGCTATGCTGGCTCCGCGCCAGCAAAAGCTATTAATGTACTAGCAAACGGGGGGGAATGTTGTTGCTGTTTTCTGGAAATCCTGTTGTTTTGTGAAGTGGAGGCCCTCTAGTTTAAGGAGGGTCGCCTCATGTTTCGTGCTGTTTCTCTAGGTCGGGAAGTTGCACTCGGATCTCCCTGATGACAAGGCAGCAGCTCTGAATGTGCCTCTTCAGTGCTGCAAGAACCGTGGTACAAGGACAGGAATGTTTATTTACCGTGACCCGGTGCGTATCTGTGCCTCTAGCGCTTCTGTTTTGATAGGCTGAAATTGTGTTAATGGATTTCTGTTAAACAGGTGGTTAAAATCCTTACTGATAGTTTGGAAAGAGGGGAGAAAAAAAAGAGTTGAAACCTTTTAATGCAACAGCTCATTGATTTTTGAAGTTAAAAGTCCCTGGAGGTGAAAGAGAAATTCACATTTCCCCTACAGACCGCTCATATAAACCCAAAGTGAGTTTAAAATCCCCCGATTACCGATGATCCTGTAGTACACTTGCACACTCAGCTACTACAATAACACATTTTGCACATTGTGTGGAGGAAGTAAGTAGCGAGATAAACTGAAGGGGGAGAGAGATCAGGGGATGTGCCCAAGGACACAAACCAGGAGTGGGATGGAGCCAAGGGTAGATTCCACCATTCCTTCCTCTTGCTGCCCTGGGAGGCTCACCAGACCCACCTTCGGTTGGGATTTTGCCCCAAAAAATATGGTTTTGTTTTGCCTTTTTTTTTTTTCTTCTGGGGCCTTCAAGTTACCTCGGGAGAATAAAAAAGAAGTGTCATAGCTTTGAAGAGCACAAGCTGGCACCGTCAGGGGGAGCTGCCCCGGGACTTCAGTAGTACGGCGCAGTTAAGCCCAGCTCAGGGGCTCTTCCTGTGGCAGCTGGGGAACACTCCAGGTTCCCACTTTGCAAAGTGACTGCAGAGAAAAGCCGGACAGAACTTCTAATTTGTACTGGGTGTGTTGCAAACTGTTTTACAGGCAGTGGCGTTAATCACAGAGCGAACTCTGTAAACAGGTGACCACTACCCTGTGTCTCCCCAGGAAAAAAAAGGAGAGGCTTTTTTAATTAATTGCCAACAACACATCGTCCCATTCCACAGAATTACAGTTCTAGAATATTGTTCTCAGTGGGACCTGCCATTTCAAAATTAAAAGCTAAACCATTTACTAAAAAGCTGTCATCATGGTTGTTTAGTTGCCTAATTGCTTCTTCTTTAATATGTACTCACACTGTTACAAGCCACTTTTGCCAAACTAAATTAGAAAGCGTATATTACAAAGAGCCGGTGATTTTAAAAGCATCGTTCTAATTACTCTCGCTCATTTTTCCAGTAACCTACACTGTAATTGTTATGGGCTTGGGTTTCCCGCAGAGCAGCCTAGAGGCAAACCTTGTGCACTTAGAGTTGAGCATAACCTTCCCTCTGCCCAGTCTCATTATTATGCAAAAAGGTGCTGAGAATAACAAAACTTGCGTTTTGTTTCCCTGAAACACCATCTATCAGGCTGTGTCCTTGGAGACTCAGGAATAATTGCAAACCCACTAACAAATAAAAGGAACAGATATGTCACATTTCGTCTTTACCAACTTAATATGGAAAGCTTTGAGGCTGCAAAACGTGTAAGTACCTATACGTGTCGAGGGAGTAAAGCTTCTTGGCTGACTGTCACAGAAGAGGTGACTGAATTTAATTTTATTTTCATTCTTGAAACTCACGTCAGGCATACCTGGACATTTGGGTAAGTGCCCTTCCTTGTTACGAACTAACTACAAATAAATAGGTTAATAATGCAAAACCGATCTAAAGGCAGCACTTTAGTTCCTCCTCAGGCCACAGAACAAGATGATGGTATAACTTAAACACTACCTAATTTTTAGCTGGCATTTTCATAAAGGTGTCATTTTTTCTTAGCTGTTCGAGCACCAGTGCTGCCTCCTTTTACAATTCGGCACTCGCGTCAGTCATAAGGCTCCTGCAGAAGGTGCTGTGCCCTGATTTACTTGTACTGTGCATCTAGGCTCTGAAGCAGCGGATCCTCAGCATGACCTGCTCCTTCTTTTATCGAAACCGTCCTTAATTTTATTTTCCGCACCCTGTTTCTCCCGGAACACCTCCTCCTTACGGAAGGCGGCATTATACACAGGAGAGAAATTCATTGTCTAGTCAATAGCTTTTAGATCATAATTTTGTAAGACTGATAATTGCAGTTATGGCAGAGAGCGGCCCTTTTTTTAATGCGTATTTTTTTGTCTGTTATAGGAATCTTAGACTATCCTTGAATCTGCAGGGAAAAAACTTTTACTTGGCGGCAATATAGTTTAATGTAATTTATTACACGTGTATGAATTTTCCATCAACTAATTTCATTTTATCATCTAATTTCATGAAGTCCTTCACTTGGTAATCACATTCAGTCTTTTTCAGACACTGTGAGCAGCACGCAGTTAAGAGGCACAGAGCACAGCCATTTCCAGTACTGGTCAAAGAGAGGCAGAGCGGCGGTTCCCTGCACCCAGCTCCATCGTGCGTTGACACCACGGGAAATCCATGGAAGCACCGATACCAAACACTGTTGGTTTGGGGGGGTTTTGTCTTTTTGTCTTTTTTTTTTTTCACTATAGTTTGTGCATCGCGCCGGTTACGTCCTTTGTTGCACGCGTGGCTCATAAAAGCTCTCGATACCCTCTGCCGCACCAATCACTGATTACAAATTAGCCAAAATGTGCTTCAGCGTAAAAGCAGGTGGAAGACCAGGGCTCGTGGAGGCCAGTGGAAGTTTTCTGTGTTTAATTCAGGGAGCTTTCTAACAGGTTGCAGGGTTGGAAGCTTGCTGATTTGGTTTATGGCACGGGTACGTGTGAAGGAGAGGCTGGAGGAGAAGCAACAGGCAAGCGAAGCACGAGCAAAGCAGCGTTTGCTCAACGCACCTTTATGTACCTGATGGAGCTGAATCAAGTCTTTTTTTCCATGTTTCTGAAGCACGACCAGCTTCAGACACCTCTGTGTGACAGTGAACATAAGCAGCGTGTAATAGCACAGCCTCCAAATCCACAGATGGTTGGATTCGAGGATTTTGCTTTGAAAACGCATCACAACTCGTGTATGAAAAATCATGTTGGCTATTGCAGGCATTCGTGCCAGACAGCTGCCCGCGTTCCGGCATTTGAGTTCAAGGGAAGGCATCAGTGACGTGTGTTAGTTACCACCAACACTGCCCTCTGCGAGAAAATGAGAGTGAATGGGGGGAGGAAAATGGAAACACGTATTGCCTGAGTGGGGAATCTGTTGCCTGCCACACCTCATAGAGCACTCACCAGATTTTTAATCATCATAAGCACAGCTACCACTGTCATCTTCCTACCCATGCACGACAGCACTATGTTATTGTAAACTCCTCTTTGGTGTCTGTTTATATAAAACACTCTCCTAGTTCACTACATCTCTCTTGCTCCCCGTTTCAGCAGTTGCGTGTTTCGTTGTCGATGTGGTGGTTCGTGCAAAGGGATCCCGTAAATCTTCACAGTCCCGGTTACCTCTAGGGTATTTTGGACAACTTTCCTGGTGATCTTCTTTTTCACTTCACTGTACTCTTAAGCTTTCATTGAATTCTGTGATCTTTACATTATATTTTTTTCATTAACTCTTATATGACATATTTTCAAGGAGATTTTCTATCTATAAAAGCTTTAAAAACTTTAAAAAAGGAAAAAAGATAAATAATCATATCCTTTCTAAGAAGACATGTCACCCCAGTAGAGTTGGCTGACCAATCTTTAGGCTTCTGCACCAAGTAATCAATGCATTTCTCTCCTCACACTCATGGATGCTCTTCGGTATTCATTGCTCTCGTTGCAAACATTTGGATAGCTTTTCCAGTGAATCAGTGCACAGAAAGCAAATAGTGGAGAAATAAGTATTTTTAAAGAGTTGATTAAAAAACAGAGAATTATTTTGACAGAAAATTTAAAGTATTTCTAAAACAATTTTTACGTCATGTGTTTTAAAGATGTAACAGATTCCTTAATTCATTTTTTAATCTGCATCTTTTTTCAGCCTTTCCTTTGCGATTTATTCAGGGGGTGTTGAGGGGCTAGAGGACAGCTGTTTGCCTTCCTTCTTCATCCCACTTATGTTTTCTTTCTGTTGTCTTGTAGCTGAATGTGAAAGGGAAGATCAGAGAAATGGGGAAAACAGAAAAGCTGAGTCTTTACATGTTCAGATGGTGTGAATTTTTTTTAAAAAAATACAGAAAACAGAAAAAAATTACGTATTTTGTAGACGTTATGGCCATTATCCGAAATGAAATATAAATTTACAGATACATGTATATCTATGTGCTTTAAATCACTAGGTATTTTTGGCGGTTTCCTGAGAATTTCTGTTCAGCAGCTGACAGTTCAGCTAATTATGATAGATCAACACGTCAAATTACATGCAGATTGTAATTCAGAGGGGCGCTAAAATTCTGAAGATTACTGCAGATGAGGAATCCAAATACATCTGTGCGTGGACTTTTCTTGCCAACAATTCAAGGCGTTGAAAAGGAAAAGATACACTTCTCCATCTCTGCTTTAGTGAGGTTAAGGAAAGGTTTCTGAGGGGGCAGCCTGGGAGGAAAGAGGACATAGCCCTATCGCTTTGGCATCGCTAAATTTTGCAGCTCTTAGATTAAGTCCTGCGTGTTCAGGTAGAACAGCTCGATTAGGCAGCTTCCTGGTGACAACCGACTGCGTAGTGGCATGTGCCCGTCCCCGTGCGCACAGACAGCAAGGGTTTATCGTGACCCTCTTCCTCAAAAGTGACAGCAGCGCTGCAGGTCAATACAAATGTGTTTCAGCCATTCCATTATCCCCGTATCTCAAACATCAGGCATTATATGTATTACAGAAATACCTGAAATGTGGTTTAGAGGTTAACTGTAATTAAACAATTTGTAAAGAAGTGGTTAATAATAGAAGTGACTAATAATAATTGGAATCGTTCCTGTAAAGCCTGACGTCTTTGTTAGTGTTTCTAGCTCTACAAGTTAGATAAAAACCCCTGAAGAACACGAATAAATAGGACTCATTTACACTGAAGAATGTGAAGCTGTTCAGACCCACCTGCTCAAACCCACCCACGTGCGTGCAAAGACGCTGGTTTCTGCTGGATCTGGTGTTTTCCCTCTTTAATGGGTGCAAAACTTACAATAGTTTGAATTATTGTAAAATCCTGTGCGTACCTGGGGCTCACCCACAGTATATGATGCCTCTTGCCCAGCCTTCACTGAGGGGTTTCAAGGTAAACCCGGGGATAGCAATGTTAGGGGGAGCAGACCCCACGAGGCAGAACTAGAGGTGCTGAGGCGTCTGGTGGCCGATTCTACAAAACATACCAGGAAGAGCCGGGATGCCCGCACCGGCACATCGCAGGGGTGTGCCGCGTAAACCCCTAGGCGCCAGGCAAAGGCAGCTCTGCCGCCCACAGACCAACTTGTTTTCTCTGTTGCAGTTTGGCTGCTGAGACGTTTGGACTGTGAGGGTGATGATGGATTCTCAGAGTGCAGATGAAGTGATCAAAGGTGCTCGATAAATTGATGTGTTCATTTATCATAGGGTTCTCCAGTTTATCACACGGGTAAACAACAAGCTGTGAGTGATGACAAAGATTTTATTATGAATTAGCTCTGGTAAATAAACTTTTGGGGATGCTCCGTTATTTGAAAACATCTAGATCAAACGTGAATAAGCAAAGCATCCAGTTCTGGTGCATGAACTCACCTTCCCTGGGCAATCTCTACTCCCTGACAGACACCAAGAGCTCACGGATCTGCTTTCCTTTTGTCTCTGAACATGAAGGGCAAGAGGAGCCAAAGGCTCATTGAGCTACACTAGCATTCATCACAAACACAGCTGGAAGTGTAATGGCAGGCTAGTAAACCGGTAGGTGGGCACTAATATGAACCTTTGGGGTTTTTTGTCACTACAGGCTTGCTCTGGAGCTGCTGAGGGGGCAAACATGTGCTTTGTGCAGGTAAAAAAATTCATTTAAGGCTACTTCAGACCATACTTGTAACAGTGGGATGTTTTGTTGCTGGAGCCAATGGTATTGAGTGGTACCTCACCTTATCCATACCCTTGACGTGGCTTATGTGGGTCATGGTGGGAACGGCCAGCACAATCTGGGAAAAAAACCACTAAGGTGATTTTAATGTTATTTTATATTGCTGTAGCGGTACAAAATGGCTTGGCTGAAGGCTGAAATCTAGTCCCTTGTATGCTGCTAATCTGGGATCTATAATTCTTACCCCTGTTCCTGGCAGGGAGGAATCCAAGTCCTCCCTTCCAAAATCTATTATTTTTGTTGTTTTGGGTTTAATGGACTAACTCTTTATGCACATCAAATTTTTGACACCAGTAAGGCAGATGTCATTTTACCTAAGCAGTTGAGGGTCTGACAGATCTGGTGACCTTTTATTACAACATCATTTACAAGTACGATTAAATTATTCACCATGGCTGAAACGATACCCAGGTTAGATATATTTTTCTCATGAGGCACTACAGAATATACTACTTTACCCTTCACTGCTCACTCTCTGCCCAGTATTTTTGAAAGAAGATTTCACATTTCAGAGCTCACTTCAGCTAAGGTGACCCTGGTCTGGGTAATTTATTCCAAGCTAGTTTAGAGCACTAATTTCTCTCCAAAACGCAGAGGCTCCAGCTCCATGCTGGGGATTTAGGGTGTGATCCTACAATCCCTCTGCTCTTGACTTCCTGCTGAGTTTGTTTAGCTGTGTGAAGGAAACGCATGATGCCGATAATATAAGCACGCGGGCAGGCAAAGGACGTGGGCTGCAGCGTGGCAAGACGCAGACCCAGAGTGTATTTGATGAGTTGTTGTGACTCTTGAACTTATACAACTGTGTTTGAAATACAGTCACTGTGCTGCTCGGATTGTAGAGCTGAGTCTGAGTGTTTCTGTAGTCTCCAATTTAAAAAGAAAAAAGACATTCCTTCTTTATTTTAGAGCAGAAGCAACAGTAATCTCTGCTCCTTGGTTTTACCTGTAGTCTTGTATCGTTTCCACCCTGCTTCCATCAGGCGCGGCTCAGCCGTCAGCTGTCCCAGGCTCAGTGAGCAGAGCAGGAGACGCTATTATAATTCGGGTCAGTTTTCCTACTTGATGCTAGAATATGCCCAAACCCATTTGAGATTTAGATCTAGTAGCTTAGGTCCGAATCTGAACCTGCTAATTTCGTTATACCAGTTTGTGTAACACCGCCGAGAGATAAGAGCACTCACAGCTTTAACAGCCCTCGGTGTGTGTTTTCCTGTTGATCCTCCCTTTGTCCCTAACTTGGGGAGCCTTTATTTGAGATGTTTATTTTTGTTCGTGTATTACTCTCAAAAGAGTTGTCTCACACACTGGCACCTTCTGCACACACTGTATTTCTAAATGCCTCTGTGCAAACACCACAGTCACAACTTGCTGCAACCCCAGAGGTATCAAACCTAAACATTTTCCTTTCTACTGTGTTATTTTCCCCCTATATTCTGACATGAACAAACCGCTCTGTGTTCTGTTTACGTGCGTTAATTTAAGAAATGAAAAGGATGCAACAGGAGATAGTATAGACCCTTTATTTTGCGCTGATTATCGGTTGTGGATGCAAAAACACTTCAAATTTTACAAGCATCTGAGTGAAATTGCTGAGCACTGAAAAGGAACTAATTTAAGCTTTTCATTGCTCGTGAAGAAAAACCTTCTGGTGCTCCAGTGCTCATTTAATAACAAAAAGGAACCTAAATATTATTTGCAGGATCCAGTGAGTATTATTTGAAGTATCGTATTAGAAAACTCAGTCAGGATCCTCGTGGAAATATGTCGTGGCTCAGGCAAACACCGAATGCAAAGTAGTCCCCGACTCGCAGAGCCTGCAAAGAGTAACCAGCGCACGGTTTCACGCAGAGCACGGAGGAGACTGGGACAGCCGGCTACGCCTCGTAAAAAAAAGACGCTCTCTTTTCACGTTTTCTTTGGTTTGCGTTGGAAATAACGCGACACTGTCCCTTGTCCTGTTGCTGGGCATCAGATCTTCACAACGTTTCCAGAGTTTTCCTTTGAACCTTCGGTCTCCTTGCTAATTTCTAAGAGGGTATCATTTTATTCTGACATCTAATGGCATTTCGTGTGTCAAAATATATAATATGCAGACATTTTGGCTCTCGTGAGCTCAACTGTTTTTTATTTCTTTCATCTTCCTCAAAGATAACTGTTATTTTGTTATTATTTTTGGCATTTCTTAGCCCAGGCCCCATTTCTCCCCAAACCAATTTTTACAGCACATATTTTAGACAAGCTGTAAAACGATGGAAAATCAAGGATATTGCTTAAAGTAAAATCCTTCATGTTTTGATTGTTGTCACGAATGCGTAGATGAAAGATGGAAGCTTCATTGCCAGAAAATATTTCTTTCGGGTGCCATCTAACAGCTTGCAGTGACCTAGCAGAGATTATTGGGAAACAATTACTTTCAAACATGTCACTCAGTGTGAGAAAAAATTATTATAGCTGATTCTGTGCTAACAGTTCCAGGCTTACAAAAAAAACGGTTAATGCCTAAAGACCCTAAGAAACTAAGAGTGTTATTAAAAGCTGCAAGATGCCATAGAACCTCTGCTTCCAACACCCATGCTAATGCTATGGTTAAGGACAAGTCTGCTGTGTTTCTATTCATTATCAGTATTTTAAGAATTTTAAACCACCAATTACCATCCAAAGAAATTGTGCGAGAGGTTTTTTGTTTGTTTGTTTTATATTAGCTTTAGAGTCTTAACCACGGCGTTGCCAATATTTTTCTTCCCTCTTCCACCTTCTAATTAAAGAGGCACCTTCATGAGATTTGGACAGATTTAGTATAAAATGTTGCTGCTGCGCATTAGAACAGAGAGCGTTTGGTATTGACCTGGTTTACTTAGAAACCAATAACCTGAAGAGAATTCTGCCACTGTAAAACAAGCCCAAAACAGGTTGAGAAAATCAGACTCTACAGGTCTCTGAGATGCATTCAGGAAAGAAAAGAAATGGTTTAACAGAGACATCTGAAATCTCTGCAGAGAATTCAAAGCAACTCCTAGCTTGGAGATTAACGTCAGTCCCGTGTGCAGGCCAGCAAGATCAGTTTTTGCGTTTTTAGTGAAAATGTCTGGCTGAGCAACCAACGGATCTCAACTCCGGATAGTTTCTGAGACAGGCCTTTTCTTGGCATGAATCATCTGAAATAAGAAGAAGTTGAAATTTTAAAAGCAAACAGTGGATTTGTCTTTTTGTTCGCTCGGCAATCATGCAAAAAAAAAAATCCAATTTGGTGGTCTTCTAAGGTGGTCCTCATTTATATGATGCTCTTTCTAAAGTAAGGTGTTTATTGGCTTGGTCTCTTTAATTAGAGGAGATTGACCTAAATCCTGCAAGACCTGGCTAAGTTCTTCAGCTTAACAAGAATTTTTCTCTGCCTGATCCATAGCCAAAATGTAAGATGAGGGTTTTCTTTCTTTTAAATTTCAGGAGGCTTTAATTTATATCTCAATCCACCATTTCTGGAACCTGGGCTACTGTGTGCCCAGATATGAGAATATGCAGTTGATTAACTCTACATTTCACTGGTGTTAAAGGATTCAGTGGTATCAGATTTCTTCATGCCTGTATTTCTTGATTTAGTTGTACCAATTAATTTTTATTACATTTGCCTCCTGTAGAAGACTCTCCTTTTCACCCTACAGGAAAAACTACTTTCTGAATAACAAGGGCCTGTTTCTGCTCTCCCTGAAATCAATTGGCGTAATGTGCTGACCTTCCAAACTCTCAGAAGCAGTGTAATAAATCTGAAATCAAGACTCCCTATAGGAAGAAGCCCTTTCTGATTTATATTCCAGCTTGTGCTGGTACATCTGGAATGCCTAGGTGACGATATATTTCACGTGCCCAATTCTGTTCAGACACATAGCAGCAGAGGAAATTGGCTTGGGTTCATGTAATAGAAAGTGATGGCCTGAACAGATAAGTCCATTTCTTGGATAAACTGGGATTGGAGTAGAGGGAACCTGTAGGAATTTGTGACTCACCTACTAGGAACACACAGTGATATCTCCAAAACAACATCTCAACAGAGTAGCGTTCCCTAAGTATCAAAGGAACAATTTCTAGTCTTCTGCCAGATGAATTTTTCTTTTGGCAGTGTCTCTTCCTGGCTCAGCTGAAAGCACACAAGGACCAGAGATATGGGGGTCCCTAATTTGGCAACTGTCCTTCCTGCCCAGGAAGGAGACCGGAGTTTGAGAACGGCCGGGCTGGGTCTGTGCCTCTGGGGACAGCTTAGCCCACCGTGGCAGCCACCAGCGACGGAGCACAGAAACTGGCCTGTAACTATTACTTGTGTTCAAAGTGTATTTTTGTTAATTGCATGCAATATTGCTTAGCACCCACAGATGCGTGGAGGCCTGGACCGTTCCTGGGTTTCGGTGTGCCGGTAAAGCTGTTCAATATAAGGTTGTTCAGTGCCAACCAGGAGTAGCAAGTCTGAAGTGTGATCCCGCCTTGGAGCCGAAACCTTCAGGGCTGAGGTGAAATCTTCATTTCCTCTGCATGTTCATGTCGCTGACCCTATCCCACTGGAAATAATCCACTCTTCGTGGTCCTATTTTGAGTCTAGATCCATGGGCTGCCTTAACACTAATAATAGCTACAAGCAGGGAAAGTAATTAATTTCAGGGTAATATGCCCCATGAGTAGCAGTTGCACCCACGTGTAACAATGCAGATATCCAGCACTGTGCATTCAGTGGCAAAAATCCCTAAAATTACAGCGTTAAATTACTTTTACAATAATCATGGCTTTTTTGAAAACAGGAGAAATGTTTTGCATGAGTGGTTTGAATCTTGCTCTGAAGCTTCTTTTCCCAGATTTCTTGTGTCTGAGGAGGCCATGATGATGGAGCTTCTGGGGCCTGTCCAAAGATTTTCAAACAGGGCTGTCAGCAGCCCCTCCTCATCTGCCTCGCGTGTCTCCCATCACGGCACTGCAGGGATTCTCAGCTATCTTTACACTGTTTTACAAGCCCTGCTTCCTTTGACACTATCTGAGTTTGTGTCAATGAATCTTTTTATTGCCTAGTGTAATCTGCTTCCCTCGGGATCTCACATAATTTGTGAGTTCAACCCCTTTTCTTTCTTTAAGAGATTCACCGGCGTTTTATTGGATTCTCTGGATGCCTTGCAGAGAAACGCAGGCACCTCAATGTGCTGCCGCTCCTCCCTTGTGGGTGAAGGACTGAGAAACACCCCACTGACCTCCTGCAGTTCCTGGGGAAGCCGATGGATGTTACAGCTCATCTTTTAGGATCCAGCTCACTGGAACACATGCAGATGGCCAAATGTGTATTATTACTGCCCCAAGCCCCAAGAAGCTACACCAAGAGCCCGCTGCTGGCTGGTTAAGCCAACTGTGCAGCCTTTTGGGGGGGCTTTCTGTGTTGGAAAGGGCCACGCGGGTTTGAGAGCGCAGGTATACATGGATGGATAAATAGTAGATGCATACGGACAGAGAAAGAGAGGGAAACACACAAGGCTCCTTGCAGACAACCATGGCAAAAAAATTCACTTTGTGCTCTTTCTGCACATTTCGAGACTCATAATTATAATGAGGTCATAAGCAAAATGTGTGGGTTAAGGTCATTCCTGATTATTCATTTCTAGGCTTAGCCATGCTTGTCATGCTGATTTAAACAATTTTGCCTTTAGGTCCTTGGAGAGCCAACCCCTAGGTCTGCCTCCACTAGCACGAACAGACACTGGGTACCGGCACTAATTTGGCTCCTGAATATGCTTGCAGATCCTTCGTTAGGCGGTATCAGAAGTGAATAACAATGCTACTTCCTCACCGAGTTGAGCAAACAGCCTGAGGGCTCGAGAGCCCCAACCACAAGTTAAGACTAATGTAAATCTAATCATAAAAAATGGAATATAAGGTAAGTCTAGTCTGGACTTGGCTTATTCATGACTGCATTCCTTCAAATTTATAAATGATGATCAGCTGAAGTGGGAGCTGACTCCCCTCTCAAACCAGTCCCTCTCTATATTGTGTTACCTAGTGTGGACTTTTTAAGCATCACTTTTATCAATGTATAAATTAAAGATAATCTTTTTCTTTCAACTTGTGCTGTCTTAGTCCTGAGAAGAATTTTTGAAATCTTTTGGTTACTTTGAAAATCAAATATGATTTACGGGCAAAGAAAGGAGCAAGCGTAGAGAGTCCAAATTCTCACGTAAGAGGAGCAGGAACCAGCTAATTTGTTGCTTGTATTGCCAGGTTTGAGCTTGTAGCCAGCGATGTCTGTTCCCTGCCTCCCTTTATTCTAGCAGTCAGCCTGGCCGTGAATCTCCAGGTAGATCGATCAATCCAAGCTGCTACATTTTAAGAAGCGACCGCACTGTTGTCTTCCCTCCCATTGTCTTTATGATTTCACCTGCTCTCATCTTGACTTCTTTCCAAGTAGAAAGGGACATATTTTATCCCGTTGCTTTTTCCCAGCGTAGCTCCTTCAGGCCCTTTATCAGGCTGCATTATCCATTCCTTGTTCTCGTGCACTCTTGAAAGCGTGGTGACCATTTGATCGTTGCTGGATATGGCTTTCTGGGGGAGGGCTGCTCAGTACAGAGCGCAGCGGTGCTTCCTCCTCTCATTGATATTCTTCAAGCGGTTCACTGTATCTGAGAATCTTGTTTGCTTTCCTCCACTGAGCCTCTACAATGAGCAGACAGCTTTAGGGATTTTTCTGTAATCACTTATAAATCTCTTCCCTGGTCAGTATTCTACAGCACCTTTCCATTGAAGAGACACTTCCAGTTTCTGTTACTACTGCATTGTTGGATTTGAACTCAGTATTTTACAGCGATGATCTGCTACAGATCATCTGGCATTACAGTTACTGAAAGGGGAAGGATTCATTGTCTCTCTTTTTCCCAATGCAACTGCTTTCCCAGTCTACTAATAATGAATAAGATGGGGAAAACTTGCCAAAAAAAAAATCAAACTGTCACTAAAAATGATACCGGTTTTGAGGGGAGGGAGGTATATCTTCTTAGAGCAAAAGTTCATTTACTCCATAAAACCTGCTAACTCCTGTCAGCAATTTCATTCAAGGGTCTTCCAAAGGTATTTTTATGTCTGTCTTCCTTGGCTCCTCACTAGAAAATTATCACAAATTTATTCCAGAGGCTGGTATCCCTCTTGGGGAATCTCTCTCTCTTAAACTGAAATACTGTTCCCCTGGTGCCTCCTGTGCATGATGGCAACCAAAAAAAAAAAATAAAATCAAAGGGTCCCAAATGGTTTACCTTGTGCATAAGAGCTAAAATTCAAATCTATAATTCATTTGCTTTTCAGTAATTCTTTTTAAATTCATTTAGTGCAAGCAAATGAACATACTCCAATTGCAACACATTTTCTGTGCTCTGGCCTGGCAGGAGTGCCATCCGAAATGCTCTTAAATCAACGCAGTTCCAATGCCTCTATCTTATACGAAGAAATTAAAGTAAAATAAAGCACCTTTGTACGAAGAAGCAAACTGCCTGGGTCAAGAACACCTGTAGCAGCAAACCGGCAGTGACAGACAGCTTTGCTGTGATTTTTCAGAAAGTCCAGCACATCAATCACTCTCTTCAGCTGACAGGTGACAGAGCGGGTTGGGAATTCTTTGCTGCTATCTTCCCACATGAAAGAAGGCCTTTAAAACTGAGGAGGGGAACTGCCAAAGTGCTGGTGAGGGTAGCAAACCATGGGGAGCAGAACAGAGCATGACTTGGGGAAGAAAATTCTGTTTGCTCTTCACCGGCAGCTACAGCATGAAGTCTTGGTTGGGGGCAGAAGACATCGCCAGGTGAGAAGGGCGGTTCAGGGTTCCCCCAGCACAACAAACATCCGACAAGAATGAATATCCTCACGTCCTGACCAAACATCACCCAGGAAACTGCTCAGCTGTGGAAGAAGTGAGCTTGTACCGGTCCCCACTGAAAACAGTGTTTTATTCTAATGGATGTCCAGGTGCAGATATTTTAAGGCAAAAAGCAGGTAGCACGTTTTTACCTTTCTGAACCTTTTATTTTTTTCCAGAAATCCATCTGCAAAACGTTTTCATGCCATTTCAAAAGATATTTTATTGTTTCAGAGGTCTAGGAATTGGCATTTTTTCGGTGGTGGGATTTTCGTACACGTTTTGGGCAGGTCTGTGTACAATTCATTTACAGCTCACTCCATTGAAAGACGAGCACTTAACGGAGTGACCCAGCCAGCTTAGTACGGCGCAGCATAGAAGGATTACTCTTTTCACTCAGCTGTAATGAAAGATGCTCCTTCATTTACTTTTAACTTCTACACAGTAAGAGCAAGGCCAGCTTATTTTCATGTCTGTACCTTTTGGGAGTGGAGGGCTTTTCATTTATTCCCCCAGTATGAGAAGACACAGCTCTGGTGAGCTGTGCTGAGTTCAAGATCCTTTTAGAGTATCATTTTCCGGGTGATTTAGGTGCGTGAGCTTCTTTCCAAACCTTCCTTCTAACACTGTTGACAAGAAAATGAGTCTGTGGTGTGGCTCGTGACGCTGCTTTCCCATTCTCAAGTATTCTTCACAGGTTTTGATTGTTTCTGGGGTCTGTTTTTTTCTTCTTTTTGAAGACCGGCCTATTCATTGTCTTCTGCTGATTGTGTAAAATGAGTTACGGGTAGTAATTATTTTTACTAAACAATGGCCTCCAGGTTATTTGTTTGATGTTAATCTACCGAAATATTAGGAGTTACATTGAAAATCTGTAAAGAACAGAAACTTAAAGGAAATGAAACAACTGTAAAGACAAAGTAGCTGCAGGCGTCCACCTTCCACAGTAACCGCGGGACCAACCGAGCCTACGGCAGGATGGCACTACTTTGGGGCACTTGCAAAGCAAGACGGGTTTGTGCTGAGACCAGAGAGCCCGGCGCTCCTGCCCGCCCAGCTCCGCTCCAGCCAGGGCTCCAAGGACGCGCTTTTGGCCATCTGAAGTGCCGTTTGATGGCAAGGCGCAGAGCTAAGCACTCCCTTAGCCTGTGCTCCGGGTCGCGGCAGCTGGTGCCCCAGCCGTGCGGCTGCGCAGCCCTGACGTCCCCAGTCACATCCAGGCTGCGCCTGCTCCTGGGTGTTTTAATGCTAATCAGGGCTGCTGTCTATAAAAAGGGAAGTGCAGAAGTGAGGACGTTTTTAAATGTGTTATAGTATTTGTCTGATGGACTCCTCTTGATTATAAGTAATCTCATTAAGTATAGTAATAATGAGGTTGCAAGTAAGCAGCCTGTAACCCAGGGAAGCTAATATTTGCCAACTGAGAAGTGCTCACTAAAAAGAAAGAGAGAAAAAGAAAATCGGGCATATGTTTGCCAAATCACACCTTGCTGCTCCTGAAAAATTCAACATGACGGGTTTTAGCTTGCATATTCTTCTTTTTCTTTATCAGCACAGGATAAAAGGGAAAATTCTGCACGAGAATGCCGAGCAAAGGGCGTAGCAAGCTACAGCATTCCTCGTGACATGCGCAAGGAAAAAAGCCCTTTAGGTTCTTTCCTTGAATCTCACCCCTTATGCCAGTGTCTCTTTGTTTTGTATGATGATACACTTAAGAATTCTCTTTATTTCTGTAGGTAAGTAAAAGATTAAACTCAATTAAAAAGTATAAGGCACCGTCTGTCACTACTACGGGAAAGCGGAATCACAACATTTCCAGAGAAAATTGATCTGAGGTTGCAACAGCAGCTGAAAATACTGATTTGTTTTGTGCTCGTGTTTCCTTTCAAGATTTTCCGAGGTGACAGCCAGGCACAGCAGAGCACTCCAAAACTGTTAAGGAGTGACAAAACTAATATTTATTGTTTTAAAGCAACATCACTGTTAGTTTGATTGGGCCGTCTGTTTTTAAGACTAGTGTCGTTTGGCTTTTGATTGGCTTGTGAATCACGCCTCTGTTACGGCTCTGGGTATTCTTATGGAAGCCATAAAACTGTTTTGGCTGGTTGCAAGTTCTGGGTACTCCCAGACAGCCTCGCAGCACTGGTCGTTGGCGTCGTTTCCCAGATGTCAAGATAAGGAAAGCTCCTGTGCAGAGAATGGGAACTCCTCAGTGCACCAAAAAAGGCATATACAGGTACTTTCATGGGCTTTATTTATATGCATTATAAATCTGCTCTCCAGTTGGTAGAGAGAGCAAACGGTGTGTTTGCAGTTTTCTGAGGGGAAGTAATTTTGGCCGCAATTACACTCAGATCTCAGCTTGAATGTGCTGGCAAAACTCGGCTTTAATAGCGTGTGGAAACCCACTGCAGAAAGACTCATTGCCAAAAGACACATTGCAAATATTGGATCTTTTTTTTTTTTTCCAAGTATAAGAGGATGTCTCATTTTAACTCTTCCCCTTCATTATTAGTTGACATAAGAGAAAGGAAACGGTTTATCTAGAAGTCCTTCTCACTGCGGAAAAATGTAATTTTTAATGCAGTGGAGGGGGGTGGTTTGTTTTTTTCTATTATGCAAGTTAAGGGAAATACCATTTCTGGCTCAGCCTTGCCTTTGGGCATCGTTGCATGAGTGTGCCTGTGTACGTGAGTGTGTGTGTTTGCAGACCAACCGCCTGCTCTGGTCGCTGGGAAATGTAGCCATAGGAGAAATCTTCAACCAGCATGTGAACATGTAGCGGGAACAAATCTCTTCTGTAACGACTCTTCAGGACCAGGATAGTGAAGCAGCACCGAGATGGTAATAGATCAATTGACTCTTGTCACGGCAGTGTGTTCTCCAACAAATAGTTTAAAATGGGGCTCTAACTTCCAGAGTTCTGGTTTGCAGTGGGATCTCAGCTTCCTGAGTAACGCTGTCCAAAATTTCTTGTGAACAGTGGCTTAAATAATGGAAGCAGCTATACGTCTGCACCTGATGGTTTATGTATGCGTAAGGGAAGGGCAAGTGCAGCTCAGGTCACTAGAAGAGCTAATTTACAGGTAGTCAGGTAGACCTATATGAAAGAGAAGACGAGGCTGAATACCTTTTCCAATTTTAAAATATTTATGTACCCAGCAGTTTCAGATACCAACTGCATGGACAGACTAGTGCAAAGTAACCGGGACAGCACAAAAGCTGAGCAGAAATGAGCATAAATAAAGAGTAGGACTGACTTACTTGCACATACAGTTGGCTGTGTTGAACATGCACAGTGGGAATTAAAGGTGAAAATGGGGCACTGAATTGCCAGTCAACTCCTATGTGTTACTGCCTGCCTCAAGTTTCTAAAGAGCTTCTCCTGTTTTCCGCTAAGTTCGTCTTGAAGAGTTTTTCCGAATTTTATGAGGCGCTTTCTGTTAAGCAGGTCAGCTCTGAAGCCATTTGCCAGTGAACACTTGTCCTGGTTTAATTTTCTCCCTAGCAGCTCGTACAGGGCTGTGGTTTGGATTAGTGCTGGAAACAGTGCTGCTGACCCAGGGAGGGTTTCGCTCCTGCTGAGCAGGGCTCACCCAGAGCCAAGGCCTTTCCTGCCCCTCACCCCACCCCACCAGCGAGGGGCTGGGGGGGCACAAGGGGCTGGGAGGGGACACGGCCGGGACAGTGACCCCAGCTGGCCCCAGGGCTGTCCCACACCACACGGCGCCATGCTCAGCACATGGAGCTGGGGGAGGAGGGGGAAGGGGGCACGTTGGGAGCGATGGGTTTGCCTTCCCCAGTCCCCGTTGGGCGTGATGGAGCCCTGCTGCCCTGGGGATGGCTGAGCACCCGCCTGCCCGTGGGGAGGAGGGAAGGGATTCCTTGGTTTGCTCTGCTTGTGTGCGCGGCTTTTGCTTTCCCTGTTAGACTGTCTTTGTCTCAACCCATGAGCTTTCTCACTTTCCCCCCTCCGATTCTCTCCCCCATCGCAGCGGGGGGAGCGAGCGAGGGGCTGCGTGGGGCTGAGCTGCCGGCTGGGGTTAAACCATGACAATGGTTGCTGAAAATTCTGCCTTTCTGAACTCAAGCAGATCTGTCCAGACAAATAAGTTTTACCGTGGATAACAAAATGAATTGTGTTAACTTACACATATGTATCAGGTTAGATTCACTGTATTTGTCAAAACAAAAATCAGAGCACTCTTACTATCATTTATGCCCAGAGACCCCACAGAAACTATAAGAACAAGAACAAAATGCTTAGCCTATGTCTATTTCTTCTGGAGCTGCTTAACATAGTTGCAGAGTCTGAAACTTTATTACTTTTGAACAAAGCCAGTGTTTTATTTTGATTGCTGACTTGTCAGGTTTTAATAGCATAATCTATGCAGCAAAAAGTATGAAGCTGTTGAAATATTATCTTTTATCTGCTTTCATATTCTAATCCCTATGTGTATTTTTGTATTAAGTACAATCCTGTAGGTTTCTAACGTACATTTATGAGCAAGGCGTTTCAGTCATGACTGTTCACTTTGAAAGGGCCTAAGAGACATCTCAAAATCAAAATCTGTCATTTTCCTGTAGCTTGTCCTTTTTCCCGGCACCGGAGTTCATCAGGTAACCTCTCAGGCTCAGGCATATCCGTGATACAATGCGAAGTGTCAGCCACACTAAGACCCCTTTCCCACCGCTTTTCAACCGGTCCAGAGACAATCAAGAAAGCTGAAATTACTGCAGTCTGACAGTTGTAAAAGGTCACCAAGTTAAATTAATTCTCGTTATTTCCAGTGCATCATAATATATGGGAAAGAAATTAGCAGACCTCTCAAAGTCAGCGAGAACGAACCACTCCAAACCCCGAGATTTGTGAAGGAAGTGACTACGGGGAGGTCAGCGTTGTCACTGCTGCTCAGAGCAACGGGAGGCTGGATGCTAGCTGGCCAGAGAATATGTTATTTATTGTGACAAACCTTCAGGGTCTTCATAGCCCTGTGAAATTAGCTTACATCTGATCCATTAAAAGCTGAGCTTTTTTGAGAAAGTTTCTTCAACGGCGAGCTTATCTCTTCGTAGCTCGGTGGGGACGGGAGGCACTTCAAACATCTTCGGGTATCTCCAAGTTGTAAAGGATTAAGTGCCTCCGGCCGGCTGCTGCGGGTAGTTACCTGCTTGTGAACACTTCATTGTTGTTGGTTGGTCTGGTCAGATTCACTAGCATGGATTTGAAACTTCTTAAAATGAGATGTTTGTGTAACGGTGGGATTTTAACAGGCTTTAAAAGCCAGAAGCATTTCTAAAAAGCTAATTCGGACTCTAAGCAAGGTTCAAACTTTTTGTTCTGATCATTAGCATTTCTATACCAGTAATTAGTTTGCTTTTAAACCTGTGTTAAGGGAAAGGGATGCCAGAAAAAGAAATTTTCTACTATTGATGAAAAGGCTCAACAAATTCTAGACTTTGATGTATTTGTCATCTTTCTCATAAATTTAAGGAATGAGATACCACCATACAAATACTGAAATAATCATGGAAAAGGAGGGTGATTCCTCTCCCCACGCAGGGCTGGTCTTGGCTAGCCACTGCATACGGCGGGCTGGCAGGATGGCGTTCGCATCACAGCGTGGGCTACAGACACCGGTCTGGGTGTAAACTGCTTGACCTGCCGTGCCGAATCCGTACGGCCAGTCTGGCGTGCGACGTCCAACTCCTGCAGTCTCTCCAGACTGGAAAGCTGGGAAAACCATCTGCCCCTACATAGCCCAACCTGGGGCATGACTCCTCTCATAGCTGTATACTAGAAGTGTAGCACAGGACAGCACAAAACCTTATGACAGAAGGCGCTTTCCTGTCAGAGTTTGGGTATCCAAGGTTGTTATGATGCAAGTTGGCAGATTTTTCAATGGGAAGATGACTAAAATGTTCTAATTCCCATTGAGAAACTTTTCATTTGTATCACTAATTTCATGTTACAAAGTCCAGATCTGTGAAGAAAGTGGTGTCCTTGTTATCTGCCTCCAGCAAAAGGAGAATCACCCTCCCGTCCTTGCTCTCCGCCAGCCCCTCTGAGCATCGTCTCTATTTTAGCCACCTTTCACAGGACTGATTCCCACTCAAAGCGCAGTGGATGAGGCAGATGGACCTTCCTGTGGCTCATAAACCCACCCTCGCTACGGCCCCGCGGGTCTCGGCTCATGACAACAGATCTGTCCGCGCGTAGCATGCCCAGGAGGGAGGGAAGCTCCCACCTCGCAACCCGGCGTGCGCCCAGGCTCATCACTAGAAGACCCAGCAGTGTGAAAACCATTGAACATGGCAACTGCCACCCCGTGCACCCAAATTAAAGAAGAAATCTCTGCTGAGGAGCACTGAGCTGGTCCCCCGTGCAAAGTACCAGTGCTTACCAGCCGATAAATCACCTTGGTTTCTGGTGAGGGCAGGTGAGGCAGCGGCGGTGCTGGCCCATTCCCCATGAGCCTGCTTGCTTGTGCCAGGAAAAGACTATACAGCCTGAGCTCAGCCTTAAAAAGCACTGCTGCAGGATATCAGGTGGTCTTTTACACCTTGGTATTTCCCTATCTGGGAGTTTTATGTGGGTCTGTAGAGAGCAACTGAGATTGCACTTACATTTCATTGGCACTCCTCAGTGATTTCTTCCCTGGAGGGATTCACAGTGCAGGGATTAAGGACTTCCTAAATCACCTAATCCAAGCCTTTGCTAATACAGAAATGCACTCATAAACCTCAGAGGTTCAACTATAAAGCTAACAGATTTCTGCCTGGCTTTGTATCTGACATGCTCCCAGTGTTCAACCAGGGTTCACTCTCCGGATAGTGTTGAAGGTTCCCAACCGTCCACCGAAGTTTATGCCCAGTCAATGTGTATACATTTATTTGTCTTTTGCTTTATTTGGTCCCATTTTCTTTTGGCTTAATAGCACTTCTCCCTCCCTCATATTTGCTCCATGAAAAAAACAGAGCGTTTTTAGAGCCTCTCAGCCCTCTCGTTGCTTGGCTGAATGTACTGAGCCTCTTTTAGCCACCTCCTGTGAGACACTCTCCATCCATGGGATCGCTGTTACAGCCCAGTTGTGCCCACACATGAATCCACCTTTCCTGCAAGCAGATCTATGCCTGTCCAGACGAGGTTTCATCAGTGCTCGCTGCTAGACTTGCTACTTCCTTTATTGCTCCTTTCAGGTATCTGGGATGGAGATTGATGGGCTTTCTCACCTCAAGTGTATGAAACACTTGAGGGTTTGCTGCCACCTGGGACGTGGTAATGAACTGCAGTACATCCATCCATCCCCACCATCCATTCTGCTGTAGTCCCTACGCTGAAATCTAAGGCAGCACTATTTTGGGGGTAATATCTAGATGCTCTTGACCCCGTTCAAGTGGCACAGCAGCCCACTTTCAGTCTTGTTCTCCTTTTATTTATATTGTTAAAAAGCCTTTTACTCCTTAATATCCTTTGGCAAAGCCTAACTCAGCTTGACTTTTTGAGCAGTTTTCTACTTCCTTATGCTTTTTTCAACCCGTTAGGTTGGAACTCTTCCCTTTTATTCCCCAAGGCTGGGCTACAGATTCCAGGTTGATTTTACACCTTTGGTTTAAAGCAGTTAATCCTCTACTGCGTTTACATTCCTGAGATTGTCACTCAAACCTGGTTGCGCTAACCAGTTCCCTCTCTTCTCAGACGGAGCTCTTTTGGATTAGGACATCTTACATCTTCACCTGGTTTTCCCTTTCTGTTTAAATGACACCGATGTTTTGACCAGTCTTATTTCCCATTACCATCTCTTCGACACCAATCAAAAGCCACTGTAAAATATACGCGTGACAGTTGCCGATGACTCTAAATACCAGTGCAGTTTCTGGCCATGTTTTTTCCTGTCAAAATAATTCTCTAACTCACTATGCATCTCTAACTTTAACTTAGGAGACCCCCTCAGTATTCCTAATCCTGACAAAACAGGGTATTCCCCACCATCCTGCCCTAAGCAGATTTTTTCCTGTGGTTTCCCCCACCTACCTAAAATTATATTTTTTGTGGTACTTTTTCCTGTTATCACAATTTATGAACAGTTGATGGTCCACCACTGGTTTTCTCTCTCAATGGAGTGAACCTGGGAATTCTGCTTTCTAGGGAAGCGGAGCAGGTCAGAGAGAGGAGATGGAAGTGTTATATCTATTCCACAATTTTCTAAGTTCATATCTACTAGGGATCTAGCAGATGGCAGATTATACATACTAAATCTACTGGAGTTTGTCCCTTTCACCAGAGCAACGTGGGGTAAATGCGTGGCTCTGAGATTCTGTGGTCATTCTTGATGAAGGTAACTTCACCTTTTGAGGCAAAAGAATTAAAAAAAAACCGCTCCTGAATTCACAGTTCCACTTAAGGGAACAAACTCACACCCCGCCTTTTCACACGTGTCGTAATTCTGGTTTTATCCGATGTGCAGTCATTTCTTAAAGTAAATATCCAAAGGTCACAAAGCATTCTGGCTGGTGCTTGTGCATGTGTTTATAGATGCTTTCTTTTCAAATTAAGCTGACATCTTGATGGGTAGCAGATGTCTGGTATCGTAATGGTACATATGGGATCATTCATGTGCCAGACCAAATCATCAGATGTTCTAGGGGATATATCCCCTAGAAGGAGACAACGGCACAGGGAGGGGAAGTACCCTCACTAATCTCCTACCTTTGTTAAGGCTACCGAAAGTGCATTATGTCAACCGGAGATTCAGCCCGACTTGCAATCCAGAGGAAAAAAATCCATTGTTGACGTTCACTAACTTCTGTTAGTACTTTATTCTGCCAGGACTAAAAAGTCTAAAACCAGAGAAGTGTAAAACCCGATAAGGGGTAGGCTCCAAACGGGGCTACACGGGGAGCCACAGACATGACCCTTAAATCAGACGTTCATATATTACTGCAGGGTATTCTGTTGAAAACCTTGGATAAAGGGCACGCAGAAGTCCTGTCTCGTGCTATGCACTTTGAACCCTTCACTGACTTAAGGAATCATGAAGGGGCTTAAGGAAAGATAAGACTGGGCCCCAGAGCTCTGCCGCAACATGAAACAAAAGTGAATTCTTTACAGCCAAGCAAATTAAAATCCGCCCGGAAATCTGGCATTTTGTTTATAATCATCTATCTGCCCTGGCTCGGAAAGAAATGCCGCAGAGCAGAGGAGCAAAAAAATGAACGGGCCAGTGTGTGTGAAGGTTACGCTAAACTGCCCCTGGAGGGGCCGGCCAGCCATCGCTCATGCAATCTCATCTATGCCTCACCTCTAGTTACTGCCAGCGCGCGGAGAAAATCGCTCACAAAAGAGACACCTAATGAAATGGTCTTTAGAAAGGGCTGGAGGGAATCCCTCGAAGCAGTTCTGTGGCTGATCGGGATATTTTTATCACTAGTACAGTTGAAGTTCCTACACTATCGAAACCTTAGTCTACACTATGAGCAGATGAATAATTTGTTTCCCTACCGTAATCAGAAACTGGTTGCATATGCGCTGAAGAAGCAAAAGCTCAGCTCTGCTTGAGCGTGTACAGTATAAATTAGTATCTATGCCTTACATTACATTTTATACCCATCAGTTGCATTTTACGGCAGTGTTACAGCCGTTGTGAAAACATAACCAAGCGCAAAAAGACAGTGATCAGAAGTAAATGCCATCTTCACAATCTTTTATGGTTTTTTTATGCATGCGGGAAAACAAGATCCATGCTTCACAAAGTCCTGTAGGTTATTACCATGTGTTAAATTGTGATCTGCAAACACAAGCTGTTCTTAAACAAGAACAAAAAAGAAAAAGCAGATGGTTTCTTTTAACGTCATGTGAAACTTTTCTTGAACACAAGCGTATGTCTATTCCTCTCCAGCTGGCAATTCCCACATGTAAATGATCTGTTTTTATCATTTCAGGAGACTCAGAAGACCCCCTCTATTATAAAAAGGCACTTTACCCTTAAAGAGAGAGGAACAAGGAATGCCAAGTGCTTTGCGATAAAGCTACTGGAAGTATTTTTTTCCTCGATTGTCTGTTTGAAAATGTGTCCAGAGCTAATGGAAAAAGAAAAGAGAGAATGAGAGAATGTGACAAAACAAAGGACTGTGACTTCAGATACACCGCTGGCAGAACTTCTGTGACTGAGGCACTTTTTTTAAAGTCCGTTTGTCTCTCTGCCGCTGACAGACGGGCGGTCGCCTGCCCGCACGCAGCCGGGCTGCCCGAGGGATGCTGGCTGCAGGTGCGGAGCAGCAGTCTGCCGCTGTAGCGAGGCAGAGCATCGCCGTCCTGCGGCTTCCCGCACCTCACGCCTGAGCCGGCAAGGCGCCGGCATCGAAGCCAGCAGAAATGTTTGCTTTCTGCAGGAAAATACGTGCGCCTGTGTTGGGAGGATCCCCAGCTGAACCCAGGCTGGGGAGGTAATTATTCTTGAAGGATCCCCAGGGAAGAGTCAGGTTTTTGTTGTGGGTTGTTTTTTTTTGCCCTAGTGCTCTTTAGGTCTGAGCTATGGATAATATTTTGCTGCATGGAAATAAATATTAAAGAAAAAGAAAAATCCATATCCAGCAAGGCAATGGGTTTGAGGATTTAACGTTAGGTAGGGACTTTCCTTGATGCAACACAGAGGTGGAAAGACTGAGATTTGCCACCTCCTCAGCGAGGACAGGCATACCTGCCATTTCGCGTTTGCTGTGTTACCTCTTATTTGGCCAACAGGTGTGGAACTAGACACACCTTCAGTCTCTTCAATAGGAAAGCTCTCTGTTACTTGTGTTCAGCCTATGCTGACTCTAAATCGGTGCATTTTCATAGCTGGAATGAATGACTGTGATACCAAAAACAAGCGCAGCAGGAAAAAGAAAGAATTGCAAGACAGGAAAACCAAAGCATAATTGTTGCAGGGATATAATCCTCAGCCAGGACCCACAAAAGCGATATTCATTCTCCCGCACTGCACCTGCTGGCACACGCTTAGGTTTAATTCTCACCTTGCTTACGCCTTTTATTTTTTCTCAGGTGTTATGTCCTTGGCTCAGTCGGAACCGGTGTTCCTCGGTGAGCAGAGAGCAGAAATGTGATGTTACCTGTGTGGCATGAGATACCTGAAGGCCTACCCCAAAGGAAAAGCTCTATCTTTCTGCATCCCAGACATCAGCTACTCACCCTCCTTCTGCCTGCAGTATTTCATTGGATCGCATTGAATCCGGTAAAAAATTGCGAATTACCACCTCAGTAGAGAAGCAAGAGGTACAGAGGAGCTGCAAAGTGACCGCAGAAGTCCGAGCGCGATGGAAGCCCCGCGCGGGGCTGGGAGCCACGAGTTTAACTGAGCAGCTCCATCTACTGCACTCCAGCAAGACTGTCCATCACGTTTCCTTAAAGGACTGTATATAAAGTAATGTTTGGCAAATAAAAGGGCTCTGGAGTACAGCATGGCGGGAAATTAGTTTGTCTGGACCAAAATTTTTTGAGAATTAAGTGTTCTTCCTAACTCTATTCTTTTGTCCTTGTCAATGGATTTTTCTGACGAAAATGAGGAACAGAAAAAGGCACCCAAGTTGTTGGCGTTTCTTCACAAAATGTGAGACTGAGACCTAATCCGGAATAGCTAGTAATCCAGTGGTTAAAATTCAGGCTCCTGCATTCAGTTCCCTACTCTGCCTTTTTTGTATATCAAAAAGAAGAATTAAACAAAAGGCCCGACCGCCAGGTTGTTGGCTTTCCCAGCAAACCCCGCTCTATCGCTCTCTGGAGCTGTTCCACTTCGTGTTCTCAATTTGCCGTTCTGTTTTGTTTCTTCACATCCTAATCGTTCCCCTTCACATACCAAAACTGAACTACTAACAGGCAGCCCTCTGATTAAATCTAAAGCTTTCTTTGTGAGCTCTTAGGATACGGACTAATTTAATATGCCGTCCCTCTCTGCAAGCCGTTCTAGGGAGTTTCAACCAGTGCTTACACTTTATCCTCTAGATGTTTAATCTATACTTTTTTTAGAGCAAATATTTTTAAAAAGAAGTGGCACCAGTATAATAACCCCACTTAGTCATCAAATATTAAGGCTTTTCTAAATGTTTATTATGTTGTGAAATTAAATTATTGCCATGCATGGGCAGAACACTAACTTCTGTTCTGCAAAGGAAATGGCGTTAAGTCAAGCATTTGGCCATTCAGCAACAGCTCTGTTGTCCTCTCTTCCCTCCTAATTTGCTAAAACCGAAAGGGAAACCACAGACAAAATAAGAAAAATAAGAGAATTAGAGAAAACGGACTCGCAGTGACAAGGGGTGTTGTATGTTCTAATTAAGGAACTACCAGAGTCCGGAACACACAAATTATATCTTGTGGTGGTGCTTATCTTGCTTTATTAACCCTTGGTTCAAAAGTTGCTTTCCTTATCTCTGAGTGTGTCAGTTTTCCTTTCGGAAGACGATGCTTTACACTGAGTAGTAAAATTCCAAGATCTTCCAGCCTGCATGCAGCCTCAATTAAGTCAACCAAATTAAAGCACCTGCTATCAGCAGGCCGACAAATTCCTCCTAAGAAGTTACGGCATCTCATCGCAGTGCTTTATTGCCCCTTGTCTGCCGATCCCAGCCCGACTGTGCTTTGCACGCCTCAAGGTGTCGAGTGCACGATTTCACGTGAATGGATTTGTTTTACAGAATTTCTTGTATTCCTGCTTGTTTCCTAACTTTTTTTTTTAATTCGTTTCCACTCAGTTGTTAAACGTTTCAGGGTCAGAGCTCCACAGAGCAGCCGGAGGAAAGACGACTCAAAATCTTTCTCTCTACTGTCCTGCTAATATGCACTAACTCTAAGGAAATACCATAAAAGGGTTGGGCGAGGGGGGTGGAATTTTGTTCTCTTAAAATATTTGTCTTTCTGTGGAGAGTGCCTAAGATTAATGCCCTTTCCTTAAGAAAGTGTTTGGAAACCTTTTGATAACATGTTTTTGCAGAGGGAAATACGGACTCAATGTGATCCCATTCACCGGCAGCTCTAGAAAGGGAAGAGACCTTTCAATGCCCAGCTGAGGGATCAATTCGCTAATTGATCCCAGCTGCAAGATCAATTAACACCTTCTTAGACATCAGAGACAACACCTGGGAGAAATTCCTGCTAACTGCTCAGTCACTTAGGAAGCTTCAGTTAAAAGCTTGAACCTACACAAATGCTAAAGCCAACCTGCTGCAAGGTACGAGCCTCAGGGTGATGGGGCCCTGCTCGATATTTATTTCTTTCTCCCCAAAAAAATTTTTACATGTCTGTATCAGTTTAAGCAGTATTTTGAGTTGGAGAAGTTTTGTTGTGTTGACAATGCCCTTCCTCAGGAACTTGGAAAGAGCGAACGGGTCTGCTCCTTCCCGCGACGGCCGCGGGCCGGGGGTTTGGGCAGTCCTGCGGCGGCAGCACTGCAGAGCCCAGATGAAAGCCAACATCTCTGACCCTTCGCTGCCCTGAGCGTGGCGGGACCTGGTTGTTCTGGTAAGTGGCTTTTTCTCTCTTGCTTATAGAGATGTTCAAATGGATTTTGTATTTTGAGAAAGAAAGGCAATCTCAGTATTTCTTGTGAAATAAGCTTTATGCTAGCTTTATCCTAGTTTGTTTGCAGTGTAGTTGGTTTTTTGCTGGGATATTTCCCATTTGTTTTAAATCCACCTAGCTGTCCGACAGCTTTTTTGCCTCAATATTATAGGGCACCACTCTGTGACTCACCCTGCCCTCCTTAGCCGAACGTGTAATGCCTGGTGGTGCTTCCCTGTATTTCTGGGTTTGCATTGAAAGAAAATCTGGGTGCATGGAGGAAGGCAGTGAGAACTGCTGTGTGTTTTCTCCTGTAGCATAGGCACAGCTAGTGCAGAGCTCAGAAGCTGCCCTTACTGAGTAGGGCAGAAGGAAAGCTCTGCAAAATACAAACGCTTCAGCAGAATGTGAACCACCTGCGCTCTTGTTGGGAGAGCGTTCTTGGAAAGAGGGATGAAATGTGGGGTTATGCAGCTCAAGGAATTAATTCTGTGTGCACCTCCCATCCCTCATCTGTGAAATAAGGCATTGGGAACAAAAGCCAAGTGGGCAGGATGATGCTACCCAGGCGGAGCACTGTGTCTTGGAGCTTGGTATATGATGTTCTGGAGCAATGCGCTCTTCTGTTTCAGAAAGCAGGAAATTCAATTGTCTTTCATAAATTGCATTTTATTAAGTTATAAAATGTAATAGTTTAACCCATTTCAGCTGACGACTAACTTCTAGAGACAATAAAATGGTTTAGGTGAGAGCATCTGGAAGCATGACTCTCTTGTTCCATATTCAACCTTAAAAAACAGGCAGTATGTTTTCTAGGCATTTGCCTGAAACTAAATATCCTACCTATAGGTTTGAGCTATTTAGCAAAAAGCAGGCTGCCAACGAAAGGTGGTTGGGTGTCTTGTGTTTGGTGTGGTGGTTTTTTGCGGGGTGGTTGGTCTGTTTTTCAGAGACTTTTTTTTTTAGGTGACTGTAGCAGAGAACGCATTTTTCTTTTGAGCACGAACTGAACGTGTCTCACTTCTTGCTGTGTAAGACTTAACAATTCATGAGCAGGGTTTGCAACACGAGGTTGTCTCCCCAGCCCTGTTCAGCAGCAGAGGGAGGTCACAGCACGCACTTATTCCCGGACACGTCCACCTTTCCCGCTGCTGAGGCAGCTGTTTGGGAGGGTGCGGAGTTTCCACCTCCAGAGCTCCCTAAAAATCACTGATGGCTCTTGAGCCCTGTGACCTTCAACAGGCCATTCTCTTCTGTTAAATGCCTCCAGCTTGGGCTCCTTCTGTGCTACTCTATCCACCCGGCAAGTACTAGTCGTCTTAGTCCAGAGACGCTAGAAGTGTCCTGCCCCACATCCCAGGCGCTTCCCCCCCAGTATTTATGTATTCTGCATTGCAGGCTTCTAGGTGTTCCCTCCTCGCTTCCAGAAGCCAGAGGCTCTTTTCTGCTGTTGGTCTGATACGTGTTCGTGGACAAATCACTTCTTATGTTTCGGGTCACTTTCCGTAGTAAAATCATGTATCTATATATAAATTGGTGGTGTAAATAGTGAACAAACATTGTATCATGTAAATAAAATAAAACTTAAAACCCGTAACTCCTGTTGGTGCCATTAACATTTAAGAACCTTAGGACACTGATACGTGCTTTGCAAAGACCTGATGTTAGAAAACATTTTTGTTTGGTTGGTTTGGTTCTTTGGTTGTTTTATTTTTTAAGGGAAGGCGTGGTGAGAAGCAGCTTTGTTTTTACATTCCTATTTCCACGTATCACCCAGCCTGCAATCTGCCACCAAAAGCAGAAGGGGAGGGCAGAAAAGCCCACTAAAATACTAATCTATTGCAAAACATTTTGAGATCCTACAGATTAGGTACATTTAAAAAATACTGTATTACAGACAAGCAACACTACCATTTCATAGGCATCACAGGTGCAGTGCTAATAAAAAAGATGAGAAAACACTGATTAGAGAAGCCTCTCGGTTGGCTGTTCCACACAAGCGCTTCCAGAGCTGTAATTTGGTAGTTGTCACAGTACATCTCAATAAGTCGCCTCACTGTTTAAGGGTAAAACCATCATCTCCAAATAATCCCCTCCTTTAGGCACAAAGCTTTGTGACAAATTCAGCTGCTCAGCGCTGCCTCTTAAAATGGGTAATTAAAATCTCCCAGTGGCTACTTTGCTGGGTGACATTGTTTGGGTTTTTTTTTCTTTTTTCTTTCAATTTTTTTTGGTGCTTACACTACTTTCTGAGTCTGTGCCACAAGTAGTTTGCAATAGGCCTTTATTAAGAGAACCTCAAAAAATCAGAGCATCAATTACAATGTAGATTAGTAGCAGTCCTTGCTGAAATTGTTGAGAGCCTGGTACTGAGAGCACATTTCTGGAAGCTTTTTTTTTTAAAAAAAATATAAAACAACTCTGAAAATAATAAACAGGGACATATAGGGGAAAGAGAGAACAACAGAAGCTAGGAGATGAGTAAGACAGCATGGGAAAAATAACTTGGGTGTACTTCAGTCTCTCATTACTCATATTTTCTCCTGTTTCAGAAACTGACTGCTCTAAGGTTTCAATCCTGTTACGTGCTTCTTTATCAAAATTGTCTTCAGAACTACAAACTATTAGAAGAGCCATTAAAATAAAAGTTGTTTGGAAGTTGTTATTCCCCTTGCCTTCCAGCACAAAGCACTGCCCGTAGCAATGACGACAATCCAGGAAAATCATGTTTTTAAATGGAAAGCAGTAAACTGTCAGCGTGAGATTTAAGCCCCGGCGAGCGGGGCCTGGGCGCTTTGCAGCGCTGGACGCGGCTGCTGGCGAGTGGCTCTGAGGACTTCCCAAACTCTGCAGGGGCAGGCAGGAAAGCCGCCGGCAGAGCTCGGGAGCAAAGCTGCCTTTGCGGAGTTAATCGGAAACCGTGCCTCCTCTCGGCGGCAGCGCCGCCCACGCTGCAGTGGAGAAGGCCGCCTGCCCGGTGTCCCTGCCCCCAGTCTGACCACGTGTCCTTGTTTTCTGAGCTGGTTTTGAGACTGGAAAGGGTGCCCTTTCCTTGTTTGCTGGATACTTGTACTCTTTATGGCTAGCACAGAGCACCCTTGCTGAGAGCAATACCTCTGAAAGCCAGCTAAAGGAAAAGATTCCTACCACAGGCACCCACAAAGTACCACGTGTGTCTATTCAACGCCTGGCATTCCTGGGTAGCCGGGCTTCCAGGCTGGGACGTGGAACCTCCTGTCATCCAAACCACCCGGATGGGATCTGTGGATGCTCGTTAGTTCTCCAGTTCAGACCGTGGGATGAGTATGGGCTGGGCTGAGTTTCAGGCTTTCAGTTCACCATAACTAGGTGTTAAACTGCTTTGCCGCTGTAGGGGCGCACGCGGCCCAGGGAGACATCAATGCCTTCTTCCACATATAGGGCTCTTGCTTGGATAAATTTCTACCGTAAAATGGTCTCTGTCCCTTTCCATATGAATACCTGGAGACAGAAAGCAAGCAAATAACACGAAGTGCCTTGTATAGGCACAGCCTTGAGGAGCTGGTATCCAGCAAGTAGAGAGCAGGCATTGATGTGCGTTGTCTTGAACCTCGGTTCTGCAGCGGACGCCTTCACAGCCCCAGAGCAGACATTCGGAGCGAGCGTCTGGTCACTTTATCAAATAGATTTGCACTCCTGAACAACTTGCACGCTGGCTTTCTTTCCCTCTCTTCCCGAGATTAACATATGCCAATCTTTGGCAGCTCTTGTTGCAGCACCGTCCCGCGTCTACGCCTTTCCTCTCCCAGTGAAAGGCGCAGAGCCGTGTAGGGAGGGGAGTGGGCAAGCCAATTTCTGCATTTCCAAATAGCAAGCAAATGTTTGAATTATGGATCACAATTAACTGCTAATTGGTCATAATGTAAGCCCCTTCTGAATGGACATGGCAAATATTGAAACAAATGGCCTGTTATTTTTCAGACCTGAATGCTAGTCACTTAAAATGAAAAGCTAATTTCAGCCTGGGAGGCAAGCTCTATATTTTAATCAACTGTGACATATCGAGAACAATAAATGAGCACTTAAGGTGAGAGGATATTTATTTCCCTGCTGCAAGCTTCTATGTGAGAAGTTATACTGCCCAATGCGAAAGAAAATTAAACCGCAGCTTTGATCCAGACCTCAAAGAAGTCTCAGCAGAAAACCCGAATAAAGACAGCAACACAAAAGCGACTGCTCTAAGTAGAACAAACCACGCTGTTAGGAAAGCTTTTGAAGATTTATTTTTTTTTTTAATATTAAGCAATTTTGCTGTTAAGGCAGTGCTTGGTCTACTATAACATAATTAAATAAAAACATCACTAAGAGCTGGGACTTCACTGTGGTGACATTTTACTCCGCGGCTGTCCTGCAGAGCACGCTCAGAACTCAAATATTGAAATAATATCTTAGAAATTATTTTATGAAGGTCTTTATTGCTACAATAAAAATTTGGTGTTCCCTTTTGTTCAAGGCACGCCTTCGTCTTCAATAAATGTAATTGTTTTTGTTAGAAACATCGTCTCCCTCTCGCTTAAGTTGATGGGATGTTTTTTTTCCTATTTTCAAAGTGTTGAGCTAAAATTCCAATATTGTTCTTCTAAACCTTGGCTAACATTGATTTTTAAAAAGGAAAAAAATGAAATTAAGTAAGTTCAGGTGGATGTTTTCTAACAAATTAAACTACTTCTTGAATCAAGCATTGTATATAATTTATATACGTAATGTTCTGAAGAACTCATCTCTCTTCTGTGTCTCAGTCTGTATATAAATAATTTATACTTTTTAATATTTCAACACAACCAGTAGAGCTGATGTTGCTCTGAACAATTTTTTTCCCCTATCCAAGCAACAAAATCAAGCCTCAATTCAACATACGGAAAGGGTTTTAATAATTGTATATAATACAGGGTTATGTTGAAACCAATAAAAAACATCTCCATGTGGCGTTCTCCTCAGACGAGATCTCGTGCCAAATATCTGCTGGGGTGGGTTTTGCCTAGTCAGCGAATAACTGCTACGAGCTGGGGAGGAAAAAGATGACGATGCATTAGGAACCAAGGAAACCAGGAGAACTAATTCCCCGGTGAATTTCGAGCTGTTTTCTAGCATTTAGCATTGCAGGGGTATTGTCACAGACTGGCGGGGGTTCTTTATAAATCGTGCTCACTTTGCATCTCTCGGGTGTCTTTCTGTCCTTCCTGGTACTCCTTGGCTTTCCGCCACAGCTGTAGCGTTACGAGTCCTACTGCGGATGCTGGACATAATCGGCGCTGCTGTGGCCAGGCAAAGCTGTGGCCAAGAACCTGAGCTTCGACCTATAGCGAAGGGAATGGACGTAACACATACTTCTTTCTTTCAGAACGTGCATATTGAAACTAATGTAAAAGGAAGGGGTTTTGAATTTAGAAAATCCAGGTGCCACGGGGGCCACGTTTGGGTTTCTTGGCTGGCAAATCTGAACTACGTCTCAGGGACGCGAAAGGGCAAAACTAAATGCTGCTCAAGGAGTAAGTCTCAAACAAAAGCCAAACGCAGGTATGAAGATCTTCCTGTTTACCCTATTTTTAATCTTTGCTTCTTCCTGAAATTATGAAATATGTTGTTTGAGAGAAGCACTTTAAATCATGTTTCATTAAAAAGTTCTTTGCCCGAAATAATCTCGCACCAAGTCTATACACGAGAAAAGTATTTTGGGTCATAAACAAGCTTTCTACTTCTCTAAGTTTAACCTCAAATGAAGCCCAGCCCTGAAGATTTTAACTTCTCAACATAAAATTCAGCTCTGCAGAATCATTTTTTAAAAATGGAAATTTTTATTAAAGAAATCTGTTGTACTTTTTTGTTTCCATTTATAGGTTTTAAAAAATGACAGCATATGTTATTCCTGAACTTCAGAATGTAGTACACAAATTTTGACCATCTAGTTCCAGCTCCTGCTGGAACATGCTGTGGAAATCACTGGCATAAGAAACAGGATCCATACGGAGGAGTCCTTCCCTAGTATCCTTTCCAGCTCCCAGAACTCGCTGTTTCAGGACCTTTAAGCAACATAGTCAGGAGCTTCCATCAGGTTATTGTCCTTATGCATTTGCTAAAAGTGTTTTCTTTCTTCTGTCTGCTTTGTCAGATCTGTCTTTTAACCCTATGTACCTATTCACTAACCTGTGAATGGCTTTCCAGCTCTTAATCAAGCGCTCACACATGCACACACCAGGCACTTTTAAAACAAACCCCTTAAAAATAAATAAATAATAATTAAAAAGTAGCCGAGATTAAAAGATTCAGTTAAAAAGCACAAGCTAGAAAAGGTCATGGTAGACCAGATACATTGGCAGGTGTTCATTTCTAGATGCAAATGTTCATAATAAACTCCCTGTACCCAAACTTGCTGTTATTTTGTTGGGAAGGGGGTGAACCAGCCTGCGATGTAATCCTTCTACCGTCTTCCGACGAGGTCTGTTCATCAGTCGCTGCGTCACCCTTGCAGGGGACTCTGCGAGAAGTAGCACCCTGCACCAGAAGCTCATCTGCACTGAGGTTTCTTTCTAATACTTGAGAAATGAAGAGGGAACCCCATTTAAACCAGACTCGGGCACAAACGCTATGTCGCAGTCAGTTTGCACTTGTGGCACTTCCCTTGCTACTGCTTCTTTCTCCTCCAAGAACTGATCCCGTGGTGTGCTGAACGCTGCCTACAAACTGCAAAGCACCGTCCGGGTCAGGCTGGTCCAAGGGTCGACATCGCCTTGTGAATAGCGTTCCTGGGGAGAAATACCCCAGATTGACCAGAAGTCATTCTACCATTCATACACCTATTTAAAAAATGGCTTTGCTGGTGAACTTCAGGTGGAATTATTACCGATGATTTTGATGATTTTTTTTTTTTTCTGGAGAATTAATCAGCTGGCCCTCCTTGGCTCCCACAGAGCCCTTACAGTCCTTCATTATTTGCTGTCAGAGGCTTTTAGTTTCCTGAGCTGGTGGAAAGTGGAAAAAAAAAAGGAGCCCCACATGACTCTGTAAAAACCAAAATGGTATTTCTCTCACGCTGCCAGTGAAACACTTCCAAGGTGTGTTTGTCAGTCAGTACTTTTTTTAATGCATCTAGGTTTGCCATGAGCGAATGGAGGGATGCATTGATTTCTGTACTGCTAAAAAATGCTCTTGGTTGTAACCCTTCAGGGAAGGGACTGTGTTTCTGGTGTCCTTTTTCTATCTGGGACGACAACTCAGGAAATAGTAGTAGTGCCACAAATGTCCTCGCTCTTTTATTGGGTATTAGGAGTGTATTTGTACTGCCTAATGGTTTCAGGTTTATACTGGATGTTTCACATTGCATTTTGAAGAATCTCTCTCCTGCCTAAAGATGGAAGTTAAGCTCAAGTGTTCTGGTTCAGCCCCTTGTTAGTTTTCTTTAAAAGGAAAATTAATACCCTTATCCAAGCCAGCTTTCTGGATCTCTGTTATATAAACTTTGACTTATTATCTCCCTCTTCCATGTAGCTCCCAAATCAGCCAGCAGATTCAAAAGGCCTGAGTATTAGGTTCAGGATCCAGAGCCCATACAGGCTCTCCCTCCTCTTCTTCAGTAAGGCCACCCATCAGCAGGGGCGCAAAGCTGTTTGTAAGCACAGGCGCTTTTCCGTCGCATACCTCAGAAGCCAGCACTCGACAGATGGAAGTTAAAAAAGAATCGTGTTGGCTGCCTGAGGCACGTCTTAATTTGTCGCTCAGTTTGTTTCACTTTTAATGGTTCACTTAGCTGAACCTGCGACTAAAACCATGGCGGGGGGAAATTTAAAAGTTTAAACTACAAGCTTTTGACGTGCTGGCCCCCAGCCAGCACCCGAAAACACCAGAGGGGCTGGGGGGCAACCCGGTGCTTCTTGCCAAGCGCTGCTGGTGGGTCACAGGGACCATCCCGGGCGCGGTGGTGCTCCTTGGCCTGTCCCGGGGTGTCCGAGGGGCCTGGGGCTGCCGAGGCAGCTGGCGGGGAAGATGTAGGAAGGGCAGGACTGTCCCTGCCTGTGCGCAAAACAACCAGGCAGGGAAAGGGGATTTAAGCTTGGGGAAAGCTACCCTGTGACTCCTACTCAGCAAGTGGAAAAATAATAGGTTTTGATCCTTCCCAATGAATACGTAATGGAGAATATGAAGTGAAGCTTCCAGAGAAAAGAATAAAGCCTATTAAAGAATCTATTTTTCAGTCACCCTTGGTTTGCCCTCTGGTTTTGCATGCTGGCTTTTGCAGTCATGGAGCAGAGTCATTTCGTAGCTGCAAGAGTGCGTTTCTGTTGCCAAATGGCAGCTCGAGAGCTCAGCACTTGACTGCCGGAGCCGCCCCAGCCAAGCAGGTGTTGGCCAGGCATCAGAATTGTACCCTAGCTTCCCCCCCCCAAAAAAAATTAATAAAATGAATTAATATCAGGCAAATTTTGTAATTTACATGTATAAAATAATGGAAAGTGGTGGGAGGTCTATTCTCTTGGTGAAAACTGCAAATGGTCTGGGAAAATCAAAAGGGGTGGGGGACCAAAACACTTGCACTGGTTGGGGAGATCTTAAATGCTCACAGAGGCTATTTCCGTTATTATTAATAGATGGAGATGGAGCAAGCAAATATGAACACAATTTAGTTACTTTTCTTCAAATCTCCTGATACTTTTCCTGTTAGTCTTTGTAGTATCTCGTCTCTGATAACAAAGAGAAAAGAGTTTTCTTAGTTAAAGTAATCTCTATGGGTGAGATGGAAAGAAAACGTTTAGTGGATGCTATTTGATGAAAACAGAGAATTCACTTTGTATTCATGAGTCGTCGTCCCTTTTACCTGTTCCCTGTAAATATTTATACAAGCATCTTTTTGCCTAGTGAGGATTCTGCAGAAGCAGGTTTCTTGGGGACCACCCACCCGGAGAGCTCCCGCCACCCACCCGGAGAGCGCCCGGGGAGCCTCGGAGGCGGCTCGTTACAGAGCAGCAACGATGCCATGTCGTACCGGTTACCCATCGCTCAGAGCAACCGATGAGTGCCTACAGCAACAGCACTCGCGGCAAATTCACAGGCTGAACTGTGTTGGCATAAACTGTCTAGAAAGTAATGTTTAATGAACAAGTTAATTAGAAAACCCACCACGCGTGTTTGTAAATAATTGGGGGGAAACTAAATATTAGGAAAGGAAAATTTTTGGCTAATGCTGCGCTTCACAGTCCAGACTGACCGTATCCCACATGCTTTTCTTTTACTGTATCTTACCCTTTTGAGGCTGTATCTGCTGGGATTTACACGTCTATTTATTGTTTGCCTGAAAATTGATTATAGTACAGGCCAAATTTGTATAGCTACAGTCAGTGAATGTTTTGCTGCTGTCAGCAGTTGGCCCTGCTTCAGAGGTGAACAGACCCCTCAGCTTGCACAGGTAGTATCTTTACCTGCTTATGCTTAATGTGTTTCATAAATACAGCAGAATTTTCCACATTCATTTCTGTGACAGTTCAGATAAAAGAATTCCTCAGTACGTTTTGTACTTCTTCCTAAAGTCAAAACACTTGAGCTACTTCCCCCTACCCCCCCAGCGTACCCTCCAGGGCATCCCACTCCCCTGCTATTGCAGCGGGTCCTTCCTAGGACTATTTTCAATAGCTATTCCCTTAACGAGTGCTTGGATAACTCTCCCTCAGCCGCAGCTCCTGAAGGCATGGCCCTGTGCTCAGAGCCATGATGCTGCTCCTCCTACAAAGCTTCAGGCAACCACCTGAGGTCCGGCAGTTATAAATGTTGTCCCTAGCGAAGGCAGCCGTACAGTGACAGTACAGAAGAAGGGGCATCTCCGGGGGGCCTTTTAGCCCACCCAACTTGTGGCTCATTCTGAAAAGGCCCAGTTCAGCTCCGCTGTATTTATGGTGCAGCCAGTGCAACACCTTGGCAGAGCTTCCAGAGGCAGGTCCTGATTCGCTTTTGTTGATTATCAGCAAATATTCACAGCTTGTAGGTTTGGGTTTTTTGGTGTTTTCTTTCGTTCTTTTTTTTTTTATCTCCCCTTCAGATTACTTGCTTCCCCCAGCCGTCATTGCCTGGGCCTTTTGCAGCGTACTTCCCTGGCGTGTTTCATTCCAAACTCCAGCAACAGAAAGTTAAGTTTCCTTTATTTTTCTCCTGCCTCTCTTATTTGTAATGCTTTCCGCTAAATTAGGCGTTCAAAGCGTGCTTTACTTTGAGCTTTCAGAGAACAGCACACGCATTTTTCCATTTGTATTTGCTCAGCGACAATTTCAGGACGTGTCTCTTCAGTATTAGTTAAGGAGCAAGATGAACCCGGCGTTCAGGGAGCCGAATCAGCCCGTTAAAGCAATCCTTAGCGCATCATCCAGAGTTTGCATGAGCTCGCTGTGCCTCTGTACTCCAGCGCAATACACTGGGCACAAGGCCTCCGCTCAGTGCCTCTGGGTATGTGCTTTAAAAACAAAAAAGTCCACTTGCATTTCTTCTTTGGCAACACAGAGATAATCTGCTTCGTGGAAGAGCATCAACCTGTTGTGACTGATCCATGAAACGCTTCATCCCTGCTGCCTGCACAGGGGAAAAAAACGTGGTGGTGAGCCGGTGTTGCTGTGTGAGCAGGTTTTGTTGTGGCAGCGTGTCCTCTCCAGAGCACTGCCCCTGAAAATCCTCCGACAGACAGCTCAGCAGGGCCCCCGTGCTCAGGCCCAGCCCAGAGTAATAAACACAGCTAGTAGGTTCAGGAATTCTTTTCATACTGATGTTGCGAATCTCTACTACGCTGTATTTTAGAGAAGCCTGGCGTGGGCTTAGCCAATCTGTGCTTTAAATAAAGCACTAAAATTTGGGGGATGGGAGCGATGTTCACCTAACGTGTTCTGAGTTTGGACATCCCCGACAGCAAGAAGGCAAAAAAACCTGCTGTAGTCAAAGTAAACTTAGAAATTCCTTCTAGAACAAATGAAATTTAACAGCACCATCACCCAGGGCAACGCGAGCAGCTCGTCACCCCGACGAGGTGGCAGGTGAACTGCTGGCTCCTGTGGATGGGCTGGGGCCCTATCCTGGGCAGCACAGCCCAAGCGTTAAAGGGTAGGACCTTCTGTGACCATAGTTTGTTCACAAAGACTTTTAAGCCGAGTGCTTCTGGCACGAAGTACGGCAAATTGACTTGCGTGCTACAGAAGAGGTGCTGTAATGCTGTGTGGACAGGCAAATTCTGAAACCTGAGGCCCAGAGCAAGGCACCGCCCCGGCGTTACTGACTGCAGCCGTGTTTTACTGAACCTGAGGGCGCTTTGAAGAGCAGCAGCTGAAAACAGTGGAAGGATGCTTTGGTCCTCAGGTCATTCCAGTCTCCAAAGTAAATGTGGAGGTTGCTAACGAGCTGATGATTTCATTAAAGCAACATTTTGTTCTTTGGAGAGATAAGCCACAGAAGTGACATAAGAAAACACTGACAGCAGCTCCTTGGTTTGTCAGTACTTGCTTTTAGTGGCACTTAGATCTCTGCCATCAAAACGCTAATTCGATTACAGAGTGTTACTTAACAGCATAACTAAAGACTTACTTGTGTAAGCGAGCGCTTAGTAGGATTAAACTTGATGTTGACATTAGGAATGTGGTGTGGCTACAGCGAGAGGAAGTAACAGGATGAAAAACTATTAGTGGTTTATTCTCACTCAAAATCCTGCTATTCATTCAATGATCCATACCTTTCTTTAGATATAAACAGAATATTAATCAGCCTTTCCATGGGGATTTTATTTCTAAACATGCTTTTTGCCTATTCTCTACGTGAATATCAGAAAACATACAGCAAAATATGCAGAATCCCTCAGACTTTTGGAGATCGATTTCTTGGAGTTGTATCTCCATACATTGATCCTTCTGTGATCCTTTGCTGTTGCCATCCATTCCAGCAATGCCCAAAGCCCTGTGGACCAAAGCTGCAGCGGGTAAGGAGGCCTTTGCCCCCCTGAACTGATGATCGGCGAGGAACGATCTCAAAAGCTCTTCATCTGCATTAACAGGTGAAATTCTGCCACTGCCCAGAACTCGTGGGCAAAACCTACAGAAGTGGAGACGCCCTTTCCTGTGCTTCAAGCACTGGGAGGCTGGACTGAAGCAGCTTCTTTAACTCCAAATGCCTCCAGTGATGCCTTGTTGGCCAGCACGTCTGCAAACATGATATGAAACTGGTTAAGCAATTGATTTAAGCTGAGAAAGCAGTTTAGGTCTCAGAGATGGAAACAACACTCCCTGGTAAGGGGGGTGTTTCATCCAGTGAGGACACAGCGATGTTTTCACATTACTTCAAATGGCGTTTCTGCACTATGATGAGAAGCAGAAGCGATAGCGCGGCACGGGTAACACAGGGCTCCTTGAGGAGGATGTGTCACGAAGGAGCCTTCCCCTGCAGCTGCAGCGGGCTACAGCAGAGAGGGGAGTTCATATACGGCTCTTTCTGTGTAGTCACTTAGGAAAAAAAAAAACTGCTTTGGAAAGTGGACTCCTGGAATTGGAGGAGACAACGTTTCACAACAGATTTGAGGCAGACCAGTCCGACGCTGCCTCAGGACTGCATTCCCTGCTGGCAGCCGTGTGCAAGTGGAGTTCAGTGCATGGGGAAGGCGCAAAGACCTGTGGAGATCGTGATACCTATCTGAGCAGTATTTGCCTAATTCACTTAGTTTGCTGCATTTTCAGAGTTAATGACCCGTGTTTTTTTTTCCTCTCTGTTGAAGTTTTCCCCCACTTCTCAAACTTGTTCCTTGTAGATGGGGAACTGTGTTTTCTTGCAAGTTTTTGACGACGGGGTTCCCCAAATTTTAGAAATGCCACTATCTGCTGATAGGCTTGCACGAACCGCACCCACTCCATGTTGCTGACACCAACACCTGGCACAAGGGTAACAGGGATGTGTATCAGCATCTATAGAATCACAGAACGGTTTGGGCTGGGAGGGGCCTTTAGATGCCATCCAGTCCAACCCCCTGCAGTGAGCAGGGACATCTTCAACCAGATGAGGTCGCTCAGAGCCCCGGCCAGCCTGGCCTTGACTGTTTCCAGGGATGGGGCATCGACCACCTCTGTGGGCAACCTGGGCCAGGGTTTCATCACCCTCACTGTAACCCTCATCCACCACCTACTGGTGATGTCCTCGTAACAGTCCAACCCAACTCCAGACCTCACTGCTCATGATCACCTGTGATTATGGATGAGTACTCAGTTATGGTTTTTTGCCACATTTTATTTAGCAAGTTCCTTTTCCAGCTGTCCTTGATACTTCTAACAGCACTGGGGAATCAGTGTCTGACAAATACTGATCGCTGCCTCCAAGAGGGGTGAGTAGCTGGTAAAGAGAACTCAATAAAACAATTTGCTCTGGTGATTTTATTGGAGTATGTAAGTAAAAGGGTTTTAATTCACCTCAGTGAATGCATTTTTATGATCTGCATCACTGAAATCATACTTGTGATGAAATGAAATAATTAAAAAAGATATTCTCTTCTCTTCATTGTATTTATGATTAACAAAGTAAATGAAAATCCAGCCTTTTATCTGACATCAAATGGTATTGCATTTTGGAGGTAAATTGGGCATTCATCTTTTTCTGGTGAGTTTTTTGAAGCTTAAACATACCTTTCTTTTTCTCCCTTTCCTTCCTCCTTGTTTCTGAATACCGGTAAATTAAAGATGACTAGAAACTGGAAATGCTTTCAGAAAAGGTCTTGAAATTCACACACATGCACACAAAAGAGGGAGAAAGCGAGAGAGAAATGTAAGCCCTCTTTTTTCATATTAGCATCACAATCAAGCAATTATTTGGAATACTTCATACATATTCCATGATCTTTTTTTCAGTCTGCATTAAATAATATATTTCACGCTAATCTTAATTTATAGAATTATACAGCAGTATTGTTTTACTCCTGCCTTCCCAAGGTTGGGAAACTACTAATTTGGCAAATAACAAGTTCTCTAGCCTGTAAACTCTCCCTGAATATATGAGAAGTCACTTAAAGACTAGCATTGTCAGATAGAAAGCCCCTTTAAGGAAAAGGTGGTAGGAAACACACTGAAAATTTAACCATCGTGAATTGTAATGAGAGAATTATAGGAAAGAGAGTAATTTTCATGCACTTCCATGTATTTTTGTTTTACTGCTGTGTAACTGAGACAAGAATCAAATCCGATGCCTCCAAATGACAAATTGCCTTGGCCAAATTTTGTCACTGCTGCAGACAGGAGCAAGATCTCCCCGTGACTGCGTGGAGGGCACGGTCTGCAGAGTTAGCTGCACGACATAACTGTAAAAGGGAAGGCGGGCAAGAAGGAAAGGACATTATGACCTGTTTGATCCTTGTGCCTCTAGTTCACGGATTGGGTTTTTGTGACACTGCTTGGTCCGGGCTGATTTTGTACTCTCTTCATTCTTTGTCAGCCAGCCAACACAAAACTGACAAAATCAACCTCTGGGTACTTTAAATGTGTCAAGTGTTTGACAGCAATATTGTGCTTGAGTTTACCAACACCCACCTCTGAGAGATCAGCCACAAGCACGCTGCTGTAATCCACCTTGTGCATGAACTGAATCGCTGAAGATACCTGGACAAGACCAGGGCAAATTCGAACAATTCCTCCATACCTTTGAGTCCTACAGCGTGTATGTGCTTGCGAAGGGAGGGCTACAATGCACGAACCTGACTGTGGCTGCAGAATAGCACTGCAAGCAATGGGCTAAGTTTTCACCTAAGATTATTTTCCGCTCAGAGAAGCAACAGGCAGTTGCCTAATTAAACACTGAGTAAAGGTACAGAAAAGCAGCCCTGTGTGCTTCCTACCGTTCCGCCTCCATAGGGAAGGGGATAGTATAGCCATTGGAAATGCAGCAGAATGACGTTTCTGTGGTCTCAACTGACACCCCAAGAGTCGAACCAGAGGCAGTCACAGTCGTTCCTAAGGGCTTTCAGCCGATGCGGTGCCACCACACGGCAGAACAGCGCTTTGCCCTTGAGAGCCTGGCCTTGCCTGCTGACCATTACACCTCGCCACCTCTCCGTCCCTCAGTATGAGGGTCAGGCATTTCTTCGTGTGCGATTCCGGCTGTGCCACGGGCACTGCCTCCTGGCTTTGTCTCACTCATTAGCACACTCATGTACTTGCCAATGTTGTCAGTTGCCAATATTAAACAAGGTCAGTCCTGGGAATTTTTTTTTTCCCCTTCAAATTTTGTTCTAAAACCTTGTCTACTGCTGAAATTGGACTTACAGGCCTTTAGTTGCCCGAATAAATTTCTCTTCCACTTACTTAAATTTGTGTACTCTGGTCTCTGTTCTGGAGCTGTTCCTTCAGAGCTCTGCAATGGAGGTTTTCCAGTCTCCCTGACACAAGCATTTCATTTGTCAGTGCATCTATTAGAAAATACTTTGAACTTCTTACCCCACGGAGCAGTTTTATATTTCAATTCCTTCTCCCGCTTCTGGGATTGGTACCAAATACGTGCATCATAACGACAAAACAATTTTCTTGACAACATATATTTGCATGTTTAAAATTATGCCCATATATCTAATTTTTATAAGATCTGAAGTGTAGAATAATAAAGGAGGATGGAAGACGACAAAGGCAACTGATTATTTGTTGTTGTTTTAATGCAGCGTGTAAAAAAAGTAAAACCATGAGATAAGTGAGGTTTTTTTTTTTCCTTAATAAAGATATTCAGGAAGTTCTTTAAATAAGGAATCTGGGTTGTAGACTTGTCGCACAGTCTTTCCAGCAAGCAATTAAAGCTCAACATTTACAGTCAGTTAGATGAACCAGATGTATTCTTGGCAAGGGAGAGCTTGAAAAGCAACAGATTTTGAAGTACACTGACAGCCCTTAATCTTCAGACAGAAAAAGCTCTGCTTAGGAAGCCCTCCAGTAAGTAAATTACATAGTTCATCATGTGTTACTTAACAGTTCTGTTATTTAGATTTTGATTGTTGAGGACTTAGTAAAAGAGTAAGAAAGCCCAATCTATCTTCAGCAGAAGTGAAAGGAAATGTTCCCAGGGAACTAGAATTAAGTCAGTAAGAGCAATGTGAAGTGTTTTCATCTCCTACCCGATTTTAAAGCAAACGACTGGGGGGGTTGTTGGTTTGTTTGTTTGGGGATTTTTTCCTTCTCTCTTTTAATGGCAGTAGATCTTCTATAACGTAGAGACACTCAGCAAAGTAATGTAGTGAGACTGTGCTAACGTGATTTTGCCAAAAGCAATCAGTATATATTAGGTATATTGTAAAGGAGGAGACACAAAATTATCTTCTTTATAGCAGCTGCAAAATCAAGAGGAAAAATTGACCCTTCGTTACACAAGTAATAGATGCCCATTTCTGTTTGGAAGGAAAAGACAAAAGAACACGGGCATTAACAAAATGGGGGAGAGGTGCAGCGGACGGTACAGGGATGCTGTGAGAGTCAGGGAAATCTGTACGGCAACAAAAGCATTTCCTTAGATCCAAGGCTGACCGCTCACAACTGCTCCTCCAGCAGAGCACAAGCCTCCCCTTTCTTGAATGTTAAATGGACCCAGCCTTTAACTCGACGCAAGCATGGGTGTGATGCACCGTCTCATTCACCTGCTTAACGCCTGCTTCGGTGGTACCTTCGACTGAGAAGCCTTTAGCAATCGTTGCCAGGTATAACCTTTGTGAACTGTCATCTCCTAACTTTGGGCAGTGGACAGAACTCGGCAGCTTCACACAGGGGGTCTGAATTTCTCCTGATCAGGACAAACCTTGGATTTTTTGGAAAGGGATTATAAATCTTCAAGGAAAAGAGCAACAGCAAAGAAGTCCAGAGAGTATCTTGCATAAAGCTGCCATATTTTACAGGCTTGCTTTACAGACAACCAAAACTTATTTAAGTTTCTATTGTAAGGTACAGTAAAATAATGACATGCTCTCAGTTTCCCTTGCCACAGACATCCGCTCCTTTCTGCCCCTTTCTGCCCCTACCCAAAATAACTGGCATCCCCGGTGCCTTACTCTGGCTGCCTTTGTTCACTAGATGCAGCTTGCTGGAACACAGAAATGCCATCACACTCTTCCTGATATTGCACGAAGAAGGAGCAATGCAGAGCATTAAGCCCAGGGTTATTTTTCATTTCCATTCTTTAGCTTTTTTAGTGATTAAACTCCGCTTTTGATATTTTGGGGCATGAATGCATCTCCCCTACCCTAAAATAAAGATTTGTAAAAAAGCCCCCAAACCCTCTTCTGAATAGTTTGCTAGAGGAATAGCAAGGGTCACCCAGGACAAGCTGCACCGCTGTCAGAAGCAGCTGAGCTGCAGTAACCTGAGCCCTTCCATAACTGATTAAAAATGAATCTTTGGCTAGGTCACTTTGGGAAAAGCGGGCAGTGGGAACTCCTTCTCCACAACTGTGTCTGCCTGGAAAATTATTTAACACAGATGTTTCTTATTTCATCGGTGAAGAAGTCCGTTTGCCTTAAAGCTTCCAGTTATTCTGCAACTATCATTACACAAGACATAGGCTTGTTTTCCAGAACAGTCTCAATTTGAGATTGCATTTTGCTGTATAATGAATTCTTTGATTTGCGGCAGCCTCAGAGGCTGCAAAAACTCTTCCAGCTTGCAAACCTGAAGTGCTATAAAAGTTTTAAGACATTAGGTATTATTTAGTGAATTATTGAAAATGGTGTTGTTTGAAAGTCTTGCAAGCTTAGCAGAAAGGGGGGGAAACAAAGCTTGGATTTGAAAACAAAAGAAAGAAAGAAACTGCTGGGGGTTGTCACTGAGCCAGGGAAGGAAGGAGTTGCCCAGAAGAGTACTAGATGCTTCTCCAGTATCGTTTTAATGTGCACAGAAATTTCTACACAGGCCTTTGGAGGGAAAATCAGGACTGGGCAAACATGCAAGAGACATACTGAATAAGCAACAGTTGCATACTTAATATCTTTTGTCTCCAAGTATGTAAAATGCACGTTGATGCTATCTGAATAGATACGGATGAACAAAACACTTGCCCACTGCAGGGTTAGGTTGAGACAGGAAGTTTTTTTCTAGGACAGGTTTAGCAGAAACCGATTGCTGTATCTTTGACTTTTACCTCTGGACGGACTTGGGATATAAATCTATCCAACTAATTAATCTATCTAGAGACACGGTTTTAGTTTAGTGTTTCCTATTGACCAGTTGTAGGCAGCTCTGAGCTCAGCAAGCAGGGGTTTTGAAGTGCCCTTTGGAAGCACTTATCTTCCCCCATCCGTGTAAGACTCGGAGTCTTGCTTAGGTTTGGAGCTATCTCAGGTGTAAAGTCCTGCAGTGTCTCGGTAATAGGCATTGAATTCCTTTACTAATTCTGACTGTTTGACTCTCCAACACTGCACATGTTGTAGTACATCAGTTCTTGGGGAGCAGTTTCAAGTAATCATATTCCTCAGCGATCTTCCAGAAACTAGACACTGCACTACTTGTACCCTAGTGATTTTGAGTCATGTTTTGTCCTGCAAGTCAATGAAGATGTGATAATCAATTACTGACCCAAAACAGAAACTGCTGTGACAAGAAACGGCCAACTCCATTAGTGTATTAGCATTACAAACATAAACCTTGGAACTGAAAAAGAAACAGAACAACTAATGTTTAATCTTGCTCTTGTTTCACCTAAACTTTTCGATATCAAGATGCGACTGAAAATCATCTTCAGTGAAAACTCTGTGATGAAAAAACAGAATAACCAAAAGCAAGAGTTTAGATTTTAAATTAGTAATTCAGTACAGCAGAGGTAAAGTAGGTATCCATGTGCCACATCATAACACAAACACAACTTTAAACCAGACAAAATAGTTCTTTTGAGTAATAATGGTAGAAAACTTTATTGTGTTAGGGCTAATAATTCATGTCACCTGGCAGTTATTTTGGAAGGTTTGGATGACTTAAAATGGAAATTTCTGGGGGATGCTCTGCACAGACAGGTTTATACTTGGCAGCTATCATAGCATTTTACTCGTTAAAAAAAAAAAAAGACTTTGCACTCCAGGCATACAATTAGACACAAAGCACTGCATTCATCATCTCTTTCCCAACTTACTATCATTATTTGCCAAAATCTTTTCTCAAATTTTTTTTGGCCCTGTCAAAACTGGATTACTTTCCCTTTAGGAAGGCAAGTGATTCAGTGCAACTGAAGTCAGTAGGAATGGGGTGGGTTTTTTTTTTTCTGAATCACATTTAGGATTAGCACAGGTAGTCCTGGTTTTACTGAAACAAACAGCAGAATTCACAATTATTTCAATGGGGCAGGGTTTCATAACTACACGACCTCTTCTGATGTACTTTTCGTCTCCTCTTTCTCTTTCCTACTGCTCAGCGATACAATAGTTTTATATTATCATTTAATATGAAACAGGATTCAGAAGGCATATTGCAAATAGAAAATATGCTCCTGTTTGCTAAGATCAAGCAGTATGACAAAGGACTTCTTAATTTATTTTCATTCCACAGCTCTGCACAATCTGTATTTATTCTTTGACACCGATTTACACTGCGCTTTTAATGTGTTCTTTTTTTAAAAAAAGTTACTAATATCCTTATAATACCTGACAGAATAATACAGTGGCATGGGAAAATTTTTCACTAGAATATTATTTCCTTCTATTTTAAGTCTGCATGAAGTACTTATCAGAAAAGTTAGATGGAGCGAACCGCAAGACTGATTTTTTTCCTCCTTAACTGATCAATTAATATGGGTATTGTGGTTTAATAGGAGAGAGATTGGTAGTCTCTAGACAGAGATTACTGACATCTATAAACTTATTCAATTTGTTGGCCCTGGGATTTCACTGAGAACAGTTCAGTACAACAGTAACACAGAAAGGAATGTCCTGATAATTTTCTTTAGCAAATTCCAGCAGAACGGTTGCACATAACGAACTGCAAGCGAACAACAGTAAATCTGAGAATGGGGGTGGGAGGGGAATACAGCCATATTACATCATTTCAGAGGGGATAGAAACATTCTCAATAAACACTCTTGGATGTAACGTATCGATTCCTAACTGCAATTTACTGTTCACCACAAGCATATTTATTCACTGCATGGACATGAATTATACAATTTGTAGCTGCTGATAACCAAAGGAGAGAAAAAGTCCATTCCAGACCTCAGCCACAAAACTTCAAGGATTCCATCATCCATAAAATCAATGGAGAAACAGTAATAATCCTTAAGGTGTTTTCAGTAATGAAGGTTTTACAGTGGAATGAATTTCCAGGGTGAATTAAGCTGATGCAGAGTCTGATCACTTATGGAAAATGCTGCAAGGCTTTCATTGTAGATTTATGTTATATTCAAAATCTATTTGCAGATTTGCAGTAATCGGGGGGGTGGGGGGGAATATCCCATATTGTGCAAACACAAATGTTGGATGGGGAAGGAAACTGCACAGCAGCAGCGTCACACAGGTTGAAGTCCTGGCTCTTCTTTTTGAGGCGTTTTTGACATTGATCTAAACAGACGTTAAGCTGATTTATGTCTAAATAAAACTGGAGGGTTTTAGGCAGGAGGCAGTGTGACCGGTGGCCGGCCTTTGGGTAGAGGCCGGGCGCCCCGCGTTGCCCACCGCCGCGCCGCCATCTCGCGGGGCGGGCGGCCATCAGCGGGGGCGAGCCGCTCACGTACGCGCCGCTCCTTCGCGGGGGTCCCGGCCGCCCGGGCCAATCAGCGTGAGGCGTGTTGCGGGGCCGGGACGCGCGAGGGAGAGGCGCGGGCGCTGAGGGGCGGGAGCAGCGGCGGGGCCGCGCTTTGCCTTGGGGCGCCGCCGCTCTCGGCAGCTGCTTCCAGGGGGTCTCTGTGTGTCCCCTGAGCTCGTGTGTTAAATTCGTGTGTGAAAACGGCCCGATCTGCAGGGGGTGCTGGTTGAAACAAAAAGATTTGGTCGTAAAGGCATCTCTGCTGTGCCATGGTCCCAGCGAGGGTCCCCAAAGGGTGCTGGGTGCCACAGAGAACCCCAGGGCCTGTGGAAAGAAGCATCACCCAGTACCAACGGAGAAAAGGGCTCGGTGGGCCCGAGCGGGCTCGCTCTGCGCGAGCAGTCTGGTACCAAAAAGGCAAACGGCAGATGTACACGCTGTGGATAATATCAATAAGTTCCCATTTATCCCATGTTCTCAAATTACAGTACAGCAAATTCACTTCCAGGGGCTCTTAATCCACAGCATGAGCACTCGCTCTTGCCATTTTAGTGGTAAGAACAATCAATTATTTTTAAATTTGCTACTTTTTTACAGCACTGAGCATGAACTTTATGCTTTCACAGTGGTCTCTGCTACTCCAAATACAAGATATATCTAATCTATAGAAAATGGTTTTACTACCAGTGTTTGTACTGGTAAAAGCTCAGCTCACATCTCCGGTATGATACAATACTCCTCTGAATATTGTACAGCTGGAGAAAAGGAGGTATAAAGCTATAAAATGACTGGGGCCAATGGCTTCTGGGTATCCTTAAACAAGACTCAGTTTCCTAGTTACAAGTTCTAATTAGTTGATGATGAACATCAAGCCAAAAAAAAAGAAAAAAATGTCAATCCATGAGCTCTAGCTTATGCCAAGTCTGCCTGTGAAATATTGATGGTGGCTGCTGCATTAAGTTGTAATGGCAGCGAGCATTTGTTCCATAATGTTCTTAAATATTTAGTGACAAGCGATAATGCTGTCCCACAGAAAATCTCTGGGACACAAAATATCAGTGAAATGCCTCGCACAGAGATCTTTCCGTTACAGCTTCCATGTCGGTGTAAGTGTGAGGAGAAGGATCAGCGCCTACTGCTTCCCAGAAAAACCTACAAAACCCATTCCCTGAAGCCGACTGTTTGTGGGTCATCTGCTAGTCATTTGTCCCAGTTTTCTCTCCGGCTCCCCAGCACGTTTGCTCAGCGGAGGCCACGCTAACAACGAGCTGTCAGGACCGGCATTCCAGGCACGGCTCCGTGCCTGAGATAAAGCCACGCCACGCTGTCGCCTCGCCGCAAGGAGGGTGACGTCCCCCCGCTCCCCCCAGTGCTGGCATCTCAGTGATGCCTGGTGGCAATGGCCGGGAGCTGGTTCTGCCACCGCTTGGAGGGACACACAGCTCCCCAGGATGAGTCAGGGGGACCTCTAAAACATACTGAAAGCTGCCTAACAAGCGTGAGCTTCGGTCTGTCATACAGTGCGTGGTATCTGATAAATACACCCAGGGCCTCCCTCCTCCGTTACAGACAGTGGTACTGTCTGTACTATCCATAAGGATAAAACACTAAATAATTGAACAGTATTGATCTTAAAATTGAGTTACCAGAAAGAGCATTTCCTGTATATTTTCAAAATAAAGTCACTGTGTTCCTGTCTATAATCATCGCATGAGCCCATTGACAGGTTCGATAGTCTCAGCTTGGCAGATTTTAAAAGTCAATACAGAGGACGAGCATGTGTGTTTTCAAACATCAGATACGTTTTAATTGTTCTTATTTAAAGCTACAAGCCCTCGATCAAACAATGCCCTTTCTGTCTTAGAGCAAAGCCTGCCGCAGTAACACAGGCATGTGTTATCTAAATCAAGTTAAAGACTTGCATTAACCATGAAAACTGTAGCGCATCTGATTTAAAACGCCATTTCCCCCATGTTCAGTTATGTTGCCAACTTTATGAAGGCAGGTTTTTTCCTTTATCTTTGGGAGATGAGCAGTAGAGCTTTCAGAGGTGAATATGGGCAGTATTCCACTTGGTGTATGGGCCGCTAAGGAGAGGTCAAATAATATGAGTTATAAATTTGGGGCTTTCAAAATATCGTTTTACAGTGACGGATAGAAGTTGGTTATATTTATCAGCTACATAATGGAGTAACAGCTACTGCTTGAAACATGGGAACTCGCCTGCCCTTTCAAAGGTTTGGGTGGCAGAGTTGGATTTAAAGTTCCCTGTGCTCTCACAACGCCGTATCTTTAACTCCAGTTTTCATTTGTGCCTTATCCAGGCGAACATTTGCATGTGTTGCAGTCACACGATTTATCTCTACGTAGCAATGTTCAGATACAGCGCACGCAGAGGCCCTTACATTGTTGGTGCAACGACTTTCCTGCTTTTCTGAGAAGCTCGGAGCAGGGCATGGAGGGGATCGCAAGGCAGTCGCAGGCAAGCGTGAGGGCTGCACCTCTCGTAGTAATGAGCCATGGTTTCTCAAAACACAAAACTGAAGAAAACTGCATACTTGAAATTATTCTTGTCCCTTGCTAGGTGGCTCTGCACGCAGCTAGTGCTAGAAAAGCTCACGGCCACTTAGGTGAATCCTCCTCTGATCTCTGATATTCTCGCTGCCCTTCAACTACATCATCCTGTGGGAAGAGGTGTGCAGCCAGAAGAAATGGCTGTGGTCAGGATTTCCATTTTTGCTGATGTCCAGAGTTTTTCAAAGAGCAAATCAGTTTCCAGGCAAACTTTGTTGTCGGGCTTTTTTTTAAAAAAAAAAAAAAAAAAAAAAAGAAAAGAAAATACCTGCTTTTAGGGTAAAACATTAACTTTCACTGCAGAAATCTCCGGACCCAAGTGATAAAATCTTGGAGCTGGCCCAAACATTTCTTGCCTTTAGTTTTGTTTGTGATGCTGAAAGTTTTTGTTGAATGGTGGTTTCAGCACAGTCAAGATCTTCTGTGGGGAGTTGAAAATGGGGAGGGGTGTGGTGGGGGTGGGTGGGGTGATGGTGCTGCTGCTTTGGGGGGTTTTAAGTGATATTGTAGTAAATGTACAGATTGCGTCAATAAGTGCCACACTTTGTTGCACACGTTTTTACATATTAAAGGCAGCAACTTTGGCAGGTGAGAAGCCACATGGAGCAGCATATGTCAGACAAGATATATTGACTTACTCTAGGTGTTGTGCTGGGCCCCCAAACCTTAACTTTTTGTTTAATTATTCTCACTTGAAGCTCTATAAACTTAATATGGGAAAGAAAACCCGTGCATACCAATGTGACAGTAGTAAGCCGGATTGCAGCTTCTTCAAGGTTACGGACAAAGTGAAATTACTGCACTGTAAAGCTGTCACAAGGGTACAGCGTTCCTAACTGTTACGGAGAATCTGCTGTTAAACTTGAAATGACAGGCTTATGGCCAGCTTGGGAGAAGTCTACACAAGTTTATTGGGAGGTAAACCTTGTAAGAAGCATCTCCAGATTCATATTGATACAGAAATGTTTTACAGATTAAAATCTGTTAAATGTGAAAATAAAATTTGCCACATCAATCATCAGCAATTGAGAAAAGCCCAAACCTAGGGAAATAACTTGTAATGAAATCAGTCTTTATAGACTTCTGAGAGTGGCATTCTGGGGCAATTTTACCTTTTATGCTCTCATAATTTCATATTTGACTTTTACTGCCAATTGCTTTAGCTATTGATTAGGATAGGAAGAGTGTGAACACATTTTTGAATGATTGTTGCACAATGCTGCTAAATATGACTTGCAAATACCAGCAGTCAGGATTCACCCATCTAAGGAACTGTTGCACCGTATGAAAAACCCTCACCGTCGGGAAATGTCAGAGAAGTGTGAGGACGAACAGGAAATTGTGACTATGGCTAAAACCGCTGGGATGGCACTGCAGGGAGGGCAGGTCGCTGCACATTGGTTCAGCGAAGTTCTCCAGTCTAAGCCTTCACTTTTAAGCAAATGAGTTCCGAGGTGCTTGGGTGCTCCTGCGAGTACTGAGTGCACGGGGTGCTCCAGCTGAGTAACTTGAAATGGCTGTTAATTATTAAATAAACTTGAATTACACTGATGGACTCCATAAACTGAAGAACTAACTCAGCACCTCTCATTATAACAATCTTCCTGATCTGAGGCCTGATATAGAGTAAAAATAAAAGCTAACCTTGAAGAAGTGAGGATCAGGAAGGTCTATAAAGTGAGCAGGCTGGTGCAGCATCACTCTGGATACCCTGTGAAGGGCAAGAGTCTTTCGGTACTACAGTGCCCGATGAAGTGGCGCTGACCCAGGCACCGTAGGGTCTGGCCTTACGGACCCAGGAGTGCCAAGGACATCCTGATTTCCCTGTCCGTTCTTTCCCAGTTATCTGGAGGCTGCTGCCTTCACAGCACAGCAAGGCTCTGCGTCCTGGGTGGCAGTGGGACCTTGGCAGGCCTGGGAGTCTGCAGGGCCCGGGGTCTCTTTCCAGGCAGAGAGCAGGGTCAAGGGATGGTCCCACCTTGGGTGTTTTAGCAGCTGCTAACTAAAACTTCACTTATGAGCTTATGGATGAAAGAGCTCCGTATAATAAAACCACTGTGTAATCATCTCCTGTTCCTGAAATTATCAAATGCACCGTTCAGGAAATTGAAGGCAATATGAATTCCTCTCTATGTGGCTTGTTAATATTCTGTGATTTCCACTAATATATCATCTCTGAGCAATCTCTTGACCAGATGTGAAGTCATGCTAAGGTTCTGTGATGGTGGTGATGGCTCTCCTGAACAGCGAGGAAGGCTTTTACCATTTAAAATCTGATCCCAGCTTTCTACATTCTCTAATTTTGTCTCCCTTATCCCTCTACTACACGTTCCTTAAGTTGACTCCTTGCAGGGGCTGGGGAAGGCAGGCAAAGGTGTCAGATACTGGACAGATTTTGAAATCTTTTGCTTCTCTTACTCAGTTTAGCCAAAAAGAAATAAATGATCAGAACTTTCTCTGTTATTAGCACCATTCCTTTAGGAAGATACTGGGGAGGCAGGGCTGGAGGTAAAGGAGTTAAAATTTAGAGGATTGACGTGAATAAAATGATGATAACAGTGCAGGAGGGGAAAGAAAAACTCACTGAGAACTAGGATTTTGGATGATTTGTTAGCAGCAGTTTTTCTCTTGAGTTGTCTTTGCATGCATAATTAGTTCTCTCTGGAGATATTACTGAGAGATGTAGCTGGAAAAATTATAAGGGTGCATACTGTGAATCACAGAGACGACAATTCAAATAATAATACCTGATCAAGAAAGAGGTACAATGGACACACGTATCTCTTTTAAAACTGAAAGGCAATTTCCGTAAATGAAGGGGTAATTTTATATGATCATATTTATCTACATCTGAAGCAGAAGGATGTAATTCATCCCTCGGTTTTCTTTGTTATGAATAGTACGTAGGTTGGGGTCAGCCAAAAGTGAAGATGCTCAGCTAATAGCAGTATGGATTCTTTAAACAACATGTAACGCAGGTTGGTCCTTGTAAGAGAACAAAATAATACAGGATTTGTGTTTCCACAGTTGGCAGGCGGGTCGCTGGACAAGTCAGTGCCTGCTATAGGGCAGGAGCAGGGGAGATGGTAAACACCGCTCTTCTGCGGTACGCTCACGTGGTGATTCCTCAGACGACAAAAGCGTAGGCTGGGCAGTATGGGGGTTTGGCTCCAGGTGGTTTCTGAAATGCCCTTCCTCCGGGGATGTTCACCCAGCAGTGAGGCGGCAGCTGCGAGTGGGGCAGAGGTACCCGAGCAGCCGGGGAGCAGCTCGCCCTGCGGGCAGCGGCGCGTCCCCTCGGTGTCCGCTGCTGTGGCTCCGGCAGCGCCCAATTCAGCCAGCCCTTGCAGGAGCCTTGCACGTATGCTGCAATGTCCTTTCTCGTTCTTTTAGAAATGTCATTTAAACTTTGGGGGTTGCCATTGTCTTTGTCTTTGAAATGAAACCATTCTCCCTGCACTTGTTCCATTCAGCTTTCCCTTCGCACCACTGTGTTCCACCACAAAAAATTTGTGCGCTCTGTTAAATAGGCAAAGATTTGTTTTGGCAAGTTTTCGGGTGATAACCGTTTTATTATTTCTTGCTGTTATTCAGTATCAGTATTGCAGTCTGTTTCTCAGCCAGCTAGATGGTTCAAAGAAAGAAGCAGTTCAATAACCACAAAGAATTCAAAATTATATATTATAAAGATTAGGACAGTCGGGGGAAAGGGAATAAAAGCTGTGAAGTTTCAGGTCTGTTTCCAAGCAAAATTTCTCAAGGGAGAAGGGAAAAAAAATTACACTGCAGCTAAAACTGAAAACAGCAAAATAAAATATACACGAAGGTGAGAATCAGGTATTAACTTTGAAATTTGATTTTGTGCTTTCCCAGCTAGAGAATTCGAGCTTTTTTGGAAACAGATCACAAACCAAAACACTGAGGGGGCGAAAAGAGGAAAGCAGAAGAGGAGGTGATTGATAAAAAGGATTCAGTATACAGTGTTTTTAATAAGACATCTCCATTTATGCTGTGAGACTTGGGAACTTGGTACCATTTAAGTACTCTGTGTATTGTGGTCTCTGGCAGCTTGCTCTTGATAATTCCTCATAGCCCACACACCATTTTCAACGCGTATGGCTGAATCTTTGCATAGAACAACCAAAGAGGGGCAAGAGTACCACCAGTACTCTGTGTTCTTCTGTGGAGAACTCAGAGGGTGGTGCTTTATTTACCTTTTTTGTGACATATGCAGATGTTTATTTGCCTCGGTAGATGACAAGGCAGACGAGGCTGCACTAATGAGCTCTTCATTAAAGCCATAGAAAACGCCACCAAAACATAAACAGTAATAAATTTAAATCCATCATACCCTTTTTCCTTCTCACTCATGTGCCACATTCTGTGCAATTCCAAGCCCCAAATCATCAGAGATTTTTAGGGCAGAGGGCCCTGTGAGGAACTGGCAAAGAATTAATCAGGAAAACTCACACTGTTAAGGTTCAGCATACGTCCAAACGCTTTGCTGATATGGCCTATGAGCAAAACTGTTGGGCGAAGACTTCTTCAAACAGAGTTGTGAACATCAGTGGAAGAAGCATCCTCCCAACCCTACATTTTCTGCCTCAATTGTCACCTGTAAAATCGAGAACAGGCCTCTCCACTGAGGTTTTCAATGAGGTTGTCAAATGTGCCGAGGTATTTTAGGTTGTAGGTACTCGTCCTTTTTGAACTGCGCGCCTTTCATGAAGAACACCAAAGAGCCCTTAGATGCCAGCAATGTTCCATTATATCTGGCCTCTATTTTAACAGCCACTTGGAAATCTAAACCCGATCGCTTGAAACTGAATTTTCTATTCACCATATAAACCAGAGAGGGTGAAATTGCTCTATGATCTGTGCAGGAGAAATAAAACTATTATAACCCTTAAAGCAAAAGCCTCTGGACTTTTCCCTTCTCCTCTCTCAGACACGGTGTGTATCTTGGACTGTGGGTCTGTTAATATCAGTGCAGGAATTGATCAAATTGCAGCTCTTCGGGTGTCAGCGATGTTGCAATGAAGTGGTTGTAATGGAGCACAATTGCCAGAAGTGACCAGTCCCCCCGCCGTGTCCGCCCGCTGTCCCTTCTGCTTGGCTGCAGGCGGGCCAGGGCCAGAGCAGCACCGGCGTCCTCGAAACGCTGCTGGTTCGATGTGAGGGCAGTATCTTCCTCTGGCTCTCTGCTCTCCAGGTGGCTGTTTTGCCCTAAACCTGCTCGGCTATGTTGCTTTGAAAGTAGCTGTTAATTTGACGCCTGCAGGCAGGATAAACTGGGGTTCCGGCAGTGCATAAATCCTGCAGCGACTGGGTTCGAGGCAGCTTCTACCTGTCCTGTGGTGTCTGCAGGCGGGCAGGCTGGGGACCTCGGCTGCATCGTGCGTCTGGTGTTGGTCAGTTAAATGCGACTTTCAGGTTAAGCTCTAGCATTGCACCCCATTCCATCTCTGCCTGCCTTCAGGACGAGGGCGCAGCCCTGAACACCGCCCTTCTTCTCTCAGTTGTGGCCATTGCACACCTCTGGGCTGGATCTCTTGCACAACCATGCCAGGAACAACTGAAGCCTTAACTCAAAGTCTGTCTTTCACAGCTATAACCCTAACTGAGCAAATCACTTCAGTGCATGCTTTATCTTAGTGCGTACTTAGCTCTCCCTGGTTTCAGTGAGGCTATTTATATCTTTAAAAGTTAAGCCAGCGTCTAAGCTGGTGCTGTGCCATCACATCTGTCCAATGCTAGAAGAACAGCATGTGGGCTAAGTAAAACCACATTAATCTTAATGTATATAGGAGCTTTGCTGGTTTATAAGGTATATCGTTGGTAGTATGTCTTGGAAAGGTCAGGGTCCAGGCTCCTGCTGAGTATTGGTTCTTGTTTAGAACCGCCCAATATTGTGTTTTAAAAGTGCTTTTATAGATTTTCACAATAACTGTATTCTACATAGAGAACAAATAGCAGTGGGCTCAAAACTTAGCGAAATGCCTTCTATTTTGGTTTGACCGATGGAAATCTGATACGCCCAAATTCAACGTCTGGTTGTTCATAGCATCTACCAGGTGAGCGGATGAAACAGTTGGAATTTCCAAACACAAAGTGCATCTGCAGCATGCTTGGGTCTAAGAGACCTATTAGCTTTACGATCACTAAATTACAATAATAAGAGATTAGGATCGGCAGTTTAGCACATTAAAACCTACTACACAGTTTTTTCCGGAGCAGTAAGTACTGGCACGATGGCGATTTATCCATCAAACGGAGACTGCCAGGGTTAAGTGTCAAAGGCCTCCAGAGGAGCAGGATTTGGCTGAAAGGAGTTGCTCTTTCCTAGCTGTGTCATGATGGAAGTGAACCATAGCTGAGGTCTCCCTGGGCTGAAATGAAAAGAAGCCACTTTGGGAGCACAAAAGGCAAAAAATCAATGGGAAAAATTGTGTTTCTGTTATCACTGACTTTAGAGCTCTTTTTATCCCCAAAGTAAATGCTGATTACAGCTCATCACAACAGGCCATGCCTACCAGAATGCTGTCAGGGCTCTCAGTGCTCAGACTGGCGATGCAGATGTGGGGCTCCGCGGCCCGTGCCTTCCGCTTCTGAAACACGCCGGGTACGCACTGGAAATGCTGATACTTCGTGCCACTGTGTATTAGCCCATTTGACCCCTCGCTGCTGTGTATATTGAGCTACTATCGGTATTTCCCTGGCTGAGGCGTCCCGCGTCACGTACCATCTTCCACTGCCACCATTCTCTATCTCATTTTATTCAGATCCCTGCCATGCTGTAAAGGAGATCCAAGCCTTGGCTCTTTCTTGGTTTGCCTTTTTTTAAATTTGTTTGAACAGCAGGTGTGAAGAGAAAATACAAATTCTGGTGGAGTCACTGATTTTCAAGAATTAATATAAACCATTTTAAAGGTGCCTTGCTACTGCCTGATGCCTGAATAGCTTTCACTACCTGCAAAGTCTTACTGTGGTCTAGACATTAAATAATTTCATATTATGCAGATTAATGTTCTCTCCAGTTTTAATATCAAGTTAGGGCTACACTGGTTTTCCCTCAGAAGAATTATGCATTCTGACTATCTGTAAATTGTGCTCCCTTAATATTTAATATTATTTAATATAATAACGATACTTTCCTAACTGGCCTCGCTCATAACTTGGCTTGAAGTCCACGATGTAATAGCAGCAAAGACCTGGAGCAGACGCTCTCAAGGGACAAATCCTGATACTCTGGACCACCAGGGTATCCTGACGGGAGGAAGGCTGCACCCTACACGTGGAGAGGCACCGTGTGTGCGCTCCACAGCGCTGGCTGGGTGCTTCCACCCCTGCCCCCGAAGGCCGTGCAGGGAGCTGGCGCAGCGGCACGGCGCAGGCGTGCTCTCCGCAGGCGTGTAGCGTTCCCTTCCCGCACAGACAGGCTCCGCTGTTTCCTTTCCGTGAAGGCAACATGTTGACGCACACTTGCAAAGCATGATGTATAGGCTTGGAGCTTAGTACCTTTCTCTGACTTTTTAATTAGGAGACGCGGACAAAGGCAGGTTTTCAGACCGTGTGCCGCCGCGCTGTGTGCAAGCTGATGAGCGCGTTTTAGTCTCTAGCCATTTCTGTTCGGAGTATGTGTGTAACTCCAGCTGTTCGCGCAGGAGTGCAACACACACAGCATGAAATCGGGTTGCATCCTTGTAGTGTGTGTTTATGGTTTTCTGCATCTAAAAGGGTGCAATAGCCATACCTAACCTGGAAATCTTTCCCTCATAAGTCCTTAATGAGGCCAGAGGCGCCCTGATAACAGCCTAGTGTTAAAAGACAAACTGATTTCATGTACAGAAACTAAAGAGAGAGGAAAGCAATTTCTAGTGACCTGCCTTGACCTTTTCCCTGAGCCCTCACAGTCTCCCACCCTGCTCCATCCTTTCCTGGACATCTGGGATTACACGGGTTGCCAGCAGAAGTGATGAGGGTTTCTGTGATCTTTGTGTGTGTCGGCACAAACTGCTCTGGCATCACCGAGGCTGACTGCAGGGTCTGGCGGAGCAGCTGGCAGATGCCTCCTACAGCGCGGTGACCGCTAACGCCCTGGGTCCGCTGCAGCCCCCAGCCTCCCCGTGCACAGGAGCTCGCGCCGCTCCAGCACCGAGTAACCCCGTCCCTGGCACAAACTGAGGCTGCGCTGCTTCTTGCGTTATCATTTGCGGGATTTCTATACTAAGGACTAATCACGTGTGCGGTATGCAGGGAAGAAATCTATTGGAGGTTTCTACTTCACAATCCCCCATTTAAAGAAAAAAAAAAAAAAAAGTAAAAACCACAAAATTAACAAAAAAAATCCCACTTGTAATGCTGCTTTCCGTTGCTTGAAGGCAACAGAAAACCTGCAGTTTGCATCCAGTTGGTGTTAATGTGGTTTTGGAAGTTAATTCATGCTTGAGTTAAGACTGAAAGGGGACCTATCCCATGGGATGGATGAGCGAGCAAAGGATGGAGAGGCACTTGAGATTTCTGGCTTGTATTTATCCTCTCAAACATACTTGATACAAATATATGGTTTCCTGGATGACTTCTTCAAAGGCCATCTGGTTCAGAGGCATTGGGCCCGCTCCTAACTTTGCCAGATTCCCTCCTCAGAGGGTAAATAACGGTAATTGTGATTTATACGTGAAGCCTGTGTAACAGTGCAACTGCCCTGGCTCTCCGTAGGAGGTCTGCCCTTGTGAGATCCGGGAGCCTCGCTGTGCCATATGTACCTATCAATTCCATCCTGCTTCTTGGCACTTGCGCGCCACCAGAAATTGTACTTGCTGGAGGAATGAGGAAAGGATTGGAAACTCACGAAGGCCATCTGGGCGGTGTCAGAACGGACGTGGCAGGAAGCTGCTGCCTGCACGTAATTGGGGAAGGGAGAGTCTCACGCAGCAAAAAACCTCACGAGCGAACAGGCAGACAGCTGCAGGCAGGGCACCGGCTGAATATCTGCCCTCTGAGGTCGCTTACAAACTGACTGGGCATGATCTCTGACTGGCCATTAGGGTATACATCACTTTCTCTCCTAAAGCAACTGTTACATTTCATGTTCCCCCATGAAAAAGCTGCTGCAGACAGGCAGGGACAAGCCCTGCTGGCCCTGCCAGCCACGGGGAGCTGCCCGGGACTCCTCCCGAGCCAGCTGGAGATGGTGATGCTGGGCTGGCGCTGGAGAATAAGCCCTGGTCCTCAGCCCCATGGCAGCTCTGCGCTGTCACTGCTCAGCTTTCCCTTGGGATCAGGTGTACATTTAAATGTTTCAAGTCAAATCGAGTCTCCCAGGTAACTGCTTACAAGCTATTGGGTTGATTTACCCCAATTTGAAACATCTAGTTCAACAGATAGAGGATAATTTACTCCTATAATTGAAATATAAACTGTAAGAGACTCCAGTGACAATGGGTAACCCGATCCGCAGATGACATTGCTTTGCATTGCACCACCAGGTGATGCATGGAGCTCAAAACTGAGCTGGTCAAAGCTGTTAGGGTTTTTGAGTTACACTAGCAGATCTTTGTCCAAAGTCAGAAGAAAAAAAAACTTACCCACAGTTCATTTACTAAGATACTGTGCTTTTTAAGAAGGCATCCATAATGAAAACCTTAAGCCTGGTATCATTTCATTGGGAGGGTTATATTTTGGGAGGCTGTCAGGAATGTGTCGTTGAAAGAGAGGTGGAAGTGGTCATAGATGGTGTTTAAGGAGAACTCTGAGACAGTGCCTTTAAGTACACCAGGACCCTCTCGTATACCAGCTAAACTAAGAAATAGCAGGAGAACTGGAGAGGAAAGGAGAGGCACCTGTGAGTCTCCCAGCAGCTGCTAAAGCTGCTGAGAAGGGGTCTAAAGCGGAGCGCTGGTGGGGCATGTCATCTCAACCCACGCCTCGCAGCACCCGGCACCCTGACGTGGAGCGGGGCGAGAGACTGCTTTCTCTTCATTTCATCGTACAAAAAGGTTTATCAGGCAGCAAAGGAAGCATTTTCATCTACATTTCATTTACATTTCTTCTTAGTAGTTTTCAATGCTGTAAACAAGCCCTTTGGCCCTGCTCTGGCTTTGTTATCGTTACCCGCATGCATCAGAGCAGATACCATCTTCCTGGTAGGCACAGATGAATGTTATACATACAGTAACAGCTACCTGTTAATATTTGCAGGCACGCTTCCTTAATAAAAAAAAAATAAACACACACACAAAAAAAAAAAACCAAAACCACAAAATAACCATTTACAAAGGCAGTCTGCAAAAGCATGTTCAGCAGGGAGTCGGATGGCAGGCAGTGTGTCTTCGTAGTATCCCCAGAAACCGATGGACAGACTGCCGTGTCCCCAGCGCCGTGCAGAACTAGCCCCAAAGCCGCTGATGTATTTACCTCAGCTTTTTGGAATGCTTTGTTGGGATTTAGTTGGTTTTGTTTTTCTAAAAGCCGTGGCGCAATGGCAGGACACGCAGGGTAGACCAAAGCCACACAAGTTACGTGAGCGTGACTTTGGCATGTGTAGCGGGGTGGAAACGCTCTGCTGGTGGGCTTTGCTCTGTGGTTGGTGCCAGGACGGCTGCAGCCGGGGGGGTCCTTCAGGGCGGCTCCAGGGTGAAGGAGGTCCGTTGTGTGCAGCCGGTTACGGAGGGGCTTTAGCTTCTTCGTGCAACGGTCTCGTCCTCCGTCTCCAGCCAGCAGTGGTTTGGTGGTGCTGTTCGTGCGCGCGTTTTGGTGGAGCAGAGGGTCTCGCCCTTCTCACTGGAGCAAACTCCATGGGCTTCCCCGTGAGAGGACAGGTGGAGCCGGGGTTGGAGCAACAGCCCATAAATCCGAAATTTCTGTAGAAAATGGTCTGCTTTCTCCGTGCTGTGTTACTACCTTCAGTGTATGCCGCAGAATTAAAAAATCGGCTGAGGTTTTTGTCAGGAAAGGTTTGCTATTATCCGAACTCACTGCGGGGAAAGAAATTTGGGTGTGAGCAGCAGGAAGGGAATTTCAGATTTCATTGTTGTTAGCAACCGTTCTGAGGAGGCCTGTCATCAAAGATAGGCTTTCCGTTAAACAATATATCATTCAGAATCAAGCGAGACAAGCTTTTGTTTTTAGAACCCTGCAGATAGTACTAAAAGTCATGTGGTATCCCGGGATAATCAAGGAAATACCCTTCTGTGTATTATACCCTGTGCAGCACTTGAAGCTGAGGGATTTACAAGCCATCCTTTTTTTACTGGCACATTTTGAAATGGAATTTCACCGTATACTCACAAATAAAATGCTATTAAGAAAACATCACAATGGTTCCCAGTCAACAATTTCTCTTTTATTTGGGTGAAACTTGAAGGGAAGCATTGACTCCAGTGTACTGTTCCTCTTAAGGCAGTTAAATATTCCATTAACTGGAAGCTAAGGCATAATACAGGAGGTGAATGATGGAAGATTAATGACCCGGTTTAAAGGTACACATTAAGTAATTTTATTTCAGCAGCACAGAGTGAGAAGTCTCCAATTGAACCAAGTCCACGTAAGGGAAAAAAAATATGAAGCTTATGAGGGAAAATGTTTTTCACTGTTAAACAAACCAGATTAAAGTCTGAGCCACACTGCAATTTTTTGGAAAGAGCCATTAAGTTTATTGTTCCACTTAATATTTATCTGAACTGGTACCCAGCCACCTCATCCAAGGTCATCAACTACCCCACTGCAGTAACAGCACTGCAAACCTCTAAATTTCTGTCCAAGGATTTTAGTTTGCAAGTGCTTTGCTTCAGCTGACCGGTGCAAGGGGTTCTGGCAATCGTAAATCCTTGCCTGTGGCTCGGGTTGATCATTGAATGGAGGGAATGGCTGTTGCTCCTCGTCGGTGACTTATTGCAACGGCAGTTCCTCGGGGTCCCCTCGGGTGGCCCAGGGGAGGGAGGGACAAACGCGCCGCTCGCCAGGGTGCCCACGCGGGGCGCAGGTGGCGCGTTCGGGCGAGGCTGTGGGCGAGCCGTGCTCGCTTCGTGGGCAGGTCTGGAGCTCAGCTCATCGGGTCGGCTCCTTCTCAAGGCGCGAGGGAAAGCTGGGCTCTCCACCGCCCTGCACGAAGGCTGAGGGTTTGCTACCCAGCGGTTTGTGTTTCCCTCTCTCAGCTCTGGAGGGAGCCAAGGCACCCAGATTTCCCTACAGATGGATGCTTTGTTTTTCTTCCAGGGCTGAAATTAGATGAGCCAAATCACAACCTAAGTGCCTAGACCAGGGGAACGATAGTCTAGTTTAAATGGGTTATGGCAAAACGTGCAGCAGTGAATCTGCGTGAAAAAGCTGCGAAATAATTCTGCTTAGAGTGAATTATAATCTAAGGGAAATACCACATTTTTGTAAACAAGCCCTCAGCTGCAACAGTGCGTTCGAGTGGGCTTTTTTATCTTCTTCCTCATAAATCTCTACAGTGTTTTGTATTTATAGGCTGTGAAACTAGAAAGGGGGAGTGCTTTTCGAGGCGTTTTCCTCCCGTTTGGCAAAGCTGGGTGGCATTTCAATAGCATGTTGTTGTTCAGCACTTGGAGAACACAGCAACTGTAGGGAATTATGGAGGTACTGGAGGTAAACTTTTATTACTATGTAGTGCTGAGCTTGATTTACCAAAAAAAAAAATGTTGATTTTAAATAACAAGCTTTAGGCTGCGAAACCATGATTTTCTGTTAAGTAAGACTTCATAACATTTGTGAAATATGAAATACAAGTCACACTCCGCTGCCAGTAGGTTCTACACTACAAGCTTTATTTTAGTAGCGGTTTAGAGCATAATATTTACTTTAAACCCTAAATTGAGCACAGAATCTGCAATAAGAATATTTTTAAATGCTCCTGCAATAAACAAAGCAACAGAAGAAAAAGGAAAACGAAAGTCCATGGTAGTGTGTCGGGTTTTTGTCATCAAGGCAAATACACTGCCAGAAATACTCTTAACAAATAAAGCAGTTCAGACGATTCCTGGTTCCTTCTTTATTAACATTAGAATAAGCAAAGAAAAACCTTTGTAGCTCCAGCTACAGCATCTGGTGGTGCAGCTTTTCAGGAAGCACAAAGACCTACACAAAAAAAGGCAAGAGTTCTTTTTTCAATGGCATTTTAACAAGAAATAGTGATTTCTAGAGGCATTTGGGAATTTTTTTTTCCTCAGCTCCTGAGTGAATGTCTCCTGTTGTGAGGTTGTCAGCCTGCCATGGTTTAGCCCATGTGCGGGTCATGCCTGCGAATAACAGAGATTAAAATAGCCCGAGGCACCTTACATGGCATAACGCAGCAGAGCACATCTGCCGCGTGGAGTTAGGACACACTTGGATTGTACCGGTCGTTACGGAGGCAGAGGATTTACATATTCCTTCCTGGAAATTCTTAAAGAAACCAGCATTGCATAAATCATTAAAAAATCTCACATTTTAATGTCAAGTTGGTTTGGGCCATGTAAGCTTTAACTTGTAGAGTTAGTAGGGATCTCTTCTTAGGGATCATTTCAAAATGTCTCTTTGATCTGGAGACCTCAAAGGTAAAGATAGTCATTATCAATATACAGATAGGTAAATGGGGTATATCGTCATCAAAGGCCAAAGGTTCAAAGATATTTTGAGCCTTTCAAATTCATATAAATACCAAAAGTGCCAAAACCAGAGGAGCCCAAAGACAACTCGAAACCAACCTGACTTAGGCCGCTGCCTTTCTCTGGTGTTATAGCAAGATATTAGGGCTCCTAATTATAAAAGTAAGGAAGTGCCCGTATCCAGTTGATTTTGTAGGATCCTAGCTTTAACAGTGTGTGGCAGATATGCTCTGCCTACACCTTTCTTTGATTGCATTCCTCGGCAGACCTAGGGAAAGGAAAACTTCCTTTCTGGATTGGTACCAGTCTCAGGCTCAAGCTAAGCATTGAAAAATCAGCAGGGTCATCTTCACCCAGCCTTTGCCGTGTTGAACATCTGCCATCCAAAGGTCCACCTAATGCAAATGAATTATTTTGTGATACAACATGATCAGTCAATTGGTAGGAAAACACAGTTGCCCAGGAAAATTGGGTAACTCTCACCGAAAGGGCCTACCCGAGTAGGGTTTCTCTGGCTCTTCCTGATTTTTGGGTGAGTTTTGGGTTTTTCTTTAAATAGTGACTGCTGGAACAGTGCAGTTCCTGAAGACTGCCGGCTCCAGATCTCACTCAGCAATGTAGTTGGCAACTTTCCATAGACTCTTACTGTACAATTATAGCGTTTGGATTGCTGGGGGCGTTCATTTCTGAAAGCCAGGCCCGAGATCGTTTCCTCAGGTATTCAGGAGGGCTCTGCCTTCCTTCATCCCGCCTCAGAGCTGCCCACCCACGTCGGAATGTCCACGCTCCGTAGGGCTGGGCCGGGCCTCCGTGCCCCGCCGTGCCCATGGGGGCCCAAGGCGACCCACAGAAACAGCAGTAGTTGAGAGGAAAGGTAGCAAAGTAGCCCTAAAAAAAAGGCACAACAGGATTATGTGTATAAGTAACAAAAAAGTATGGAAAAGTGAATATTGTAGAGAATCTCTAAACCAATGTTCTTGAATCTATTGCTGGTCTTTGTTTTTTTTTCTACACCGATTCAATCATTTGTATAAGGATCCTTTTTTGCTCCGTTCCAGGAAGAATACTTTTAATATTAACCTTTTAGCTAAATACTGATGGTGAAATTTTTCCTGTAACCTAGACAGGACAGTAAGGGAATGAAAAATCTCGCTTAGAGAGATTCCCCACTAGACTGACCGTGGCCATGAATATGCAAAAGAGATTTTCAACAGATTTCTGTACAGATATATGGAAGCCGAAGATATTGTTGGTCCCTCAGTGACAATAATGTCTCAAAGTACATTTTCTCCCCTAAATTTATTTATTTGCTATTAACAATAAATCAATGGAAGCTTTCATATTTTATCAGTCATTTGAGTTTAAAGATCCCAAGAGAAGCACAGAGAGATACAGAGAGAGAGTTTAAGTGTTTTTATCAATAAAACGGTGTGCTTTTTAACACTTTTAAAATATGGCATATATCTTGTTGTACACGTGGATTTTTGCACATATAAGCTGTGAATTTTTACTTACTGACACCTTTATTCTAACAAGCGGTGAATGACAGTCATTTTATTCCCAAGTACTGGAACCAGGATTCTGAGCAGGATTAATCTTCATTGAAATCGATACAGAGCCGTTGGGATTGAAATTTCTGCGTGGCTGCAGTTAAGCCCCACGTTCATGTGAATGCTGCATGGCTCGCACACATGGAGCAGCGGTGTTAGACCGGGAGGAGTAAATGACACCTGTCAGATGTTGAATCAGGAACAGGTAGAGAATGTACAACAGTTGGGGGCAGGGAACACCTTAAGCATTTTGAATTTCCCATTTCTGCCCAGCCAAGGCCAGGCATGGATCTGGAATTAGGCCATCCGCGGTACCAGATTTTCCCTCGCTCCATTTTGAGCTCTGGGGACTAAGAAAGGGTTTGCCTTTGGGCCGTATCTGTCAGAAAACTGTAAAAGATAAATAGCTTGGCTGTTACACAGAGTTTCTGCAAAATTTTACAGACCAAAGGTTTTGAGGAAGATTCCCGTGTAATCCGGACCTTGATGGGTCAGGTTTCCTGTGCGGAGGTGCCCCTGAGGAAAGGTTCATTCTCTGCCCAGCAGTTATTGCATCTGGGTGTGCGCATGGTTGTGCACGCACGGTTTTAACCATGTTTTTTGAGTTTTACTTGACTAAACCTTCAGGTGAGCGAAGCCTCCGAGGTTCTGGGGCATCTTCAGCACACATTGTAACTACTAATTTTAAAAAAGATTTCATTTCTCTAGTTTTCAGCTACACAGAGAGATCTGAAATTAGCCTGTTTCAATGGGTGGGTGGCTGAAAATTAAATGAGAGAAGCATAAAAGATTGAACAATATTGACTCTTTCTTTCTCTCTCTTTCTCTTGCTCTCTCTCACATGCACAAGTTCTGTATTAAAAGACCAAAACTTGAAGTTTTGGATATATTTAGCATTTCATTACATTCTATTTAATTACTTGGCACCAACTAAATGCAACCTCATTAATTTCTAATATTGTTCTGATAAGCCGGCAGATATGGTTATATTAACTGGCCTTCTGAGAGACATCTCAATAAAGTGACTATGTCCAGAGTTTGCAGGGACATAGAACGGGGACAAATAATGGGGAGGGTAATTTATAATCTTAGCCTGTAGGTCCTAAGATTATTTACGTCTGAGTAATATCACAGAGCAAAAAAACTAATTTCATTCCTAAACTTTTGTGATGCCAGTGTCTTTTAACATAAAATCATTTGGGATTCACAAAACTATGGCTGAAGTGAGAATTCATCAAGAAAGGGGGTTTTGCTTGTATAATGACTGACTTATTTAATCAGTGCAGAGATTCCTGTGGATTTCAAAAGAAGCGGGGCCAGGCCTGTAAATCGCACGCTATAAATTGCACACCGTATCTGGAAGAGCTTCAATAAAAAAATGAGAAAAAAAAAAATTCCCCTAAATAGAAATGTTTGCTAATGAAAAATGTGAGGTATAACAAGTCTTCAGGTTTAATCAACCCTTTAATTAAATGAATCATTTGGTTTCCTTTTATTACTTTACCTTCACACCCTCACCTCCTGGTTTTTCTTCATGCTCCTAATCATATAACCAGCAAAAACTTTGCATTTTAATAATCCTACCTTCAAACTTCCTTTGTAATGCGTAGATGTAAGTTGTCTGTAATAGAGGGAAACATTTGACTCTGTCAGACTTGCACGTTATTTTGAAATTCTTCTCATACAGTAGCTATTACAAAGTATGTGGGATGCTGGTTATTCCTGAATTCAAAAGATTGATTAGCTGGGGATTGATTAGTCATCAGCCTGCATTTGGGAGTAGTTAAATACTTCAGCTAGTAGATAAAAATGTGCATTTTGTAGAGTTTAAGGAGCATAAGGGAATTGTTTCATTGACCCTGTGGATACACTGCGATATGTTTTTTTCTAGAGGTTTGATCTAGGGGTTATTTGGTTTTATTTAAGCAGACTGCAGGATGAGCTTGTGCTCAGAGTAAGAGACTAGAGTGTCATTACACCAAGGCCATGCTGCCCAGTCTGTCACTTGTTTGCTGTGTGAGTTCAGAAAACGCACTACATCTGACATTGTCTCCGCTTACCCGTTATCTCTCTAAAGGAGAACTGATGAATGCACCATAGAAAACCGCTTCTGTAGGCAAATATGCTCACTGCGAAGAAAAGTGGCCTCTTGCTCCTGGCTAGCCATTTTCTGGAGCAGGATCTGGGACCCGCATCTCCCCCTGCTCGAGCGAATATCCTGTGCTGTAGCATCGCTTGATCTAAGATGCCGTTTTATCTGTTTGGCTGGGTGAACGCCCTCCAACCGCTTTGTGAATTGAGGTCTTGCTTTGTCAGTCCTACAAAGAGGTGGCTCTGGGCATGCCCACGAGCAGGCAGGTAGGAGCAGTTCTGGTGAAAGCCAGGCCTCCAAGGACAGTCTACAGTTAGAGCATCTAAATTTAACGTTGGATGCTGTCAGGGCCGTTAGGTCTACTGTGCTTTTGTTATTCCAGTCCATAGTCATAAAACCATGCAAATATCTTAGTACAGAAGAGTCTGTAGGTGCATACCAACCCGGGCAGAAGATGCCCACTGTGGTTGCAAGCCAGCAGGTACCTGCTCACTAGCTGGCAAAATGAATTGCAAGTAGCTGGCACATTTCCAAACAAGCGCTGTTCATCCCTTCGTTATCACAGATCTTTGCTGTCACTTCTTAATCAGCTCTTCATTCACAATTCCACTGCTTCTAGTTTGTTTACATTTCTAGGATGATTGGTGTAAACACACTTTATGTTCAGCAGTTATTTTGCATGAAGATTAAAACTCTAGCAAGCAGTTTGTAAGATATTGAGCCTTAACAGAAGAGGAGCTCAGAAGGCAAAATTCTTTAGCAGGACAGGGAACTCGGAGTAAACCTCCTCCCTCCAAGTTATCCTTTTTCCCGCCTGATTCATTGGAACCAAATTTAAACCAAGTTTTCTTGCTTTTTAAGGGCCAACATACTAAAATTGTTCTGCCTTCTACATATGAAGGGGAATTTGTCCTGTGTCTTAGCCTGGAAAAAGAAAACTAAAGGAGTCTTCTATGTACACAAAGAGAAGCAGGCAAGGCAATGGCAGGAAAATGAACTGCCAGCATTTTAGCATAGTTCGGATGTTTCCCTGTATCTATTTATTATTTGTCAAGCAGGTAAATTCCTATCGCTACTTGTTGTGGTATCAAGCTAATGGCAAGGAATTCTCTTTCATGTGTCCTCCAAATAATGAACACAAAACGGTGTATCTGAAGACCTGGGCCATGATGCGTACGTTGTGTTTAATGCCATCTTTTTCAGTTCCTGTGGGATTTGCTTCTTAATTTTGTAACTTCTAGTTAAATCAAACCCATCATTCTTCCGGTTAATTATTTACTTTTTATTTTAGAGCTTTTGGCTTCCTCCTCCTTTATCTCCAGATCCCATTACCGTTTTCTTTTAGCTTCCTTGTTCCTCATATTTGCACATTCACAAGGCTCTAAGGTTTTCATTCCCAGCACCCAGAAATCTTCCCCTCACTTCTGCGGGACTTGAGCGTGGGTTCAGCACTTCCAAAATTCAAACCACTCTATGTGAGGAAATCCCTTGGAACAAGAGCTGTTTGGGAATCTCTGTTCCACTCCCAATTCCCCAAGGCAAAAATCCCTAATTTTAACCCACAGATCCACAGAATGATAGGATGTTAACTTATGCAAATGTTGAGGCATTTGCTTGATGAATGTTGAGACTTCTTTCATTACTCTTTGTCAAATATGCTTAAGATCCATATATGTCACGGTAATTAAAGCCTGTATGGTGGGGGGGGGATAAAGAAGGTTGACTAAAAAGACCATTACTGAATAGATCAAGAAACAGAGCTGTGTTTTGCTGCCGTCACCTTTAATATACTCAGAAGCTCTGATATGGCCTAATCTGTTAACGTAAATTGAAAAAAGTCATGATAGCAAAAATGAATAAGGAAGGAGTGCACCAGGAGGCAGAAGTATAATTAAAAAAGCTCCCTTTATCTAAAAATTTCATTAAAAACAAAGAAACACTCAAACACACAAAGATATATAGGACATAAGTTTTAATTAAAAGTGCAGCTGCTGCTTTGCAGTCTTGGCATAGAGCACACATTTCTTCCGAACGACTATTGTCTGGCTCTGATGTTTTGCCCAGAACACCTCTGGGTCTGACGTTACCACAGAGCCTCACAATGGAGTATTACAAAGCCAATCAAAGCTCTGTGCCAGGGGTCCAGGACAGGGACTGCGGCACGGTGCTCCTCCCTCCGCGCAGAGCGAAGGCTGAGCATCCTCCCCTACGCCGCGGGTGCTGGCGCTCTGTCGCGGCCGGGACGCTACGGCGCCGACGCCTGGGACCGCAGCGATGCCAACGCTGGGAATTTTGGATCTGGAGCTGGGGTGGGTTTTTGAGGGGCGGGTTCCAGTTGAGACATGAAAGTCCTGAATATTAAGCGAATGCAAAGCCGTACAGTGCTATAAACTCACTAATTCGGTATTGAACAGAAACAGAGTTGGTTTCTTAAACTGACTCTCTTTGAGTGAATTTATTTGAGTCAAATCCCTCTGGAATGAGCAGGTGATAGCTTTTTATTGGAGAAGTATAAATGCTTCAGCTTTCGACAGGTTTCAGAAGGCGGGGGTAAGACTATAGAGGCATATGGCGACTCTTTCCCAAATAAGTTTTGGAGTAAGAATAAGGAGTTACTCTGAAGTGGAAACTTTGGAAGTAACAAGCCCGTTGGCCCTGGAAAAACCCACTGAGAGTCTCGACTCAGCTCTGTGGGCATCCTGCTCTGTCACAGTAAAAATATTTGCAAGCATCTGTCATTTTAGACAAAGGTTTCTGAGATAAACGAAGCATGATTTCTCCCAGCTCTGCCTTCCAGATTTGCTCCACGAGGGACGATTTTATTTATTTCCCTTATCTGTAGATTGAGATTCTCACAAAACCGTGTGACATCCGGTCATTGACTCTTTCAAGAATAACCTCCTCCGCTCAGAGGTCACATGTCTCATGCCAAAAATCACCCATCAGTAAAATTAAGGACCCAATGGTAATTTGCCTTTGCGCGTGGAGAAGTTGTTTTAGGAATAAGCTTCTTTAAGAAGCTTTGCACACTCGCATTCTCAGCTAAGATGGCAAACATATCTCCAGGTCAGACTGTAGTGATTTTCCCCTTCATTGGACCAAAACAAGACCCTGTGAAGCATTTACATCTTTGGAGGGGGGAGGAGGATGAGACCTCATGCTGATCTGTGCCGTAGGGATGACACTTACCCGTGGGTATTTCACAGTTGCTTTCACTAGAGAAACCTTAGGAACTTTACAAAATACTGGAGCCGCTGCAAACTTGTAGGAAGTCAAGTTGGAGCGAGTTTAATTTTCTCTCTTTGGTTACTTTAGCACTTTAAATTGGTCTCTTGTCTCATTCCGGGTTGTTTGATTAATGCGCAGGCAGAGCACTGGAAGATACTGGTGCGTTGCTAGGAACTTGCTTAGAGCTGGATCGGAGGAGTTTTGAGATATTTTCAAATTTTGATTTTGTATTTATTTATTTATTTATTTAAATGCTGTTTATTGATTTTTTCCCCGCCCTTCAGTTTTTGCAGAGCAGACCTGTCACAAGTGTCCTTCATAAATCCTCACATCTAGTTTCTCACATAAATTCAAGCCAAAGAATTGTTAAGAAAATATTAAAGTAATTTACATTTCTGCCAAGGATCCTAAGCCCCCCTCTTCATAAATGGCACAAACTTGTCAAGGAAAACTCCAGAATAAAGGCAGTGTGTTAAAAAACGCATTACCTGCTACCTATAGACAATCGTGATGGGGTAAAAATGAATCATATCTCCCTGTTGTGTCTTAACTTAGCAAATTTTTCACAGCGAGAGCCAAGGTTAGTGTTCACGGGTCCTGTATTAACGCCTGTCTCCTTGGCACTGAGACAGAGACACCAGCATGAAAAGCAGAAAACAAGTAAACCAGCCTGGTTCGGTAAAATTCGGGCGCCTCCTCGCCACGGTGACCCCTGCAGGGCTCGGCAGATGCGGTGACCGTCGCTTGCACGAGCACCTTGCCGGGTGCAATACGGGTGCCGTGGCAGCATCGCAGGCACTCCCGCGGTGCGATGGCATGGCGGCTGTGGCTGTTGGGGCAGCTGTCAGCGTCCAGGATGATAAAAGCTTCCAAAAAGAAGTATTTCTTACTATTTCCACCTGCGTGACTTTCACACAAAAAAGCATTTTAAAAAGTTGGGTTCCATAATTAATGAAAGATCGAGGTTGCCATTCCCATATTCTGATCACTTCTTTATTTGCCCTCCTGTCTGAAACAGTGCTTTTGTGCGTCTCAGGCATTTTTCGTGCTGTCTGAGCCAAGAGGACACTATTCCCGCTGCTGTTTTGGCACTTCAGAGCCCCACCTGTGTCTCCTTTTTAGAAACTAGTCCGTAGCGTTCGCTCGGAGCACAGCCCTATTGCCACCCCTTGAGTGAAAGACCAGGTTTTATTTCGGCTTATATTTCCTCCGCTCAGAGTACTATATGCTGCGTGTCATTCCGAGAGGTAACCCTTTACGTATGCAATACCCAGAGGATGCTCTGTGAGCATCAGAGGTTGCAGCTCTTTCCCTTTTCTCTTCCTCTGTTAGTCTCCGGTGTACAGTGCGTTATATGAAGTTCTTCCAATCACGGCTTAATATAAACCTCAGAGTTACATTTGTGTCTTCATGTCTTGGCCAGTAAACCTAATTTAATGTAATTTATCTGTTCTGGTTGATCTGAGGAGCTTCAAAAATGAGTGTTGGCAAATACAGTCACAGAAAGAAAGTAATAAAAGTTAATTTTGTTGTTAACAAATATCACTGTTGGTGAACAAGGATTTATGGAGGTCATTTTGGAATCTGATATATATTATTTTGCTGCTTCTGTAGTTTGATAGGGATCTTGTTGGCTTAGAGTTGCTATTCTGGCTGAGCTTCCTAGCAGTCACTTATTAAACTGCAAGTAAAACGTACAGTATTATACATAATGGACATTTTTAGCCGATACAAACTAATGAGGGTGCGGGGGCTGAGCTCCATCGGTTGAATAAGCCATTCGGCGTTTCGGGTGTTACCCAGCTAATGCCTGACTGAGTTTGGGGTAAATATTTGGTGCGGGAGAATTTTAGTTCGGATCCTGAAGCCATGGTTTCAAGAGGTCTCAGAAAGCCGAGCAACATGCGTGATAACCAAGTTACCTGAGCATCTCGCCAAGCGTGAGGGCCAAATGAAGAGCTGCTTTCCAGCCTGCAGCTTGGGCAGGCGGCTGCCTGCAGGGAGGGCGCTCGGGGTGTGAGAGCACTGGTACAGGACGTATCGACGTACTTCAGTGCCGTAGAATCATAGAATCATTAAGGTTGGAAAAGGCTTCTGGGATCATCAAGTCCAACTGTCAACCCAACACCCCCATGTCTCCTACCATGTCATAGATGATGCCAAGGGAAAACACGCCAGTGCTGTCGCTGCCGTACAAATAACCACAGCGCTGGGAAGATCCAGAGGCAATAAGTGCAATTGCTGAGAGTCTCCATGCCTCACACCGGCCCCAAGTCCGGCCCCTGCACAGGAATTGCCTTGCAGTTCAAGTCACTCCTCAGACACAACTACAACTGATCAATAGCGTTTATGACATAACTGGAAAAACTCCCATTTCCCCACTCTTTTTTTTTCTTGCGATACTGCCATAAAAGCGCTGAGCAAACTCCAGCTTAAAGAAGCATCAGTACTCGGGCTCCGAGGAGAATCACAGTGTGCCCATTACACGTACCAAAACATGGGTGGCAGATGGGGCGTTGCTGCGTTGAATCGCGGGTGATGTCTGCCAGGGGCTTTGCTTCTGAATTTCCAACGGTTTGTGTTCATGTTTGAAGTTCCATCTCTGCAAATTATAAGTAAAGTTCCTAGCAAACTGTGAATCATTGCTTTTATTGGTACAGTTCTCATGTCTGAGGTATTCTTCTTTATAGGTGAGTACTGTATAATTAGGTAATCTGTATGGCAGCTGAGTTATGGTACTTGAAAGTGCAATATCTGGATGAATAAGCTAATGACTTTCATGAAAAATGAAAAATCATCAGTCAGATATTGCAGTAGTCAGAGCCTTTACAATTAATGATAATCAATAATAAATAAATAGAGATAGACAGGTAAATTTTTTTTGCAACAAATTTGCTTTGTTGGTCGTGGAAGTTTGCTTACTAATCATTAACTGCAGCTACCTCACAATCTTGTTTTGTACCTTCATGCTGTGAGAATATCAGTCTTCAAAAGTTCTGAAAATATTGTCTTCTGCTATAAATAGTGCTTATTTGACATCTAGCTAGATCTTCTTTTTCCTTGATTTAAACTTAGCCGTGATGACCACATCCAACTTCTGAGATTTCTGGGGCCCTGCTCAAACGAAGGGACTCTTCTCCCCGGGTTTAATGAGAATGTAAAAAACCAGGCAGACCCCAAAAAACAGACAGACCCAAAGCTCCTTTAAACAAGAACTCAAGACGTTTAATCTTAGTTATTCAGGTGCTCCCTGTGGAGATGCTTTTGAAGTGTGTGCCTGGAGTGGGTTCGCGGGGTTATCTCCATCACCGCTGTTTCCCGTGCTCGCTCCTCTGCCGAGATGGTGGCAAACCAAAACTTCAGGCAAAAACTGAAACCAGGGTGCAAATATGGAAGCTTGAAGTCTTCAGTCACAGGTGTGTGACCTTCCCGCTCTTTAAGAGCAGGAGCAACTCTCAGACCTGTGCTTTAAGCCCTAAAAAAAAACTGCATTCAGGAAGTCGCTAACCATTTTGTTGTTTCTTTGATAAACCTGAGTCTATTAAACACCCTCCAATTTATTATAACTAACTTCTGTGCAGTAAAAATGCTATCCATCAGCTTTGTCTTGTAATCTACACGCTGCATGTTTTCCTGCCTATCCAAACAGATTAATCACGGAGATAGCTGAAGTTGTCAGTTAGTTACTGGGTGACTATCGCTATATCTTTCTTCTAGTTTCTTTTTCTTTAAAGAAAATATTACTTGAATGATGGGAAAAGTGGCTATACATTTAATTGAGTGAAAGTGAAGCTTAAAACGGCACCGGATAACTTTGCTCAGAAGACTATGTTAATGACTTGACACTCCTGCTAATGTTAATTAGATTATTCCAAAATAGAAGCACATGTTTCTAAGAGTTGGCACACTTTGTCGGTATATGAACAACATTGTTTATCTCCTTGCTAGTTTCCTGATTTTTCAGTATGAATAATTGAAACGTTTTAGTACTGGAAACTCAGTATTTCATCTCAGGCCAAACTTAACACATTTCATTTTATTTTTAGGCACAAATGCAACAATACATCAAGATAATGAGAGTTTGTAAATCCATGGATATGCTTCTATGATTACAGCTGAAAGTATCTGTAGGAAGAACGCCTTACCATCTTTTCTGTGCTATCTTATTAAATGGTTCCTTCTAAACGGTTTCCATCTAGGCTCTTCTTCTGCTTAAATCTATGGCACGGGGTAACTCATCATTTATAGTCTACAAAGATGCAGAACTGTGATCAATAGAAATTGAAGGCACTCAGTATCTCTTAAATGCTTGTAGACCCTCTATATATTATACACAGAATTAGCTGCTTTGGAGGAGAATCCCAAGTGATCAAGCAGGATACGTTGGTGGTTTTTGTCTTTCTCAGCAATTTGCAATACTTGCCAGACGGCCACTTCACTGCTTGAAGTTCAGACCCCACCGATACATGCCACGTTGCAGTCATGTTCATTTTCTATGCTTCGTTGGGTTTTTTATTCTCCCCCCCAAGAGCTCTCCACCAGTCCTGGGTGGTTCATTACTCTGTAACTTATTAAGGACAGACGTAAAATGCTTGTGCTCAGAGGTAATGGTCAGCAGGTTGTATTTACAAATAGGGCTGAACTGGAGATGTTTGAACCGAACTGAAAGGTCCCTTGGCTTTGACACAAAGTATGTGGGAAAAGCCTCTTTGGTCACACAGACCGAGAGGGGTGACCTCTTCCAGCTGCAGTACCGCCTTCAGAAAAGCTGCATGCAGTGGGGTTTTTTTTACAACACTATGATTCTGTGCTGAAAACCAGGAAAGGCTTGCCAGCCTGGTGCAGTTGGCAGCAGGATTTCCTCCTTTCCCAGATAATACTTCCCCAGGCAACGCCCCATCTCAGGCACACGCATTTTGTATTTGCAGTGCAAACCCTGTGCTCAGACCCGAGCCTGCTTCTTACCTGCGTTGTGCGGACGGGAGCCCGGGTTTGAGTTTGAAGAGAACATAGAAGGGGCAGGAAGGAAAGCTCAAGCCCAGGCTTTTTGTCAAAATCAGTAGAACCGGGTGGTCCGTGGGCGGTGTGTCTGCGGAGCGCTGGGTCAGGAAGGATTGCAGTCTCCTACCCATGCCTTGGTCCGTGGTTAGGACGTAGGAAAAACCTAGAAATGAGTCAAGGCAAAAGCTGTATTTCCAGACCAAGCCATTCAATGCAGCATTTCTGATTTCCTTCTCGTCGTCATCTACCAGGCAGCCTATAAAGGACCTTCAGAGAACAGGAAGAAAATGCAAAATCTATTTGGTTTAAGGAATTCATAAATTTTATCTGATTTTATCTCTGAAATGTCATATTTTTTTGAACAGACCTGAACTAGAACTATACTCGGATCTTTTTTGGATCAAAGGCTCAGGTTTGCTTTCACTGTAAGGGTTTTATGTGAAACCTCAAAGAAAAAGTCAAAAGCTAAAACTTGGAAAGCGTGGCCACTTTCTCCCTTCAAACTGTATTTTTAATTCACAGTGACGCTTAATATAAGAGGAAAGGCCAAAAAAAAAATCAAGAGGCAGGGATTTTTATTGAAAGCTGTGGGAAACAGCTGAGGAGGGGGCACGTGTGAGCTTTGCAAAATGAAGTATTATGTATGCAGCCCAAGTGGCGACCGTCGGGTCAAAAAGCAGAGAACAACCGTCGTGTATTCCTGCTCACTCCTCTCCGGGGTTACGCTGAATCCGAGCAATGTGCTACCAGGCAGCCAGCCCGGGTTGCTTTGTGTTTCTTTGCCGGGAGGTGGAATTAGCAGGTTTGGGACAAGTTTACTTCCCAGCTACTTTCTCAACTGAATGTCAATATTTTCATTTGTTTCGGGCTTGTCCAGTGTTGTTTAAGTTCGTTTCCTATATAGAGAGGAACGATGTGACAGAATGAGTTCTTGAAGGTTTAGTTCTTTTTCAGGATTCTTAAGGAAAGAGCTAGTCCTTTCTAAATTTCCAAGCAAGAAAATCAGAAACCAAAGCCAGACACTGGTAGAGAATTAGATGGTGATTATGATTGAACTCCTGTTTTCTTTAACGAGGCAGAGGGAAATTGCCTAACTCTCTTTTTTTTCTGAAACAGAAATTTCCACTTAATATAATACCAAATTTTGTTACCAAGTAATGTCTCATAGAGACTTACCCGTTAGTTTGTAATTGTTTTCTTTTATCTATGTGACTAATGAAACGTACATGATAAAGGACTGTACTAAGAGGCAAATGAGGATATTAGGAGTTTTTATATGTCACGAGTTTTATATATTAAATGTGGAAATTAAATTAGGCTTCAGTCTCCTAGAAATTTATATCTTGGCCCTTGTTATACTTCATATATTTAATTAAAATGATAATATATTTGGCTGCAGTTGTAAAATTATTTTAAAAGAAAGTAATTTCTTCTGGGGCCTTATTTGGGTTGTGAATTAGAAGATGTAGAGATGCAGAAATAATAACAAGGTCTGTTGGGAGAGTGGTCAGAGCCTATTGTTGCAAGTTTCTTTAGACCACTAGTAAGTTCAGATTAAAATATCTCCCCAAATTAAGGTTTTGTATAATTGTGGCTGCTGCATTAACGTTAGAAACGTTTTCCTCATGCTTTTCCCTTGTTTAGCTGTTACAATTACAGTCCCAGAACTCTGCTTCAAGTTTCATAAATCCCAGAGTAACAAACTAATGTATCTATTTCCTTTATCTTTTAGTGTAGTTAAAAGTAGAGCTGTCTTTTCAAAGGCACTGTGATTGGAATGACTTATGCTGTCCAGTTCCAATTTTCTCTCCTTGTAAACTCTATTTAGTGTTACAAAAACAATTCAAAGGCAGATTGTAGGTGCCACACATCTCCTCTGACCTTTAAATCAAATTTAGTATTTCACTCTGTAGTAGGCCACCAAGAAAAACTTGACAGTTTAATAAAGTGGAAATTTTAGGCAATAAATCTAAGAATTCTTCCATCATTCATGAGAAAAGAGATCAAAGCTTTGCCTTATTGTTGAATATCTCCCAAACAAGAGTTTCTGAAACTTGGGTAGAATAAAAACTTGTATTCTCAGAAGTTAATTCTCCTGCCCTTAATAATATATCAAGGAACAGCCTATTGTCTACTTCAGCTCTGGGGTAGCCTGCATGATGTGCAGCAGTGTGCTGGTTTTGGCTGGGGAAGACTTAAATTCCTCCACAGCAGCTCGTACGGGGCTGTGGTTTGGATTAGTGCTGGAAACAGTGCTGCTGACCCAGGGAGGGTTTCGCTCCTGCTGAGCAGGGCTTACCCAGAGCCAAGGCCTTTCCTGCCCCTCACACCACCCCACCAGCGAGGGGCTGGGGGGGCACAAGGGGCTGGGAGGGGACACGGCCGGGACAGTGACCACAGCTGACCCCAGGGCTGTCCCACACCACACGGCGCCATGCTCAGCACATGGAGCTGGGGGAGGAGGGGGAAGGGGGCATGTTGGGAGCGATGGCGTTTGCCTTCCCCAGTCCCCGTTGGGCGTGATGGAGCCCTGCTGTCCCGGGGATGGCTGAGCACCCGCCTGGCGTGGGGAGGAGGGAAGGGATTCCTTGGTTTGCTCTGCTTGTGTGCGCGGCTTTTGCTTTCCCTGTTAGACTGTCTTTGTCTCAGCCCATGAGCTTTCTCACTTTCACCCTTCTGAGCGAGGTGGGGCGGAGCTGCCGGCTGGGGTTAAACCCCAACAAGCAGTCATCTTGAGTAAGATCAGTTAACGTAATGCTGGGACTACATCACCAATGATGAGCTGTGAATTTCAGTGCATGCCAATCCTGAAAGAGCTCCCTTCCCCCAGAAATAAAGGGTATACTTTAGAAAGATATTTGGTCATATTCCGAATAATTTGGGTCAAACTGTGGGATGTTACCCCCCATAAATCACATAAAATGATGTTTCCCTGCTCTAGACTCAGTGAGAGGAATTCTTGTCAGTCCTTGTCAGGAGTAACATGATGCAGATATTTATGAAAACAGCTGCACATTTTTTTACTGACGAAGCAGTTTTACAGAAATACCATTTTTTGACAGTGATACGTGCCCAAGGTTACGGGCAACGTGAAAGGTGCTTGAGGTAACAACAATGGGAAATGCATCGGGAATAAAGGCAGAACAAAAACCATAGAGAACAATTAAAATGTTTGAGGCTGCATCACAAACAAGCATTGTTTCTGGGTAGACAAAAAAGCCCTTCAGGTACAAAACTACTAGGTCAGAGAAGGTCTGTCTTTCAGTCAACGAAGTATGAGATTATGGGATCAGCCTGAAGCATGTTCTTCAGTGACCTGCTAAAGCAAGACCTGATGCACCACAGAACAGGCAAGAGTGATGTTCAGCTGTGCAAACCAGATGCCATATAGCTGCCTCTCCCAAAGGCAGGGCTTCCCCTCGAATCCTTCCAGTGATTCACCACCGTTTGTTGCCTGGTTACTACAGCCGTTGTATTTTTTATGACATTGCACGTGCTATATGCCATTTGATTTCTCCCCAAATGTGACTCTACAGCTCCCATAAGAATTTTTGCACTCTTTCCTTAGTCAGTCCCCAGCCATAGGCTAAACTAGTCTGGAAAGGCATTTCCCAGCAATTCCCTGAAGGCATGAAAAAACCCCAGAGTGTTAGAGCTGGGCCAGTGAGTAACAGCACCAAACTAACCACTGTCTCAGGTATCCTTTAATAGCGTTTGTCACCAAATGCTTCTGAAGATCAGGTCTGTTGTCTTGCCTGAATATAGGGGTTTCCAGCATGACACCTGCCTTTCTAACAGAATTTGGCAATGAAAAAGAAAAAAACACCCCAAACCCCCCATGTAATGTACACAGCAACGTACAGATGTGTGTGAGGGGTTGGGCTGGAGGCGGTGGTGCTCTTTGTCTTTGCAGCTGAGGAGGTTGTATTGGAGTGGTTGGTATTTTAAAGCCCTCCTCGAAGAAGGGTAAATTGAAGTTCCCCAATTTCAGACATTATGCTTGTCTAGGATTACGTATTTTGAAAAATACTGGGAGTTCTGGACTAGACTTTTTTTGTTCTGTGGGAGAATGAAACTCAGATCTTTTGAAATTGTTCAGGAGAGAGCGTGCGATCTGCCCCAGATACCCAGAGCTGTGCAATTAGGGCATTTATCTGAACATCATCAGACAGGGTGGGATGTGACCTCAGATTTTCCATGTGTTATGTAAGCTCCTTCTCTCTCATGTTCCTTCTCTCTCATGTTTTGATTAGAAATTTTACTTAGAACTTGGAGAATGTTCCTGTTTCAATGAGTCAACATGTACTGATGGGGAGAAAAAGAGACGCTCTCACTTTCCACAGAAAATTCTCATCTTTAGCTCTGGGGTGAGGTAAGCTAGCAGTATCCGGAGTGTGATTTTTCAGAAGCAAGGCAACATCTTTCCGTACTTGTTATACTTGCTATATATCTGTTTGACCTGTGCTACCCTGAAAAAACTTGCTCAGCTCCATGTAGAAGCCACTTAATGGGTCTTTCAGGGACTTACATAGGATGTAAGCCAGGGCTGGAAACCCTGGTTTTTGAAAGGAAAGGCAATGCTGCCACGCAGAGACCCTCACTCTCGTTATTCTAAGTGCTTGGAGAAGAGCTTAAATAAGTCCTGGGACCATTTTGCAGATCTTCTGTCTCAGGATTAATTTTGTAGTAAGACAGAGAGGACATAGGTTTGCTGTTTGCTTGCCATGCTCCTTCTTAACTCTTTTGAAATTAATCATTAAGTACTTGTGTGATAGTAGAATTGCGAGTGAGCCTAGAAATGCCTCTCTGTGTCCCCTCTAAAGAATAAAAACAGGCTTCAGACATTACAAATATGTTCTCTATAAAGCCATGGTCTTTGCTAAGGCATTAATCTTCCAGCAGGGATGGGAAACCATTATCCGCCATATGAGTCACTTACACTGGCAGGAGCTGATAAAAATAGTAAAGGAATTGGAATTTGCTTTTATCAGTTTAGTGTAACTGAGAATTCAGATGGGATCCATTCTTACTGTGTTCATTTATTGTCTATTATTAGCAAAAAATCCATTACTTCAATGGAAATATCAGTAGCGATGTATGTAATTACATTTCTTTTCTCCTTTTTTTGCATGCATGAAAGGGGGAGACTTCCATTTAAGGGCAGTAAAATCTGCAAATGGGAAGGGAAGGTGATTCTGCAGGGAGAAGCCCGAGGATCCACACCCCCTCTATTTGTGGGAGCTGTTAAAGAGAAAAAACATTTAAAGCTGGGAGGATAAGCAAATTAAACATTGTGGGCAATGGAGGATCTAAAACCTATCCAAACTGTAGCAGAGCTCCCACTGGTTTTTTTATGAGCGTGGAAGGAGAAGGCGTGAGGAAGGAGGCTGGGAAAAGCAGATGACGTGCGCGGAGCCGTTGGGAGCCCAGGCTCCCCCGGGCGACTCTGTGTCTTCTCTTACCCTCCTGCACTGGTGGGGAGCTGGTTGTCGACGTCGGTTTTCAAGCCCAGGTACTGCCAGTCCCACTGCGTGGAGACAGTTTTTGCAGATACAGGCAGTTGCACGGACAAAAAAGAGTGCCAGACTGATGACCGGGTTATTTCAGATGGGCGCTGTAGAGTGGTGTCTCTGTACAGGAGTCTGGGTCGAAAGCTGAAGGGGCGGCCGATCTGATCCAGTTATTCAAAACGAAGGATTGAGACCTGCTTTTGTTGTAGCCAGGGCCTCTGAGAGGGGTTTTTTGGCTAAGGAGCAAAGGAGATGGAGGAAGATACCTACCTACATCCCTCAGCAGGGGACTGTGGCCCCAGATTTAAGGTTTAAGACATGTCTGATTTTCACACAGATGACTGAAGCGGTCGGTCGGCGCAGGTGCTCGGCTTTGTAGGATTCTTCCCATTTTTTCTGATCATTTTTTTAAGCATCTACAGTTGCAGACAATAAAAGAAGAAAACAACCAGAAGCACCTTATTTTATTACAGAAAATACAAATTTTCTGTCTACCTTGCAAATAGGAGGAAAGGGCTTAAGTTCTTTCTTTTGGACATTATTCATAGAATAATAACAGACGAATTTGCTCCCAAAGTAAAGATATATTATTTCAAATTGGTCCTATATTTAAATATGAAATGAGCTGGCATTTTGTCATGTCAGCTAATGAAACTGCTGGGAAAAATCTGAGGATGAAAAATAGACAATTAAATGGTTTCTTTGAAAACAAAAGAGGGATTTGCATATCTCTTTATAATGATGACTTTGCAGTTCTTTTCATCCAGGGTACCAACAAAGTGTAAATGTAAATCTGTAATGTGTCTGAGATCCAGAGCACTTCAGGTTACTGGGATAAGAGTGCTTTGTGTTATTGCCGTCATCTGCAAAGACAGACGCCCCAGGCTGGGAAACACTGAAAAAGTAACAGATAACCATTCCCTTTCATGATGCCAGAACTGTAATTCCATCAAATATTTGGCTTGCAAAAAAGGACTATAAGAAGTGAATACAATGGGTGCTGCTAAAAGGCTCAGAATTCATTGCCTTAGGCATCTGCGGTAATTGTAACGCATTCCTATACTTAAAAAAGGAGATACTGCAACTTAGGTTTTAACAGCTCCCGTGGCATGTTTCAGTGTAGGCAGGTCTAGGAGGAGGCAGAGGAAACGGTGCTCTGGGCCAGTCCTCTGCGCAACAGAGTTCGGCGAGACTGGGAGGCTGCGTTGAGACCGATGGGCTGTAATTTCTGTGAAATTATGCCTGCAGTGGGTGGGGGAAAGGTGTTAAGGAAAGCAGGGGGTGGGGGGGAAGTGTTTGCATGGCACAATATTACGCTCTGATGTTGCGGGTGACTCAGCTGGGCTCAGGGTCTGCCTGCAGCAGGGGCAAAGGGGCACGGGACCACGGGCAGCCCGGAGAGTTCTGATAAAAAGAGATCTAGGGCGAAGCGATCGTCGGTAGGGCGATGCAGCGGCTTGCCATGGCTAACGCGGCGGGAGCACGGCTGGGAATAACGGCCAGATCCAAGGCGCTGCCCCCTGAACTATTCACTTCTGCGGGTTCAGAAGGGATTTGCTGACCCCTTTGTGCCTTGGATATAAAAATCTACTGTCTTACTGTCGTAGCAGCATTAATACCTGAGATACATTTTCATACAGCCATACAGATGATGGATATTATGTGTCTTCACAAGTTTGCCGTGCTAATCTTTCATGGTTTCCTAGGCAATGAAAAGGGAATGTACAATGGACCACAGATTTTCATTTAGTTTGTATTCAGCAGTAATGGAAGTGTCTATATTGGCAATAAAAGAAAGAATGTAGAATCAGAAAAATAAATAAGATACGTAAGAAAGTTGGCCAGTTCTGATGGCCAGAAAACATAACCTTTATCTCATTTTTAATATGGGATTGAAAACAACCAACAACAAAAACAAAACACAAAGTAACCCCTTCCCAAACAAACAGAAATCTCTCCAATTTTCCAGCCAAATAAAAAAAAAAAAAGTTTCAAGAGACTTCAAATGCACATTTTGGCTTCTGGTTTTCCCATTTTACTGGAAGAGATTGGGATGCCAGATGCATCGTTTGAACTCTTTTGATGAAAATTATATTTTCTCAGATAAAATGCTGGGTTTTAAACCATGATTCTCATTGAAAATTCCTGACTGCCTTCATCTTTTTGCTCCATCTTCTTGCATAAACTTACATGGAATAAGACACTGACTACATTTGAAGGATCAATTTAAAGCATTAGTTTTACATAATATTGCCAGACCTAGCCCCCTCAGATCTATGGAGAAAAGATTACCGAAAGTGAGCGATTTCCAAAAGACCTTTAAGAATATGCTGTTGGTGTCTTCTGGGGAATCTGCTGCTGAGCCTAACCGTTACCAGCACGGTTTCATAGACGAGGCTTGAGAAAAGGAAGTGAGGTAATCTCAATAGCTTGCCTCTCGTGGTGTGTTTTATGGAAGGGTTTGTGCCAAATTCATGTTACATTTGCCATCAAGGATGTGCTTCCCTGCAACCTTACAGTCCTTAGTCCTTTAAGGCTGCTTCTAAACCATTGCTGTTTCCATTGCTGACCCCAACGGCATTGTTTCTGATTTGTCCAGGAGAAAATAAATTAAAACCCAATGTATGTGACCCTGGGATTTTGGAAGCGGCCTAAAATCAGTGTCTTTGAAAATCTGTCTGTATCATGTGGTTTTGTACAGGCTTTGAGTCCTTTCAAGTATTTGACTTTTAAATGCTTATAATATAAAGTCCAAATTTTACTATTTAGTCCCTAGGCAGGAAAAAGTGACTGACTTTGGAGAAAGAACAGGACTGAGAGGTGCAAGGGCATTTAGGAGGCTAAAGATACACATACTGGGATGGGCAAACATCAGCCATTAGCAGAGCAGGAAGCTGATTCCCAACGAACTGCCCTGGGTGCCAGACCCTGGCACTTCTAAAAACCCACTAACCAGGGTACCTACCTTCCTGGCGCTATGGATTTACATATAGCGATGGGTGACAGCTAACAAAATACAGCCCCTGAGCTTCAGGCAGCTTAAGGGGAGCACAAGGGGCTCACAGGCAGGGAACAAGCGTTTCTTGTGGGGCTCTGCTCCCCCACCGGGGGATGAGGCTGGGGAGGAGTGGTAGCTGGGTCCCAGGCAACGTGAGCAGTAGCAGGCCCTGCTGCCAGAAGTTCAGGGTGCTTCCCAGCCTGGCACGGCACAGTCCTGCATGCCATCGCGTGCTGTGAGCCAAGCATGGGAACTGCTGAGAGCCTGCGAACCCTTCGTGGGCTAACCGTGCCTGCGCAAGGTGCTCACGGCCACCAGTGCGCTGACGTGCGGCGCCTCCGGCCCAAAATAAGCACTCAGCATTACCAAAAATATGAAATAACCGACTTGTTGAGTATGCACAATTCCCCTGAGCTGGGCTTCGGCTCAAGCATACAGAGCACTAATTATAACGAGTTTTTAACTACACGTATGCAGTAAGCGTATCAGCCCCAGAATTATCTGCAGGCTCGGTGGTGCATACCTACCTCCGCTGCATCTCACCCTGCATGGCAAGCAGGCTCGGGGGGTACACGCAGGTCTTGGCGATACATTGTGGTCTCCCAACTATCGGTATTAGAGTTGAAACGAAAACTCTATGCAAATAAGTATTTTTTTTAAGATAGGACGAAAGGTGGGGGTGGGAGGCTTCCGAAAGTGCTGTCATTTAGGCATGTCTGTTTGTGGCGGGTTGGTTCGTGTCTGGGGCCCTTCAGTTTTTAAAAACTCGGGGAATACTGCAACCAGCAAACGGATGGCTTCTCTTTTTTTAGACGTGATGTATCATCTCTGATTTTGCAAAATATCATGAGTAATTATAATTAGTCAGATTGTGTCATAGTTGGCATTTTTTTTGATGTATTTGAGAAATGCCTGCGATCGCAGTGTAAACTACTTTAATCTGACAGAAGCTAAAGATTTTTTACATTTATTTCGAAAAATCATTGCTTTGGGCTGGTATTTTTTAAAAAAACGTTCTGTGTATTGACTACTTGGAATGACTGTTTCATGTATTAGGTTGCGAAACCGTACGGTTATTTCTGCGAATCTTTTAGTAAAGTCTAGCATAGTCACAGCGGGTGAGATGTATTGGACTGGCAGCTATAGCAATGTGCCAAGCTATCTGATCTAGATGAAGTGCCACAGATGTTAAGCCTCAGAGCTGCACAAAGGTCTTGTCCCTCGTGGTTTGCCCGGTGTCACGTAGAGAGCAAACGGGCTTTCTACGGAGGAATGCCTCTGAGCATCCCCCCATCATCATCCTCCCTGATCAGAAAAGGAAGCATCGCAAACTTTTTCATCAAGACCCCCCCCCCCGCGATTTAATTATTAGACTATGCAGAAGTGGGGACCCCTTGCCATTTTTACCTACGCCAGCCCCCCAGGGAGCACGGTCCCCATCTCTTTGAACCGACTCCTTGGCTCCGGGGAGGCTGTCATCTCCAGCTAATTTGCTGCCAGCACTGTAGAGAGGAGGCTTCTCGCCTGCTGCCAACTGTGCCTGTTGGCATGAAAACCCCTTTCCCTGAAAAAATGCACATGCATCAAGAGAGGGAACGATATGGTAGAGGTAATATTGTCAAGAGTTTTCCTTGTATACTCAGTTGTGAGCCAGATAGTCAATCAGTCTTTACTGATCCCTGGGAAACTCCAGGTGAGTGCACAACCGACGGTATCTGGTGCTGACAAGTCAAGTAGACGAGCCCTAACCATCTGTATGAGCTGTGGAAGAGAAAGTCTCCAGCTTCAGAAGCAGTTTTCTGTAGCATGGTCTCAGCAGGACCTTCTTTAAGTGCTGGCAGAGATTCAGGCCGTGTCTCAGTATGCAAAAGGCATTTCTGCACCTGGCATGTCAAACCAACCCATTCGCAACACGAAAGAAAGGCTCTGGCTACACAATTTGAAACTGGTGTCTAAAGCAGATTAGCACAGGGCAGCTTAATAAAAACTGGAATATATATTTTTTGCTGCTGACATTTGCTAAAGGATTGTTCTGCTCTCCAATGGCTTTTATAGCACAAATAGAAAAGCTCATTCTGCCAAAAATGCTTGAATGTTGTATTGAGCCGGATAACTACTACAAATTCCTTCACTGTATGTTATACCTTTAAATCTCTAAGGAATCCTCTGGCTTTCGAGGTAGACATCCATTTTGTATTCAAGGCAGCACAGTCTCTTGCAGAGATATACAAACACTGACAGTTTTCCTAGGGATATTTTTTTCTCGTTTTTAGCCTGGTTCCCTAGGGAAATCCTCATGTTTTGAGGGTGGGTGGGAGGTTTATCTATGTACATCTGTCCTTCTGTGTTCCCTTCTAAAAAATTCCCATTGATTGGTTTCAGTTTTGTCAGGCAAACATGCAAGTGAGAAAAGCTGCAGTGGGAGTTTGGAGCTTATTAGACACCAGAGAATCTACACCAGCTAGCAGCATTATAAGCATTATAAGCACTTAAAGATTCAAAATGCTGAAAAAGCTTTACCGGGGGCATGCAACGTCTCGAGCTCCAAAAATCGACATGGGGGAATTTGTGACCTGGGAGAAGACAGCTTTCAAACTCTAAACAGAGCAGGCATCGATCAGGAGACGCACCTGAGGCTGGGCAGGTCCTTAACCAGTGAGCCTGGGGGCCGTGCGATGCCTGGGGCCGGTGGGATTGCAGGGAAGGAAGAGATGGTGGATTGCTTTCGTCCTCAGCATTCAGAAATCGCTATTTATAGGGACTTAGGCGAGGCTGGGTAAAGTCAGGCTGCTCAGGACTCCTCTGTAAGCGTAGCAACACCAGGCTCCAGGGGTTTGTCTATGCTAGAAGATATTGCAGGGAATTAATACATATCAATATAGCTAACTGGGGAGATGGTAAGTACATGCAGAAACTGGTGGATGCAGATGACAGGAAACCTTAGTAGAATTCTGGCAGAATTAGTTAATCAGGCAACACAGATCCATAGGAATCAGAATTCATTAGTTCCCATGCTCAGCAACCTGCCTGTTTTTCTCATTTTCTCCTGTTCAGGCTGGATTTGAGAAGCTGCGTCTCACGAAGGGAAAAATACAGACCCCCTATTCTAGGATTAGAGCACATCCCAAATCCTTTGGAGTCAGAATTTTGTTTGGCTCTTACAAAATGTATGTTCAGAGCCGCAGCATATTTCTCCATCTTATTCCCTGATCTTTCAAGAGGCCAGGCAATAATTACATTCAAACAAGTTTCCTTACTACGTGATCGTAGCAGGCTCTGAGTTTCTGTGCCAGCACCGGGATGGATGAAATCCAGAGGCTCTTTTTTTCTTAGCTTCGTACAAGTCAGATCCTTTCCTTAATACCTACAAGTAGATCCCCTTGCTGGTATGTAAGCTGCAGCCCGCCGGGCTCCATGCGGCAGCCCTGCCCTGTGCCCTCCCCCATGCCGGGGTGAGGAGAGGGACCCCACGATTGTACAGCCCTTCCTCCCCTTGGGACAAAAAGCAGAGTGCAGGGAGCGTCCCTTCGGCGTCCCCCGGCGCTTGGGCGACTTGGTAGAGCGGGAGCGTGGCACACGTGGCCTGTAGCGACTTCTCGGGAAGCAACACCCGACTGTTTAGCCGTGCAGTTTGTAAGCTTTATGAATATTAGGAGCTTGTTAGAAGTTTGTTAGGAGGAAAATTAGTTGCAAATTGGGTTTTGTTCCGTCTTTTCCCTAATGAAACAGAGTGAAAAGGCAATTCCTGAAGTGTCAGGTAGAGGAGGGGAAAGCTTTTTTCCATTTCCTTTTATCCCTTCTGCTTTCACAGGTCCGACTTCACCTGCCATTCCGATTTCTTTTCCTGATTTATTTCACGGTCTTCATCACAGGGCACCAATCCATGATTATTGACAGATTGCAAGATAAAAACTCAATAACGTCTCCTGATACCTACCCCCTCCTCCCCCATCTCTTTCAGCATTAGTACTGTCTCTCAAGAAAATACCAAATACCCTGTGCCTGGGAGGAGTTTCACTTACGAGAGAGTCAATTGGAACCGCACGCATGGCAGCATATAAAGGGATTTAGAAGGTGGTAGGCATCGACTGATGCCGCACAGGGCTTCATCCAACCCTCCCGAATCAGTGCTCCCACTGGCCTCCACGCGGACCTGAGCAGCCGTAGCGTCCCCCTTCGCAGGGCTGCTGGCGAGCCCTGGTGCGGCAGGACGTACATAGGAAGCGTCTCGGCGCAGTGTGCAGGAGGCTGGGGGTTGCCTGCTTCGGCACTCCTGCCGCGGCGCCGCTGCCGTCCGCGTAGCTCCGGGGGAACCTCTGTCCGGAGACCCGGGGAAGGTCACATAACCTGCCAGTGCCGCCAGCACGCTGGGAGGAAACTCTCCGTGTCCTCCGTGGGGTGTGACGATGGAGGCAGAAGTAAGAACAGAAGTCAGCATTAACCATCGTAGATTAAGTGAATGCAATTAGAATTACCCTTGTTTTCTGCTAAATCTGTGTCGGTGTTTGACTAAACAGATATTTATATATAAATCTATATATCTTTTCATTCTGGAGTCCAAGGCACAAAAGACATAAAAGCAGGACTCGTACCCTGTTCCCTGTTATCTGTGGAAGTTGGATTACAGGCTCCTCAGGAGTGAGGAGGTAGCAATATTTTAATTATTTTTTATAAAAAAACTGCACAATAACAAAAGCTATTGTAGGCTGATGAATACCTTCAAACTAATTATCAATCTGAATATGATACGAAGAAAGGCTTTTCAGAGCTTAATCAGAATAAAAATGAATAAGACTGAAAATTAAAGGAAAAAAATATAAGAAAAGAGGCTAAAACAACTTTTGGAAAAAGCCAGAAAAAAGAACTTAGGGAGGATTAAGGAGTCCTGAATTGCATTATAAGATTCTGGGTTATATCCAAGTATTCCTGTAATTGAAAAGATATTCTGAAATCAAATACCACACTTTTCATACTGGGGAAAAAACCGCCAGAGTTTTGCTACCCAAACCAGGCCTGTATTACACTTCTGAACCTCTAAACTAGAAACCAGTATGCGTACGTGTTCTGTGAATGGAGAAGTTGAGTGGTAAAATGCAAATAGTAATTTTAGACAGAAACATCAAGGACAGGCTCCAGAGAGCCCCTGGCTTCAGTGAGGTACATCCCAATAAACTGAATTCTGTAAACTTTGAGAACAGGACTTCAGCTCCTGGTCCTGTGTCTGGTTCTCCCGGCTGATTCTCAGCCTAATCCTGATTTTAATCATCTAACAAGAAATACCATTCTCTTCCAACACCGATAACCTAGCAGCCCAATCGGTGTGATGAACCAAGGGTCCGCTTTAACGAGGGTGATTCATAGCTGGGAAACGTAGGAGCAGCTCGCGCTGGCGCACGCTGCGGGAAAAGGATCGCCGAATTCGGTGCTCGTGGAGCTTGGAGTGACATCGGCAGCGAGACCGGGGGAAATCCTCTAATTTAGCAAAGCTGTGGGTCACAGCGCTCGGGTGGTAAAGTCCGTCTTTATCCAGAGAGGCGTGAATAGGCACTCGGCACCCACTGAATGCAGTGGGATTGAGCATATTCTTAAAATCAATCACAGCGGGAACAGGCTTTCTCAAAATCAGGAAATTTACTCACAGGGAGAAAAGCGGTGCAGCTTTTCCTCCCACCGTTTTGGAGCTACAGAGCCCGGTTTGTGGGCACAGCAGGAGGAAGTTTGGCTCCTGCCTTTCAGTGCTGCCGTGTCAGAGCTCAGCGGTCGCCGGCTTCCTCCCGCTGCCCACAGCCCGCCCTGCGCTGGTACCCCCAGCGCTGGAACCCAGCCACCCACCGCTTCCTCGCACCTGCTGCATCACAGCCGAGGAAGTTTAATTGCTAAGCCAGTGTGAAAACTTTCCTACTGACTTCAGGAAAGTGAAAAAAATTAGGTTTTGCTGACTGCAATACTTTCTGAATTAGCAAAGGCGGAAGCTGAGGGAGCTCTGGGTACTGTTCTGGGTTTCAGGATCCTGGGCCCCTTCTCGGTTCTGCCTAATAGCCAGCTGGAACCAAGGGGAGAAAATAGTTTCAGGGTGATTTTTTTGAGTTTCTTAAAACTTGATACTGGAAATAGCATCTCTGACGCCAATAGCATTGCTGTTGGAGAAAATACCTATTCAGCAAGGATAAGGGTATAAGAGTCCATCCCAAGGTACTGGGCAAAGGCTGCTCAATACAGTATTTGTATCTAGTGTGTAATTTGAAAAATATCAGCGTTTCAACAGTACCACAAGAGTGCAAATGTTTCAGTAGACTTGTTATAATTGCCTGGAGTTGCAAAAGGCAGTTTTCACACAGCCAAAATTGCATTTCCTGTTGATTACCAACATTTTTACTCTGTAGCTCAAAAAGTGAAATAGGAAATCAGGGCTACAGCTGATTTGCCTTAACGTAACTTTTGCTTCTCTCTGTTCAATTGAATGTTATATGTTAGAAATGCAAAGTGGAAGAATCTGTTACAGCTCGGTTTGATTCCAGGAGGGGAAAAAAAAAAAAAAAAAAAAAGAGTATAGCACCTTGATTTCAGATGGAAAGAATTAATTGAATTGATCACCAAGTAATTATTTAAGTAAATTAAGGATTTACTAAATTGTCAGAGCTGCAGTCGGATTCCTCTCTGGACGCTAACCAGGTGATTCTGTTTGGGTCCGCAGTCCGGTCCCGTGTTCGTTTAAAGGTCTGCTGGTCTAACGGCTTTGTCTCTCCCATCTCTCTGGCTCGTGTCCTGGAGAAAGGGCTCCCAGACCCACCACCAGCCTCTCTGACTCCCACCTCCACCCAGCTGCACGCCCATCTGCCACCCATCGAGCCCGGCGGGAGGGTTTATCTCTCGGGGGCAGCTGGCAACGAGCGCACGTATCTGAGACATCAAAAGTGGGATCCCAGTGTACCTACCTAACTCCTATTTACTAGGCAGTACGGGAATACACAGGTGCAGTCAAAGTGCTAATCCCAGTTGCCTGCGTCAGCAGCTCTCTGTGGCTTTGTTTAGGCTTAGGTCAAGTGCTGTGGACTCCTCTGGTCCCCTCTTCCTTCCTGAAATGTTCACGGAGCGGCCAGACCCACCTGGGATGCAGGCAGTGTTCCTCCTCCTCCCCCTGCACTGTGAGCCAGGCTCTTCGAACACCATCCGCTCAGGACGTGGTTGCTCCTGAAGCGGCAGCAGGCACGTATGGCAGTGTCAAAATCAAGAAAAAACATTTTCAAGCATTTTTTAAAAATTGAGAAGTTTGAGAACTTTTTTTGGGGTACTTCTTAGTACTAGCATGGGAGGCAGAACTCTCATAAATATTTTTAGGTTATCAGGTGACGGCTCCGTGCTCGTCTTGTCTAATCTTATGAGGTTTAAGAGGAGCTTTTTTGATCATATTGGTCTGATAAAAAATATTAATCTAGGGCCTGGTCAGTATCTTTTATGCATATTGAAAGGATTCCTATTTATATCACTGAGAGTAGTATTTTGCTTCAGACTCATAAACAGAGTGAAAGTCATTTTATTATGATACAAAATTCAGAGTTGCTGCAGTCTTGTTTTATTTATATTAACCTCTCTTTGCATGAGGTCCAGAAAAATTTTGAAGTCCAGCAGTTTAATTTTTAAAAATCCTTTTTCCCTTCCATCTGTTCCATGGAGTTGACGAAATACACACAGGCTTTTAAACAAAGGAGGTTTCATACAAGTATCTGTTTTGTGAGGCGCTGCTTTGTACTATGTAGGTACAATTTAGATCAACTCGACTTCAGTGGGGCCAGAATTTCAGCCTAAAGATTTAGGACTCAATCCAGAAAGCCTTTACTCATATGGGTGATCTTCACTCTTGTGTCCCGTATATATAATCACAGTTGAGCTGCAAGGATTTCGTAGGCTCAGTGATGGTTCATATCTGAACCAGAAAAGCATTTACGACCACCCATCATCTGGAATTTGCTGTGATCGTTCAGGCCATTAATAAAAAACCCCAGAAGAATCTCATTAAAATGATATTCTCTGTTTGACATCGCTGGTTAGTCTTGGTATATAATGATAGACTTAGCAGTGAGAAAGGCACATTGCATTGCTGTCTGCTGGAAAAATAAGATGCTGTAGATTTTCGTACCTTGGGAAATATATGAAGCAGCCTACATTTTTTGTAATTACAGTAGGTAATAAAGATGCATTTTAATAGAAGAAACTAAAGTGGGTGACGTTTTTACAGATGATATATAGCTGTGTTCTGCATATTTTTTGTAAAGTAGTAGGGTAAAGCATTTGATTTGAGGCATTAAATAAGTTATGAGAGCGCAATAAAAAACTGACTGTGGCTTTAAAACTATTTAAAAATACCTCCTACAACTGATACAGAAATAAGTGGATTGTGTAAGACGAGAAATGCTGGCTCTCCACTCCAGCAGGTATTTCATTCTCTTTCTTCCCTTAGTAGCCCAATGGAATGGAACCACATTTGAATTCTGGTTGCTCATAAAACAGTCAATCTGGTGCTCCCAGTTGTGTTATAACTTCTCTGGCAAGCAAATACACGGTGCAGACTGGCAGTACAGCATGCTCCGAACAGCGAGTGTATCAGAGGTGCGTTCATCTCGTATTGCTGGAGGCGCAGGCTCACAACAGCGGCCCTGGCAGGGCTCTGCTCCCGAGGATCGCCAAAGGCGTCGGAGGAGAAGGAACGCAGGGATTACTTATTATCTCTGCTTATAAAATCTTGTAGCTAAGCTTAGCTTTTGAGTGAAAAAAAAAACCACAAGTAAGAGCCCATTAAGGCTGTATTTTTTCCTCAAAAACCATAAGTGATTATTGAAACCCTATAAGGTGCCCAGCTCTACTCCGAAT